>NC_053038.3:207111819-207414850 GCF_002575655.3 Aegilops tauschii subsp. strangulata
CATACTCTTGGGGATACCCCACATATCGAGACAAATCTCCTTATTTTGTCCAAAATCCACTTCGTGGTATATCAGTCTCCTTTCCACGGGTCAAGTGTCCTCACAGGGTACTACCACCCTTAAAATGCACATACTCATCCATAGACCATACTTCTCATATCCTCGAAAATGGTCAAACTCTTTCTTCATAGGGTAACGACTCATAAAGATTCAGCGTATGAAATCATGACACAAGAACTTTATTGCTTTCATGAATTCATTACAATATCTCAAACTTACATTCCATAACTCACTCCATATCCCCCCCCAAATGCTTCCCACTACGCTTATTACCAATATTAAATTCTCAACTACTTAGCTCTAGCTTTCATCTTGTCGGGACATTTATTTGCATAGTGTCCTGTTTCCTTGCAGCGTAAACACATAACTTCCAATAAGTCTTTAGGCTTCTTGGGGATGGTGTCCGCCCTTTGGGCTCTTGGCTTCTTCTTTCGACATTTATAGGCGTAATGACCTAAACCCTGGCACCTGTAACAGGTGATATGACTCAGATCCTTCCTGGAATCCAATCTACTTCTCTTTCTGGACTTTTCCGTTCCAATCAAGGCTTCTATTTCCTGTGGGTCATACTCTACTTCCTCTGTCGGGAATTCTACTAGATCCCCATTCAGGCAATTTTGGGAGATGTGTCCTTCTTCTCCACATGAATAGCAAGACTTGGTGCAGGGTTTAATTGGGTCTTCTTCGGGTGTGTTCTCCACCTCTTCCTTCATCACAGGTTCTTCTAAAATTTTCATTAGGGCTCCTTTCATTGCTTCTTTCTTCTGCTGGATGGTTCTTTGGTCCATGGGGTAAATGTGACACTAAGCAGGGTAGTGGGTAGTCCCTTCACACAAGAAACAAGTGATCTGCCTAGTTGGGCATTCTTCAGTTGGGTGACTTCTTTCACAATTAGGGCATTCATCATTGTGTTCTTTATGGGTGTGTCCCATTTCTCCACAAATCTTACATGCACAAGGCTTCTTCTCTTTAGGTTCACATGGCTCTCGGGTAAGACGGGACCTTAGTAGAATCGTCTTGAATTCATCCATAAGCATTGGTTCCTTTCCATCCTTGTATGGCTTGATGTATCTCTCGCCATTTTGCAGCACCTTGTGTGATCTTTCGTAGGGTGTATGGAACCATATACTCTCCTTCAATACCGTGCTCCTTCATGCGATCTTCCATGTTCCGTATCCAGTGTGCTACCTCCGGTTGTGTCATGAATCTCGGAAATACTCGTCCATCTCCATTCGCCATCTTTTGGGATCCAAGGGTTTTGGGGTGAGATAAGAGAGATCGAGAGGGATGCACACAATACAAACAAAAGTTTTCAAAAGGCAGATTTTATTTCTGGCTGTCGGGAAAACATCAAACATATGACAGCTCACAAACGTCGCATCTAACGTAGGTATAACAGGGGTTTGGTCTTCTAAAGGTCAATAAATCTTCAAAATCACCAAACTCTTCAAGTCTTGTTCATGTCTTCAATGGCTTCTTCTGATCGTGCTTGACCTTCTCAAGTTCTTTTGTCAGGTCATCTCTGTTGTCGCAAAGCCTATCATGACGTCCTTTAATATTTCTGGAGTTGTATTCCAATCTTCTGGGTTTCATCAACCTCGACATGAGCCATGATCCTACTGTCCTTCAGTTCCTGATGAATCTTTGATGTCTCAAGGTTTTGCTCCTCTAGCTTGGCTACTTTCAGCTTCTGGATCCTGAGTTCTTCACGAAATGCTTCCTTATCAAATACTGCTCCCTGCAGGTCCATCTTAACTTCTTGATGTAACACTCCAGATCCTGGCGATGCACCAGCTAAGGTTAAAACTTCGTCTTGCTGATAGGTGCTCCATCAGCCTTCTTGTCATCCAATCCTTCCAAAGAAATGCATGCTTATCTTAGCACGACAGCAATAGCATAAGCGGGCGTTAAAACCATGGATAGCCGTGTTTCTGCTCTTGCCATTTCCATGAGCTATCATTCCATAGTTGATATCTCCTGCCTTAGGGTTTCTTGACAAAAACTTTGAGTTCTAATGCTCCATGCTTCGGTCTTTCTCCGATACACCTTGATCTCGTGTATTGACAGCTTCCATAGTCTGCCAAGTTCCATAAGGGTAGCCTTCCTAGGTCATACAAATATGGGAATTCTTCAGAGCCTTCAAATTCTCCTAGTCTTTGGATGTCTCCAACCGTTGTAGTTTCCATTAGTATAATGCACGGTAAAATCTTCTTCATTCCTAAACGGTCTTAGTTGTCCGATAGCTTGTACTTTTTGGAGTGGTCTCATCAGTCGAATCTTCGAGTGGTCAAAAGGGAAAAGGGGTATGGTCTCACTAAAAGGGAATATTTGAATAAGCTCACAAGAGAAGAGAGGTAAAAGATATTTTTGAAAAAAGAAAGTTTTAGAGAAAATCCTTCCTATGGGCTTGCCAGTTTCTAGGGGTCACGTCCTACAGTCAACATGTGCTCTTATACCATCTTGTAGCGACCCGACCTCTGACGGTCAAGTCTCTGTGCTTAAGTGTCATCCCTGGATCAGTATGCTGACACACATAGTACTCGAGGATTTATAACAGAGGTAAATCACATGTATAAAGTAACGTAAATACCATTACCTCAATAACAAGGTTGTGGATTCCCATCGACACCAACGGCAAAGTTGAGTGTAGAAATCGTAACCCTAACGTATCACTTACTCGTCGTAAGGTTCCTGCAACATCAGACGTTGCAGCCACAAAGGGTCAGTACATTGAATGTACTGGCAAATTCACACCATAGGATAATGATGAATAATAACTATCACTACATGCATATATGGCTGGGGGAAAAGCTCTATGGTTATAATGTTTTTGCGGAAAAAGCCAATTTTTCCGTAATCAAAGGAATATACTTTATTTAACTACAAAGTTGGTTGAAAACATTGAGAATGGTAAACCCCATCTCAATCCCAATTAAAAGGTAATTAATAACCCCACAAAATTAATTTAGAGTGATGAGATCAACATGATAATCCAAGAACCAGGTACTCAAGATGCCCATAACCGGGGACACGGCTAATCATGATTATTTTCTACACTCTGCAGAGGTGTGCGTACTTTTCCCCACAAGACTCGATCTCCTTCATTGGATTTCTCGCACTACATGATGTTTGAGAAACGAATGACCGAGACACAGTCTTTCCGAGGAGGTCCGCTTAACCGATACATAGGCCTGTACACCTACAATCCCCTACATCTGCTAGCCCATCATGGAAAGGTTTCCCACAACTTACTCAACTATGCCAGAGCCCATAATGGCATGTGGCTGCACACGGAAGTTTCTAGCATGAATAATCTTATGATCCCTTCAAGCCTGGGTGGCAGTCCATAGGAGAATCACACGGTACCGCGGGATTTCCAAAAATACAGGCAACATTGGGTTCCCCAGGTGCCTCAATCCACCCAGATGTGTATTAAAGTTGCCACC
This sequence comes from Aegilops tauschii subsp. strangulata, assembly GCF_002575655.3. Classification (NCBI taxonomy): domain Eukaryota; kingdom Viridiplantae; phylum Streptophyta; class Magnoliopsida; order Poales; family Poaceae; genus Aegilops; species Aegilops tauschii. The sequence goes on from NC_053038.3 coordinate 207,115,326, forward strand.
TTAATTTAACCATTAAATATCAATTCTCACATGTGTCATGGATACACTCACCCAATCCACGTCTACAAGCATAGCATAGCAATATAAGCAACGTAGAAGTAACTCCCATAGGTTTGATAATAAGCAGGTGAATAGGTACTACCTCATCTACTTCCCAAACCCACAATTTAATCAGATCCTAACCATTCAATTGTTTGAGGATTGATCTAATGCAATAAAACTGGGTAGTAAAGAGGTATGATCAAAGTGTGAACTTGCCTGTACTGTTGATGAAGATGATTCGCACTCAACACTCTTGGTAGTTCTACTTGTCACACTCCGGTCAATCTATCGTAAGCAAGCAATAGTAACCACACATAAGCAATCACTCAAAAGATCGGAAAAAAAATGAAAAAGACGATTCGGAAAACATCAAAACCAAGCGAATAACTCTTGCAACATAAAAAAATTTCTAACCATACCAAAATTATGTAAATTTGGCCTTATGAGAAAGTTTAGGTCAAGGGCTTCGATTTGCAAAAAGAATCAACTAAATTGGAGCTACGAAACTCAAGTTACGATCTAAAGAAGACTAAAAAACAAATCTATTTGAAATCAAATTTTAAAACTTTCAAAAACATGTTTAAGTTGTTTTACTGGATAGAGGGGATCATAGCGAAGAAGTTGGCGTTGGTTACGTTGGATTTGGACAAACGAATGAAAAGTTGTGATCGTTTGAAAAACAGGGACTAATCTGTAAGAAAGATAATTACATATAGGTCCCTGACGTAAATAAACAGAAAACGAAAAGACTAAATAACGAACGTTCATTTATAAGATCTAAACAGTGGACGTTCACTGTTTAAAAAAACCTAAAAAACAGAGCTGGTCTAGGTTTTCTAAAAAAACCGAACTTAAAAGAAAAACCGGATCGGGTCTAGCGGTTTTACCAGTTCGACCGATTCGATGAGAAAAACCACCGGCGGCGCGGTCGGGCGGCGGTTAGCGGCGTCGGCGGCGAGAGGCGCGGGGCGGCGTCGGGGTGATGCGGGGGTGCGGGCGTCGGCGGCGAGTGGTGCGGCGGCGGCGCGGCTACGCGGGCGGCGGTGGAGCAGCGGGGGCGGCTTTGTGCGGTGCGGCGCGGTGGCGGATCTGGCGGCGGCGCGAGATGCGAAGCGAGGCGAGGCGAGGCGAGGGGAGAGCGGCGCGGTGGCGGTGGCGCACTATTTATGGAGGGGCGAGGCGGCTGACTTGGCGAGGGGGCGACGGGCGCCGTGGGGGCGGCGGACTCCGGTGAGTCCCGCTGGGGCGCGCGAGGAGGAAGGCGGCGGCGCGCTGGCTGGGCTGGGCCGTGGCCTGTTGGGCCGGCCCAGTTCGACGGCGGAGATAGATTTAAAAAACAAACAAAATAAAAACAAAATAAGTAAAAAATATATTATATAGGCATATAATATATCAAACTTTTCAGAAAAAGGTTGTCTATAACGTGAACATTTTTATAGCTCCAAATAAAATTCACAAAATTTCAAATAAAGCAAAGAGTGCTACTGCTCTAATAAAATCAAATAAAAATCATTTTAAAAATACCAAAATAATTTCAAATTTATTTTTCTCCAATTTTCTATTGTTGGGAATCATTTTACCCTATTTTCCATATATTTTATTTTTGGAGAAAAATAATTTAAATAAAAACCCAAATAACTCCAAATTGAAAATAATTTCAAAAGGACTTTGAATTCGATCCTTTTAAACTTCCAACTCATATTTCCTAAAATTTGAAGAATTCATTTTATCTTCTCTCGTGAAAATCATTGAGTTGCATAAAGTTTCAGAATTGGAAATATTTTCCCAAATGAAATTCAAATATTTTCAACAACCCTTTTCATTTAAATAAATGGAAGAAGTCATGTCATCTTCTCTCTAGGGTTTTGTGATGAAAAGAGTTTGAATTCATGGAGATCATAAATGCAAAAATGAAAGTTTGGGAAAGTCCTTTTATTCCCTCTCATTTAACTTTCAAAAAGTTTCAAATTTCACTCACTTTTAGTCAATCAATCACACAACAATCAAACAATCAATCAAAACTATCTATTTAATATAACATTCCAAAATTTAGAATTTTGGGATGTTACAGGCAAGAGCCTAAGCTTGGGGATTCCCAAGGCACCCCAAGGTAATATTAAACTACAACCAAGAGCCTAAGTTTGGGGATGCCCCGGATGGCATCCCCTCTTTCGTCTTCATCTATGAGTAAATTTACTTGAGGCTATATTTTTATTCACCACATGATATGTGTTTTGCTTGGAGCGTCTCATATGATATCAGTCTTTGCTTTTTAGTTTGCCACAATCATCCTTGCTGTACACACCTTTTGAGAGGGACATGCATGAATCGTCAATTTATTAGAATACTCTATGTGCTTCACTTATATCTTTTGAGCTATGCAATTTTGCTCTAGTGCTTCACTTATATCTTTTTAGAGCACGGTGGTGGCTTTACTTTATAGAAATTGTTGAACTTTCATGCTTCACTTATATTATTTTGAGAGTCTCTCTAAACAACATGGCAATTTGCTTTGGTTATGAATTTAGTCCTAATATGATGGGCATCCAAGAGGGATATAATAAAAACTTTCATATAAAGTGCATTGAATACTATGTGAAGTTTGATTCCTTATGATTGTTTTGAGATATAAAGCTGGTGATATTAGAGTCATGCTTGTAAGTAATTGTGGATTGGTAGAAATACTTATGTTAAAGTATGTGATTCCCGTAGCATGCACGTATGGTGAACCGTTATGTGATGAAGTCGGAGCATGATTTATTTATTGAGTGTCTTCCTTATGAGTGGCAGTCTGGGATGAGCGATGGTCTTTTCCTACCAATCTATTGTGGCACCCACCCCGGCTCAGAGAAACTGGAATGCCCCGTATTCCAGCCCATAGATCGAGGAGAAGTCTCTGGAATACGGCACTGCTTGACATAGAACAAATCAGCTCTTATTACAAGAATAATAATACAAGGGTCTGATGTTACAAAGAGGCACATTAGCACGGCGACACTACGCCTGCGATACTACACTTGCTCTATGCTAGTAGCGGAACAACTCGTAGCAGCGGAATACTTCTAGCAGCGGAACAACGATGAAGGTGGTGAACTCCACTCCGTAGGGACTCTGGCTGGGACACGATCTAGCTCGCACGCACGGAAACCTCGACAAGCAATCAAGCAATCACGGCATCACCTGCAATCTGGCATGACACGCCAAGTCAGTACATTTTATGTACTTGCAAGCTCACAACAACCAAAAGCATCAAGGCAAAACAACAACATAGCATTAAACATGTTAATTAATTAACAACTACTATGATGAAGCAACTACTAAGCATGGTATGAAACTACTATCATACTGATAAACCAACATCTCAATCCCAACAACCATCTCACTCTTGGCTAACCGGCCAAGTAATATACCATCTCGATCACCTCGTGATCCACATGATCAACTCGTGATCAAAACATCCACATGATCACCTCGTGATCCACATGATCAACTCGTGATCAAAGCATCCACATGATCACCTCGTGACCACATCACAAACTGAATGATCATCCTCAAGATCATCCCAACATCATCATCATCCTACCAAACTGTTACTTCTCACAATATATCAACATATAAATCACCTATTAGTCATTCTGTCATGTGAGTGTTGATCGAACGGTGTAACCTAGTATGAACTTATGCCCATGACCGAGGACGCGGCTATCGATAGTTTAATCACATACACTCTACAGAGGTAGCGCACTTTACCCACACCACAGAACCCATGGCCTCGCACTCCCATTTGGGTGGACCAACGGCATTCTGACAAAACTGACCTACTTCCACGACACTCTTCCGGCCACTCCGACCAACACCCCTTTTGGGTTCAGTCCTGGGTGGCCCCGTGCCTACCAAAGACACCAACGGCCACTATCGTGGCAAAACAAAAACGGTCCCAAACAGGGACAAGAGATCTCAGTACCAACTACGGGCACACAAGGCTTATGCCATCCTACCTGATCAGGGTAGTGCCCACGCATAACCTTCCCTCATTGGAGGCACCGGCGAGAGGCACGACAATAGACCGCATTAGGGCCTTCCCATAAAGGCAAATGTGGTTGCACTGGAAAAGCCTGGTTAGGTGGCACCTGACTAACTTAATGACGGGATTTATCCTCAACATATAACAGTGATAACTGATACTCTGCTATCATCTACCAACCTGTGATCCAAGTCATAGCAATATCCAACAAGTAATCCAAAGCATACTATCGACATATCAAAATACTCCGGGGATAGCATAACATTTCTATCCTGATGAATTCAAGAATGATAATACTACTACTCAAATATCAAGAACTAGCTATCCAACTATGATCCACATGCAAGCATCATCTCCAACATCATACTCCAAAATATAATATCAACTAGCATCATGACGAAAATAATTCTAGCCACTAATGATCCAAAGGCAGCATGACATCCAAAATAATACTCCAAAGCATAATATCAGATACCAACATGAAAATAATCATAACATAAGCCACTAATAATCCAAAGGCAACATGGCATCCACATAATCATCAAAATATAAGTCCTAGAACTCCAAGCAAATATCATGGCAATAGCAAGATCAAAATAATACTTCGAGAAATGCCATGAACAAGATCACATGTAGCTAAAGCAATATTTTAAGCAAGTTCAAAATAAATAAACCATGTCACTACATTGCAATCATGCAAATGGAGGGTGTGGCTTGCCTGGGGTAGATGAAATCACCGGGAAGAAGTGCGAGAAGCTCGCGAAAAGAATCGCCGGAAAACGTTCTCTCTAGGAGGGGGCTGATTAAGCGCAAGGGCAAAATAATCATTTTCAGAATGTCAAAACATGGTGAAAATGATTTCGACAGAACGGTCTCGACGAGACGAAGAAGTGGGCTTTGGAATCACCTCATTCGGAGTTGTGGTTGAGAAGTTATGAGATGATGAAGATCAGCGACTTTTCTGCAAAAAAATCATCACAAACAAGTCCCTGAGTGGATAAGGCAGAAGCGGGTTTTGAGAAAATACGCTTTCCAGAGAGGAAAACATACTTACGCCCGAAGAGGAAGTGAAATGCGCTGTCGGTGGATGAAAGCGTACTCCCGTGGAGTACGTCTCCCCTTATCCACGTCACGGGGTCGTGGGGTCAGCGAGCTGGGACGCTGACGCGTGGGACCCACTGGCAGGGCGGGGGAGTCGTCGCTGTCTTCTTCCTCCTCCCAATCGAAGCAGGGGAGGAGGAAGCAGAGACGCGGCCGGCGCTGGCCCCCGGCGCCACCGGCCACCTCCGGCCGAGGTCCGGCCACTGGATGACTCAGGAGAGGGCGGCGCACCTGCCTGGGCCGGATGTGCTCCCCGAGGCGGGTCGGAGCAGGCTCGCCTCCTGCCATGGCAGATGGCGGCCTCGGGTAGAAATGGGCACGCGCCCACTGGCCATGGGAGGAAAAGCAAAGGGCGGGGAAGAACCAGAGGGCTCTAGGGGATGTAGTGGCGGTGGAATGGAGGAGGGAGGGCATAGGCGTTGAGCCAATTTAGGCCGAGGCCGATGCGGGCACGACGGCCATGGAGGGAAACAAAGAGCTCTTTGAGCTCGGGAGAGTAGCGGGGCGGGGTCCTGGGAGGTGGAGGAGTGGCTTGGTGAGCTCGGGGGTCTCGGGGGAGGGCTTAAATAGGCGCGAGGCAAGGAGGCCGAGCTGGCGCCGTCGTGGATACGTGTCCGGCGCCGCGGACGCGTGTGCGTGCTCGAGAGCTTGGAGGTAGGCAACGGGGAAGGAACAGAGAGGAGCTCACGGGGTAGAGGAAGCCAAGAGAGCACGAGGAGGAAGGGACGAAGGAGGAAGACGATGGTCGGCGCACTGTGCTCCTGTGGGTGCTCGGCGGCGAGCGTCGGTGAGGAAGCGGACGGAGGGGAGAGGGGTCCAGGGGAACATCGACGATGAGGTGAAGCCAAGGGACATGCTCACGCGCGCGAAGACGACGAGTGGGGAGCGGACGAAGCAAAAACGGCGCGCTGGACGCGGCCACTTCGCACAGAGCGCGCGCACAGGCTTGCCAGCTGCGCGGTCACCACGGGACAATGCACAGCGAGCTCACAAGAGGCAAGTAAATAGTGTCTAGCATTATGTCCTTCCAACATGGAGCATTTATAAGGCCTTGTCTGGATCTGGGGTGCTACGGTTAAAAGGTAATTGGCGTCTGAAGTTTACGGCAGCAAACTTGTATGTGCACTGCTGATCAACAGGAAAGTGATTGTAGTCAATGGAGTTGTCTGCGATGATTAACTAAGGAAGAACTACAATACTGGAGAGTTTGAGGAGAAATGGACCAATAATTAATATGGTTGCTTTGTAACTACCATTGTTGGTCCAGAATCAAGATTTGGATGATGCACTCACATGGTGAAGCCAATTGAGCTGAAATTTGGCAAGGCTTAGTTATCTGGACAGATAAAGGTGCTGTAAAAATTTCATACCAATTGGATTCACCAGAATGGTACTTCCTTCACAGCTATTCTCTCTGTCCAGAAACTTGCAAAAATCCTAGAGAAGTGTTGGCTTGATGAAATGGTCCCAAATTTAGTGTAGAGATGTTTGATGGTCATGAGAATGCTCTGGTAAATTTTCAGGCAAAATTAAGCAATATAAAATACAGTTGCTTCACAACCTGAAAATATTGACAGAAGCAAAGATTTGATCCTGTGCTTACATAGATCAAGGGATGGAGGTGAAATTTGGAGGAGGGTGATTATATGAGCACATTAAGGAGTGTGCAAAATTTCGAATTATTTGGATAACCCTAGCTAGTACTTCCTTCACAAATGCCTTCTGTCTGACAGAAAGTTTGAAAAATTGCTGAGGAAGATTGGCTAGGCAAATAAAGTTGAATTTTGGCATGAGGAAATGATTTGGACATAAGAGAATGCCCAAAAGATTTGGGAGCAATCGGGAAAGGATAGGTGGCACTTCCCCCACAGAAAGCCACACTAGACAGAAATGAAGAATACTTATTGGGGAATTATTCTTGGGCTAGGGCAGGAAAGTTTGGGCATATTTGAGCAACATATGACCCAAAGAAATTATGAGAATTAATTGATATTTTTGGGAGTGAAAGAAATATAGGTTGCTTCACAACCTAGGGCAGATAGGGTTATTCCTTTAATACAAAAGGAATATTCCCTAGAAAAAGATTTTAGGGTTTGGTCAAGGAGTGAAGTGACATGATCTTGGCAAGGTTTTGAGAATGATGAGTCACTTGGGAGGGGGAATAAGGATGATTTCCCAGGTGGCAAGGCCACAGAACCACTCCAACAGAGAAAAACAGAGCAAAAACCAACAAATCAAAAAGAAAAAGAAAAGGGCAAAAAACCAGGCTGTTACATCTATCCCCCTAGGAGCATGCGCGTAGTACTTTGTTTCAATAACTAATAGATTTTTGCAATAAGTATGTGAGTTCTTTATGACTAATGTTGAGTCCATGGATTATACGCACTCTAACCCTTCCACCATTCTAGCCTCTCTAGTACCGCACAACTTTCACCGGTGCCTTACACCCACCATTTACCCTTCCTCAAAACAGCCACCATACCTACCTATTATGGCATTTCCATAGCCATTCCGAGATATATTGCCATGCAACTTCCACCATTTCGTTTTATTATGACACGCTCCATCATTGTCATATTGCTTTTCATGATCGTAATATAGCTAGCATGCTGTTTACATGGCTTGTCCGTTTTTCGATGTCATTTGCTACGCCAGATCATTGCACATCCCGGTGCACTGCCGGAGGCATTCATATAGAGTCATATTTTGTTCTAAGTATTGAGTTGTAATTCTTGAGTTGTAAGTAAGTAAAAGTGTGATGATCATCATTATTAGAGCATTGTCCCATGTGAGGAAAGGATGATGGAAGCTATGATTCCCTCAGAAGTTGGGATGAGTCTCCAAACTTTACAAAAAAAATAAAAGAGGCCAAAGAAGCCCACAAAAAAGAGAAGAAAAAAATGAAAGAAAAGAGAGAAGGGACAATGTTACTATCCATTTTCCACACTTGTGATTCAAACTAGCACCATGATCTTCATGATAGAGAGTCTCCTATATTGTCACTTTCATATACTAGTGGGAATTTTTCATTATAGAACTTGGTTTGTATAGTCCAATGATGGGCTTCCTCAAATTGCCCTAGGTCTTCGTGAGAAAGCGAGTTGGATGCACACCCACTTAGCTTCTTTTTGAGCTTTCATAAACTTATATCTCTAGTGCATCCGTTGCATGGCAATCCCTACTCACTCACATTGATATTATTGATAGGCATCTCCATAGCTCGTTGATACGCCTAGTTGATGTGATACTATCTCCTTATTTTTGTCTTCTCCACAACCACCATATTCTATAACACCTATAGTGCTATATCCATGGCTCACACTCATGTATTGCGTGAAAGTTGAAAAAGTTTGAGAACATCAAAAGTATGAAACAATTGCTTGGCTTGTCATTGGGGTTGTGCATGATTTAATACTTTGTGTAATGAAGATGAAGCATAGCTAGACTATATGATTATGTAGGGATAACTTTCTTTGGCCATGTTATTTTGAGAAGGCATGATTGCTTTGTTAGTATGCTTGAAGTATTGCGCCTTAGGGGGGCCCTGCCTACTGGCTCCCTCGGGAGTCCCCTGACCTACTTCTTCCTCCTATATATTCACATAAATTCCAAAACCCTTAGAGGAATCCACGAAAATACTTTTCCGCCACCGCAACCTTCTGTTCCCGTGAGATCCCATCTTGGGGCCTTTTCCGATGATCTGCCGGAGGGGGATTCGATCACGAAGGGCATCTACATCAACTCTATTGCCCTTTCGATGAAGCATGAGTAGTTTACCTCAGACCTATGGGTCCATAGCTTGTAGCTAGATGGCTTCTTCTCTCTCTTTGATTCTCAATACCATGTTCTCCTCGATGTTCTTGGAGATCTATCCGATGTAATCTTCTTTCGGTGTGTTTGTCGAGATCCGATGAATTGTGGATTTATGATCAACTTATCTATGAATATTATTTGAATCTTCTCCAAATTCTTATATGCATGATTTGATATCTTTGTATTTCTCTTTGAATTATCGGTTTAGTTTGGCCAACTAGATTGCTTTTTCTTGCAATGGGAGAGGTGCTTAGCTTTGGGTTCAATCTTGTGCGATTTCACCCAGTGACAAAGTAGGGGTTGCGAGACACGTATTGAATTGTTGCCATCAAGGATAAAAAGATGGGGTCATCATATTGCTTGAGTTTATCCCTCTACATCATGTCATCTTACTTAAGGCGTTACTCCGTTCTTTATGAACTTAATACTCTAGATGCATGCTGGATAGTGGTCGATGTGTGGAGTAATAGTAGTAGATGCATGCAAGAGTCGGTCTACTTCACACGGACGTGATTCCTATATTCATAATCATTGCCTTGGATATCGTCATAACTTTGCGCTTTTCTATCAATTGCTCGACAGTAATTTGTTCACCCACCGTATTATTTGCCTTCAAGAGAGAAGCCTCTAGTGAAACCTATGGCCCCCGGGTCTATTTTCCATCATATTTGTTTCCGATCTACTATTTTGCAATGTTTTATTTTCAGATCCATAAACCAAAAAACTGAAAAATATTTAGTTATCTTTTATTTAGTTCTATATATCTCTATCAGATCTCACCTTTGCAAGTGACCGTGAAGGGATTGACAACTACTTTATTGCGTTGGGGCAAGTGTTTGATTGTTTGTGCAGGTGCATCTATTGGGGAATTGCGCGTTTCACCTACTGGATTGATACCTTGGTTCTTAACCGAGGGAAATACTTATCTCTACTATGCTGCATCACCCTTTCCTCTTCAAGGGAAAAACCAACGCAAACTCAAGAAGTAGCACATTCCTGGTCAAAGGAGTTTTGTAGCCAACTTGCTTAGCCAATCTAGTGGTTGTACGCAAAGCAAATAGGAATTGGAGGCTTTGTATTGACTATACAGATATCAATAAAGCTTGTCCAAAAGACCCCTTTCCTTTGTCGCGCATCGACCAGATTGTGCACTCCACTACCGGTTGTGACTTGCTATCTTTCCTTAATGCCTACTCTGGTTATCGTCAGATCTTCATGGCCAAGAAGATGAGGAGAAAACCGCATTCATCACTCCATGTGGCACATACTGCTTTGTGTGTATGCCTTTCGGACTAAAGTGTCGGTTAACCATTTGCAGGAGCAGTCCAGATTGGTTTTGAGCCTCATCTGCACAGAAATGTGGAGGTCTATATGGATGATATAGTGGTCAAAACCAAGGGCAAATCAACCCTCTTTCAAGATTTAGAAGAAACATTTGCACATCTACGCAAAATTAACTTGAAGCTCAACCCTGAGAAGTGCGTGTTTGGTGTTCCATATGGCAAACTTCTCAGGTCTTTGTGTCTCAACATGGAATCGAAGCAAATCCCTATAGGATCAAAGCAATTGAGCAGATTGAAGCACCCAAGCGCGTCAAGGATGTGCGATGTCGTACCGGCTGTGTGGCTGCACTAAGCGGGTTCATCTCCAAGTCTGCTGAGCGCACCCTGTCCTTTTTCAAAATTTTGAGAAAGGCAGGTCCAATGAAATGGACCCTGGAAGCGGAGGCCGCGGTACAAGATTTGAAGAAGTACCTCTCCTCTCTGCCAGTACTAGTTGCGCCTAGGCCACAAGAGCCGTTGCTGCTATACTTGGCGGCAAAAATTGAAGTGGTTAGTGCTGCATTAATGGTAGAGAGAGAAACTAACAAAGAAGAACCAGTAGCCGCAGGGCCATCAAGCGACAAGCCGGAATCTTCTCCGGCAAGGTCTGGTGCCGACAAGTCAAAATTAGCGCAGGCAGATGAAATAGAGAAACAAGTAGTGCTGAAGAAGAAGATGGTGCAGTGCCCAATTTACTTTGTCAGTTCCCTTCTCCAGGGGGCTAGGTTAAGGTACTCTGCTGTGCAGAAATTGCTTTTTGGCCTTCTCATGGCCTCGAGCAAGCTGCGCCACTACTTCCAAGCACATCAGATCACCGACGTCACTCACTTTCCGTTCTAGCGTATCTTGATAAATCTAGGTGCCACTGGCAGGATAGTGGGGTGGGCGTTAGAGCTGTCAAGCTTTGGACTCAAGTTGGAAATTAAATCAACTGTTCGGAGCAGAGCTTTGGCGGAGCTCAATGCAGAATGGACACCAAGGCAAGATGAAAAGATTCAAGAGACCTCTCTCCCCGGGAAAGAAACAACGCAAGATTGGGTCATGTACCTTGACGATGCTTTTTCGTTGCAAGGCGCCGATGCAGGCGTGCTGCTTGTCGCACCCTGATACGTCCATTTTACATCATGTTTACCTACTATTATTTATAATGTTTGTATGCATAACAATGCTTTTTGGAGTAATTCTAATGCCTCTTCCCTCATAATATGCAAGGTTCACACAAAGAGGGAGAATTCCGGCAGCTGGAAATCTGGACCTGAAAAAGCTATGTCAGGCTACCTATTCTGCACAAGTCCAAATGGGATGAAACTTCACGAGGATTTTTATGGAATAAATAAGAAACACTGGCGCAAATAACTACGGGAGGGGGGCCACCTGGTGAGCACAAGACACCAGAGCACGCCAGGCCCCCCAGGCGTGCCCTGGTGGGTTGTACTTAGCCCAGCCCACCTCCGGTGCCCATCTTCTGGTATATAAGTTATTTTGACCTAGAAAAAAATAAGGAGAAGACTTTCGGGATGAAGCGCCGCCGTCTCAAGGCAGAACTTGGGCAGGAGCACTTTTGCCTCCGGCGGAGCGATTCCGCTGGGGGAATTTCCCTCCCGGAGGGGCAAATCATCGTCATCATCGCCACCAACAACTCTCCTATCTTGGGGAGGGCAATCTCCATCAACATCTTCAACAGCACCATCTCCTCTCAAACCCTAGTTCATCTCTTGTGTTCAATCTTTGTACCAGAACTATAGATTGGTGCTTGTGCGTGACTAGTAGTGTTGATTACATCTTGTACTTGATGACTATATGGTTTATTTGGTGGAAGATTATATGTTAAGATCCGTTATGCTATTTAATACCCCTCTGATCTTGAGCATTATTATCATTTGTGAGTAGTTACTTTTGTTCATGAGGTCACGGGAGAAATCATGTGAACTTGATATGCGTTCGATATTTTGATGATATGTATGTTGTGATTCCCTTAGTGGTGTCATGTGAACGTCGACTACATGACACTTCACCATATTTGGCCTAAGGCAATGCATTGTGGAGTAGTTATTATATGATGGGTTGCGAGAGTGACAGAAGCTTAAACCCTAGTTTATGCGCTATTCCGTAAGGGACCGATTGGGTCCAAAAGTTTAATGCTATGGTTAGAATTTATTCTTAATACTTTTCTCGTAGTTGCAGATGCTTGCGAGGGGGTTAATCATAAGTAGGAGGTTTGTTCAAGTAATAATAGCGCCTAAGCACCGGTCCACCCACATATCAAATTATCAAAGTAGCGAACACGAATCGAGCCAACATGATGAAAGTGACTAGATGAAATTCCCGTGTACCCTCAAGGACGCTTTGCTTATTATAAGAGATCGTTTTGGCCTGTCCTTTGCCTCAAAAGGATTAGGATACCTTGCTGCACTTCTGTTACTATTACGGTTACTTGCTTGTTTCAAATTATCTTGCTCTCAAACTACTCTTTACTTGCAATTTCAGTGCTTGCAGAGATTACCTTGCTGAAAACTACTTGTCATTTCCTTCTGCTCCTCGTTGGGTTCGACACTCTTACTTATCGAAAAGACTACAATTGATCCCATATACTTGTGGGTCATCAAGGCTTTTTTCTGGCGCCGTTGCTGGGGAGTGAAGCGCTCTTCGTAGGTGGAAATTGGTAAGGAAAATTATTACTACGTGCTGAAATTTATTGTCACTTGTTACTATGGAAAACAATCCTTTGAGGGGTTTGTTTGGGGTATCTTCACCTCGACCAGAACCACAATTAGTCACCCCTCAACCTACTGCACTTATTGAAAATATTGAATATGAAATTCCTTCGGGAATGATAGAACAACTGCTAGCTAATCCTTATGCAGGAGATGGAACCGAACATCCTGATATGCACTTGATATATGTGGAAGAAATTTGTGGATTATTTAAGCTTGCAGGTTTACCCAGAGATGAAACTAAGAAGAAGGTTTTCCCTTTATATTTGAAGGGAAAAGCATTGGAATGGTATAGTCTATGCGATGATATTGGATCTTGGAATCGGAATCGATTGAAATTGGAGTTTCACCAAAAAATTAGCCTATGCATCTAGTTCATCGTGATCGGAATTATATATATAATTATTGGCCTCATGAAGGAGAAAGTATCGCTCTAGCTTGGGGAGGCTTAAGTCAATGTTATATTCATGCCCCAATCATGAGCTCTCAAGAGAAATTATTATTCAGAATTTTTATGCTCGGCTTTCTCATAATGATCGATCCATCCTCGATACTTCTTGTACTGGTTCCTTTATGAAGAAGACTATTGAATTCCGGTGGGACCTTTTGGAAAGAATTAAACGCAGCTCTGAAGATTGGGAACTCGACGAAGGTAAAGAGTCGGGTATTAAGCTTAAGTTTGATTGTGTTAAATCTTTTATGAATACCGATGCTTTTCAAAAGTTTAGCACTAAATATGGACTTGACTCTGAGATAGTAGCCTCCTTTTGTGAATCTTTTGCTACTCATGTTGATCTCCCTAAGGACAAGTGGTTTAAATATCACCCACCTATTAAAGAAGAAATCAAAGAACCGGTACTAGCTAAAGATGAAACTATTATTTATAATGTTGATCCAGTTGTTCCTACTGCTTATTGAAAAAACACCTTTCCCTGTTAGGATGAAGGAACATGCTAAAGTTTACATTGTGGTCAATAAAAGTTATATTAGAACACCTAAACCAGCTGAACAAATCAAGGTAGAACCTAGTGTTGCTATGGTTAAGGATCTCCTGGTTGAAAATATAGATGGGCATGTTATTTACTTTTATGATGAAGTTGCTAGAATTGCCAAACCTGATGAAAAAGATAAACATAGATCCGTTGTTGGCATGCCTGTTGTCTCAGTTAAAATAGGAGATCACTGTTATCATGGTTTATGTGACATAGGTTCTAGCGTGAGTGCTATTCCTTTTACTTTGTATCAAGAAATTATGAATGACATAGCACCCGCTGAGATAGAAGACATAGATGTTACTATCAAACTTGCTAATAGAGACACCATCACACCACTTGGGATTGTTAGAGATGTTGAAGTCTTGTGTGGGAAAATAAAATATCCTGCTAATTTTCTTGTTCTGGGTTCCCCACAAGATGACTTTTGTCCCATTATCTTTGGTAGACCTTTCTTGAACACCATTAATGCTAAAATAGATTGTGAGAAACAAACTGCGGTGTTAGTTTTGGTGATGAGTCTCATGAGTTCAATTTTTCCAAGTTTAGTAGAAAGCATCATAAGAAAGAATTACCTAGTAAGGATGAAATTATTGGTCTTGCTTATATTTCTATACCTCCTACTGATCTTTTAGAACAATATTTGCTAGACCTTGAAAATGATTTACATATGCATGAAAGAAATGAAATAGATAAGATTTTCTTTGAACAACGTCCTCTGCTTAAACACAATTTGCCTATTGAAACTCTAGGAGGTCCTCCTACACCTAAAGGTGATCATGTGTTTGAATTAAAACAATTGCCGGAAACTTTGAAATATGCTTATCTTGACGAGAAGAAGATATATCCTGTTATTATTAGTGCTAAACTTTCAGAACATGAAGAAGAAAGATTATTGAAAGTTCTAAGGAAGCACCGAGCTGCTATTGGATATACTCTTGATGATCTTAAGGGCATTAGTCCCACTCTATGTCAGCACAAGATTAATATGGAACCTGATGCTAAACCCGTTGTTGATCACCAATGTCTGTTAAATCCGAAGATGAAAGAAGTGGTAAGAACGGAAATATTAAAACTTCTGGAAGCGGGTATAATCTATCCTATAGCTGATAGTAGATGGGTAAATCATGTTCATTGTGTCCCTAAGATAGGAGGTATTACTGTTGTTCCTAATGATAAGAATGAACTTATTCCACAAAGAATTGTTATAGGCTATAGAATGGTAATTGATTTTATAAAATTAAACAAAGCAACTAGAAAAGATCATTATCCTCTGCCTTTTATTGATCAAATGCTAGAAAGATTGTCTAAGCACACACATTTTTGCTTCCTTGATGGATATTCTGGTTTTTCACAAATACATGTTTCTCAACCTGATCAAGAAAATACCACTTTTACTTGTCCTTTTGGAACTTATGCTTATAGACGTATGCCTTTTGGTTTATGCAATGCACCTACTACCTTTCTAAGATGTATGACTGCTATATTCTCTGACTTTTTTGAAAAGATTGTTGAGGTTTTCATGGATGACTTTTCTGTTTATGGGAAGTCTTTTGATGATTGTTTGAGCAATCTTGATCGAGTTTTGCAGAGATGTGAGAAAACAAATATTGTCTTGAATTGGGAGAAGTGCCACTTTATGGTTAACGAAGGTATTGTTTTGGGCCATAAAATTTATAAAAGAGGTATTGAGGTGGACAAAGCTAAGGTTGATGCAATTGAGAAAATGCCATGTCCTAAAGATATCAAAGGTATTCGTAGTTCCTTGGTCATGCTGGTTTCTATAGGAGATTTATCAAAGACTTTTCTAAAATTTCTAGGCCTCTTACAAACGTTTTGGAAAAGGATATTCCTTTTGTTTTTTATGATGATTGTTTAGAAGCCCTTAAACACTCAAGAAAACCTTAATTTCTGCACCTATTGTTCAACCACCTGATAGGAACATACCTTTTTAAATTATGTGTGATGCTAGTGACTATGTTGTTGGTGCTGTTCTAGGACAAAGAATTGATAAGAAACTGAATGTTATTCACTACGCAAGTAAAACTCCAGATAGTGCATGAAGAAATTATGCTACTACTGAAAAAGAATTTCTAGCAGTGGTGTTTGCTTGTGATAAATTTAGATCCTATATTATAGATTCAAAAGTAATTGTTCACACTGATCATGTTGCAATAAAGTATCTTATGGAAAGAAAGATGCCAAACATAGGCTTATTAGATAGTTTTCTCTTACTACAAAAATTTGATTTGCATATCACTGGTAGAAAAGGAGCGGAGAACCCCCTAGCTGATAACTTGTCTAGGTTAGAAAATAATCTTGATGACCCACAACCTATTAATGATAACTTTCCTGATGAGCAGTTAGCTGTAATAAATGTTTCTAATAGCACTCCTTGGTATGCTGACTATGCCAATTATATTGTTGCTAAATATTTACCAGCTAGTTTCACATACCAACAAAAGAAAAAAATCTTCTATGGTTTAAGACATTACTTTTGGCATGACCCACATCTTTGTAAAGAAGGAGTAGATGGTATTATTAGACGTTGTGTACCTCAGCATGAATAGGGACAAATCCTATGGAAATGTCACTCTAAAGCTTATGGAGGACATCATGCGGGAGACAGAACTGCTCACAAGGTATTGCAATCTGGTTTTTATTGGCCTACTCTCTTCAAGGATGCTCGTAAGTTCGTCTTATCTTGTGATGAATGTCAAAGAATAGGTAATATCGGTAAGCGTCAAGAAATGCCTATGAATAATTCACTTGTTGTGGAACCATTTGACCTTTGGGGATTTGATTACATGGGACCTTTTCCTTCCTCTAATGGGTATACTCATATTTTGGTTGTTGTTGATTATGTTACTAAGTGGGTAGAAGCTATTCCAACTAGTAGTGCTGATCACAACACCTCTATTAAAATGCTTAAAGAAGTTATTTTCCCAAGGTTTGGAGTCCCAAGATATTTAATGAATGATGGTGGTTCACACTTTATTCATGGTGCTTTCCGTAAAATGCTTGCCAAGTATGATGTTAACCATAGAATGGCATCACCCTATCATCCTCAGTCTAGTGGTCAAGTTGAACTTAGCAATAGAGAAATAAAATTAATCTTACAAAAGACTGTCAATAGGTCCCGGAAGAATTGGTCTAAGAAATTAGATGATGCACTTTGGGCTTATAGAACAGCATATAAAAATCCTATGGGTATGTCCCCTTATAAAATGGTTTATGGAAAAGCTTGTCATTTTCCTCTTGAGTTAGAACATAAAGCTTATTGGGCAATTAAAGAACTCAACTATGATTTCAAACTTGCCGGTGAAAAGAGGTTATTTGATATTAACTCATTAGATGAATGGAGAACCCAAGCTTATGAAAATGCCAAGTTATTTAAAGAAAAAGTCAAAAGATGGCATGATAAAAGAATCCGAAAGCGTGAGTTCAAAGTTGGAGAATATGTTGTTTTGTACAACTCTCGTTTCAGATTCTTTGCAGGAAAACTCGTCTCCAAATGGGAAGGACCCTATGTCATCGAGGAGGTTTATCGATCTGGAGCTATCAAAATAAATAATGTCGAAGGTACTAACCCGAAGGTTGTTAATGGGCAACAAATAAAACATTATATCTCAGGTATGCCCATTAATGTTGAAAGCAATATTATCCAAACTATGACACCGGAAGAACACATAAAGGAAACCTTCCAGAACAGTCCAGAATCGTGAAAAAGAGGAGGTACGTGATACGGTAAGTAAACGGACTCCGAAAAATCTGCAAAAATATTTTCTGTCCATTTTGGAATATAACAATAATTAGGAAAATAAGAAACTACCAGGAAGGTGACCCTGGTGGGCACAAGACACCAGGGCGCGCGCGCCCAGGTGGGTTGTGCCCACCTCGGGTACCTTCCGGACTACGTTTTTCTTCCGTTTGCTTGTTTCCCAATATAAAAATATTTATATACCCCCCGAACCTATTGACCACCGTATCGTAGAGAAATCTCCTGTTTTATTTTCCTTGCTGTTTTCTGACAGATCCCATCTACCATGGCCGCTTCATGCTCCTCCAAGGACAAGTTCTTCGAGAACGTCATCAACCCATATTTCCGGGAGGTGATGCAGCATCCTCAGGCTATCCAGATGCATGAGGGGGTGCTTCACATCCGCGATGTGCAAGGTCCCAAAGGGACGGGAACTGTGGAGGCCAGGCTTGAAGCTATGGAGCAGGAGGTCTTCCGGTGCAAGGGAATGGTGGAACGTGGACTCAATGCCAATCACCTCATGATCGCGGACTACACCCGTGATCTCAAGGTGGATGGCAAGTCCATGAAGGACATCGTCTTCACCTTCAACGAGCAAATCAACTTCCTCCAAAGCCAGATCTACGATCTCCAAAACCAAGTCTTTGAATATGAGGCGAGGTTTAAAGGTATGAGTTTGGCTGCCAGTTGCAGGACCGTGAGACTCACTCCTCATATAATGGTGAGCATGTGCCATGGAAACCCGAGGACAAGATCACTACTACTTCATCACCACCACCTCCTTCTTCATCACCAAAAGAAAATTGAGTATCGGGTATGGGCACTCCCCTTGGCTTGAGCCAAGCTTGGGGGAGGTGCCTCGGTATCGTATCACCTCCACTATCTTTTGCCTTTATTTTCCTTAGTTCGATCCATAGTTATCTTTTGCTTTAGATGAATAAAGTTTAGTTCGATCCTTTCTTTTTGAGAGCTTGCTTAGTGATCTATCCTTATAATCGTGTGCAAATTATATAATAAAGTTTAGTTTGAGTTTTGTCTTCTTTATTTTCATGTTCAATAAAAATAAAGGAAATAAATGAAAAAGATCATATGCTAATCTTATGGTATAATGACATCACATAAGGAAAAGTATAAGTAGAAAATTTTATTGAAGATTGACAAACATAGCATTGGTCAATGATGCAATTCATGCAAGAATTAATAAGGGAGGAGAAGATTCACATGCAAATACACTATCTTGGAAATCTTTTGTCATTGTGAGCCCCCATCAAAATATTATATGCCAAAATTGTTGACGTTGGACAAGGAAGACAACATAAGGATTTATGTTTGTTCATATTCACATAGAAGTTATATTGTCATAGATCCTTCAACAAGCGGTGTTTGCCCCCCATCTTTGCTAGCCAAAATTTCCGCACCAAGTAGAGATACTACTTGTGCATCCAAGAAACCCTTAAACCCAAATCTTATTTTCAAGAGTCCACCATACCTACCTAAGGATTGAGTAAGATCCTTCAAGTAAGTTGTCATCGGTGTAATAAGGCAATAAAAATTGCTTCTAAAAGTGTTAGATCATTTAGTGTAAGAGAAAATTGAGCATTTTATGAACTTGTGATGGCAAAGAATAAAAGTGACAAACTGCATAATAAAGGTTACTATCATCAGGGGCAATATGACGTGACGTTCTTTTGCACTAAGGAATTGAGCATACAAACAAAAAGTGCATGGCAACCTCTGCTTCCCTCTGCGATGGGCCTATCTTTTACTTTTATGTATTTACTTTCATGCAAGAGTCAAAGTTTTTCTCTCTATTCCTTTTTATTTTTCTCTTTTGGCAAGCATCATGTGGTGAGGAAAGATCTAGGCACATATATCCAGTTGGATATGGGTAGCATGAGTTATTATTGTTGATATCACCCTTGAGGTGAATATGTTGGGAGGCAAAATTATAAGCCCCTATCTTTCTATGTGTCCGGTTGAGAGTTTTACTCATGAGTATGCGGTGAGTGTTAGCAATCATAGAACACTATACGATGGTTGAATATGTGGACTTGCCTAAAGGCTCCGATGTGTGACCCTTCCTGAAAAGATGATGGATTGTAGTTGCAAAGTTGACTGAGAACATAGTTTGTTGGCTTCCAATAAAGTTTATGCTTTATACTTCGATGTTGTGATGAATTGTTACTTATTCATGAGAAGACTATGATAAAAGTTCTACGATAATTGTTTTATGTTAAAGTTTGTTGTTGTTATAATAATTTACATGATGCTTCTATGTCCGTATTTTGTTTTTATCGATACCTCTCTCTCTAAGCATGTGGACATGTTTTTCTATTTCGGTTTTCTCTTGAGGACAAGCGAGGTCTAAGCTTGGGGGAGTTGATACATCCATTTTGCATCATGTTTACCTACTGTTATTTATAATGTTTTTATGCATAATAATGCTTTTTGGAGTAATTATAATGCCTTTTCTCTCATAATATGCAAGGTTCACACAAAGAGGGAGAATTTCGGCAGCTGGAAATCTGGACCTGAAAAAGCTACATCAGGCTACCTATTCTGCACGACTCCAAATAAGCTGAAACTTCACGAGGATTTTTATGGAATAAATAAGAAATACTGGAGCAAATAACTACCGGAGGGGGGCCACCTGGTCAGCACAAGACACCAGGGCGCGCCAGGCCCCCCAGGCACGCCCTCGTGGGTTGTGCTTAGCCCAGCCCACCTTTGGTGCCCATCTTCTGGTATATAAGTCATTTTGACCTAGAAAAAATAAGGAGAGGACTTTCGGGACGAAGCACCGCCGTCTCGAGGTGGAACTTGGGCAGGAGCATTTTTGCCCTCCTGCGGAGCGATTCCGTCGGGGGAACTTCCCTCCCGGAGGGGGAAATCATCGTCATCATCGTCACCAATAACTCTCCCATCTTGGGGAGGGCAATCTCCATCAACATCTTCAACATCACCATCTCCTCCTGTGACGCCCGGATAATCAAGCTACAGTAAAACACTGCTAACGATGCCATGTCACCATGATCACTTTAGTTAACCTCGGGTTAGTTCAAAAAACCGATTCAAAATTCAAATTCAAATTCAAGTCAAACAACTAAAGTTTTCAAAAGTCAAAACTAAAATGTTCTCAATGTGACAAATAAATCATGGATATTATTGGTGGAGAAACAACATCTTTTTAAAAATAATTAAATACCCCAAAGTGATTAAAACAACAGCATAAACAATTAATTATACCCCTATTATATTTTACAAAATACTAAACAATTTAGCTAGGTGCCAAAGTTATTGTGGCAGTAGTATATTTACAAATACTAAGTTAGGTGCTGGTGATAAATTTTACAAAACTAAAATAAAAGAAAATAGATAAAGAAAAGAAAACAGAAAAGAAATATAAAAACAAAAAACAAAAGGCCCCCTCCCCCACTGGGCCTCTTGGCCCAGTCGGCTCAGCCGACCAGGCCGGCCCAGCCGGCCCACCCCGCACCGAACCCTAGCCCTATCCCCTCATCCACCCCACAACCCCCACTCCCCTGCACGATCTCCCCCACTCCTCTCGATCTCTCCCACGCCTCTCTCCCCTTCCCCCATCTGGATCGGGGAAGAGGAGCCAGATAACGTGCCGCTCCGCGCCCCTGACGCCGCTGCCGCCGGATCGCCCGGACCCCCCTGTCGCCGACCACCGCTGGACCTCGCCGGCCGCCGTCGCCTACGTCCGTCGCCGCCTCCTCCCCACCGGCGCGCGTCCCCGTCCTCCGCCTCGAGCCCACTGCCGCCCCCCTGCAGCTCCCTGTGAGCACCCCCGTCCGCTCCTCTCCCCTCTGTCCCTCACGCCCGCACCTCGCCCGCGCGTCCCGCGTGCCCCGGCCTGCTGCCGCCCCACGCTCTGACCGAGCCCGCCTCGTCGCGCGCACAGCTCCCCACCATCTGCTCTGGTCGCGCTCCCGGTCACTCCGGCCTTCCCCGCGCGCGCCCGCAAGCGCCTCCCCCCCACTCGCGTCTGCCGTTGCCGGCGCCGCCCGCTGCGACCGAAACCCGCGCCCGCCGCCGGCGAACGCCCTCGCCGGCCACGCGCCCTGCTCACCTGCCACAGCTCCCGCGGCCGGCCGCGCCCCCTGGCCACGCGCCAGGCTCTAGGCCGCGCCGCGCCGGTGCCTCTGCTGCCTCGTCGAGGCCATGGCCTCCCCCATGCCCGGGTTCGCCCCTCTTCGGGTGCACACACGCCCGCACCCGTGCGCCCGCTAAGCCACTGGGCCTATGACGAGTGGGGCCTCGCCCCTAAAACGTTTAGTAAAAAAAAGAATTTAAAAAGAATTTAAAATAATAATGAGAATAAAAATAATAAATTAATTAATAAAAATTAATGAATAAATAAATAAAGAAAATAAAAATAAAAATAATTAATTAATTAGTTAATTAATTAAGTTAATTAACCCTGTTTAGATTAATCTAATTTAATTAATTAGTTTAATTAATAGTTAATTAATTAGTTAGCCCTAATTACCCTAATCAGTCTATGACATGTGGGACCCACGTGTCAGATGACTGCTGACGTCAGCATGATGTCATGCTGACGTCATCACACTGTTTTGGATAATGTTGAATTAAATAATTAATTAAAATTCAGAAAATTAGTAAATCTTTAGAAAATCATATCTTTTAAACCGTAGCTCAGATGAAAATACTTTCTACATGAAAGTTGCTCAGAACGACGAGCCGAATCCAAATACACAGTCCGTTCGTCCGCCACGCGTCCCTAGCATAGTGAACCTGCAACATTTCACCTCCGGTTCATCTGTCCGAAAACGTGAAACACCGGGGATACTTTCCCGGATGTCTCCCCCCTTCACCGGTATCACCTCATACCGCGTTAGAACACGTCTAGCTCTGCCTGTTGTCCTGTTATGCACTTGCTTGTTATGTATTTACTGTTTCTCCCCCCCCCTCTTCTCTTCGGTAGACCCCGTGACGATGCTGATGCCCCTGTGGTCGACTACGTCACCGACGACCCCTCCTACTTGCCAGAGCAACCAGGCAAGCCCCCCCCTTAATCACCAGATATCTCCTATTCTTCTCTATACTGCTTGCATTAGAGTAGTGTAGCATGTTACTGCTTTCCGATATCCTATCCTGATGCATAGCCTATCCTTGCTACTACTGTTGATACCTTTACCTGCAATCCTACATGCTTAGTATAGGATGCTAGTGTTCCATCAGTGGCCCTACACTCTTGTCCGTCTGCCATGCTATGCTACTGGGCCGTGATCACTTCGGGAGGTGATCACGGGTATATACTATATACATTATATATATGACACATGTGGTGACTAAAGTCGGGTCGGCTCGAGGAGTACCCGCAAGTGATTCTGATGAGGGGGCTGAAAGGACAGGTGGCTCCACCCCGGTAGAGGTGGGCCTGGGTTCCTGATGGCCCCCGACTGTTACTTTATGGCGGAGCGACAGGGCAGGTTGAGACCGCCTAGGAGAGAGGTGGGCCTGGCCCTGGTCAGCGTTCGCGGTTACTTAACACGCTTAACGAGATCTTGGTATTTGATCTGAGTCTGGCCATTTGGTCTATACGCACTAACCATCTACGTGGGAGTAGTTATGGGTATCCCGACGTCGTGGTATCAGCCGAAGCTCTTTTGACGTCAGCAACTGAGTGGCGCGCGCCACATTGGACCGTAAGCTCGCGCTTGTATTAAGGGGGCTAGGTCTGCTTCCGGCCGCGTATGCAACGTGCAGGTGTGCATAGGGCGATGGGCCCAGACCCCTGCGCGCATAGGGTTAGACCGGCGTGCTGACCTCTCTGTTGAGCCTAGATGGGGCTGCGACGTGTTGATCTTACGAGGCCGGGCATGACCCAGAAAAGTGTGTCTGGCCAAATGGGATCGAGCGTGTTGGGTTATGTGGTGCACCCCTGCAAGGAAGTTTATCTATTCGAATAGCCGTGTCCCTCGGTAAAAGGACGACCCGGAGTTGTACCTTGACCTTATGACAACTAGAACCGGATACTTAATAAAACACACCCTTCCAAGTGCCAGATACAACCCGGTGATCGCTCTCTAACAGGGCGACAAGGAGGGGATCGCTGGGTAGGATTATGCTATGCGATGCTACTTGGAGGACTTCAATCTACTCTCTTCTACACGCTGTAAGATGGAGGCTGCCAGAAGCGTAGTCTTCTACAGGATTAGCTATCCCCCTCTTATTCTGGCATTCTGCAGTTCAGTCCATTGATATGCCCCTTTACACATATATCCATGCATATGTAGTGTAGCTCCTTGCTTGCGAGTACTTTGGATGAGTACTCACGGTTGCTTTTCTCCCTCTTTTCCCCTTCCCGTACCTGTTTGTCGCAACCAGATGCTGGAGTCCAGAAGCTAGAGATCCCGAGGATGCTGCTACATGGAGTTCGTCTTCGAGGAGTAGTTAGGAGGTCCCAGGCAGGAGGCTTTGCCTTTTCGATCGTTGCTACTTTTGTGCTAGCCTTCTTAAGGCAAACTTGTTTAACTTATGTCTGTACTCAGATATTGTTGCTTCCGCTGACTCGTCTATGATCGAGCACTTGTATTCGAGCCCTCGAGGCCCCTGGCTTGTATTATGATGCTTGTATGGCTTATTTATGTTTTAGAGTTGTGTTGTGATATCTTTCCGTGAGTCCCTGATCTTGATCGTACACATTTGCGTGCATGATTAGTGTACGGTCAAATCGGGGGCGTCACACCTCCTAAACCCTAGTTCATCTCTTGTGTTCAATCTTTGTACCAAAACTAGAGATTGGTGCTTGTGGGTGACTAGTAGTGTTGATTACATCTTGTAGTTGATTACTATATGGTTTATTTGGTGGAAGATTATATGTTCAGATCCATTATGCTATTTAATACCCCTCTGATCTTGAGCATGATTATCATTTGGGAGTAGTTACTTTTGTTCTCGAGGTCACGGGAGAAATCATGTTGCAAGTAATCATGTGAACTTGATATGTGTTCGATATTTTGATGATATGTATGTTGTGATTCCCTTAGTGGTGCCATGTGAACGTCGACTACATGACACTTCACCATATTTGGGCCTAAGGGAATGCATTGTGGAGTAGTTACTAGATGATGGGTTGCGAGAGTGACATAAGCTTAAACCCTAGTTTATGCGTTATTCCGTAAGGGATCGATTGGATCCAAAAGTTTAATGCTATGGTTAGAATTTATTCTTAATACTTTTCTCGTAGTTGTGGATGCTTGTGAGGGGGTTAATCATAAGGAGGAGGTTTGTTGAAGTAAGAACATCACGTAAGCACCGGTCCACCCACATATCAAATTATCAAAGTAGCAAACACAAATCGAACCAACATGATGAAAGTGACTAGATGAAATTCCCGTGTACCCTCAAGAACGCTTTGCTTATTATAAGAGACCGTGTTGGCATTTCCTTTGCCTCAAAAGGATTGGGCTACCTTGCTGCACTTTTGTTAATATTACCGTTACTTGCTCGTTACAAATTATCTTGCTATCAAACTACTCTGTTACTTACAATTTCAGTGCTTGCAGAGATTACCTTGCTGAAAACCACTTGTCATTTCCTTCTGCTCCTCGTTGGGTTTGACAGTCTTACTTATCGAAAAGACTACAATTGATCCCATATACTTGTGGGTCATCACACCCACCGGAGAGCAACTCAAGTATGTGATACAGATGCACTTTCCCAGGGAGAAAGCTACAAACAACACTGCTGAGTATGAAGGGCTGCTTGCCGGTCTCAGGATCACAGTGGAGCTTGGAATTAGAAAGATCATTATCAGAGGCGACTCATAGCTCATTGTGAAGTAGGTCAACAAAGATTATCAGAGCCCATTGATGGAAGCTTATGTTGATGAAGTGATAAAATTGGAAGAGCACTTTGACAGATTGCAAAGAAAGCACATTCCTTGTGCGGAGAACAACATTGCTGATGATCTATCAAAGCGTGCCGCCCGAAGCTAGCTGTGGAACCAGGAACTTTTGTGCTCCATTTGACTCAGGCATCTTTTACACCATCAATACGGAAAAACAAGAGAACAAAGTTGAATTACGATGAGTACTTTCCGGCAGAGCTTCCAGTAGCCGCTGGCATGGATGCTGCCGGAGACAACACCAAGCTTGCCAGTGAGCAGTAGGCTCCGGCAGGGCCGCCGGTCCTTGTCATCGAGACAAGTGCTCCCGCAGCTGAAGAAATGCCTTTAGTCCTTGTCGTCGAGCCACAAGCTCCGACATGGGTCCGGCAGATTGTCCATTTCCTTCAAACAGGAGAACTTCCCGAAGAGCAAGAAGAAGCTGAGAAAGTAGCCCGTCAATCAAGTATGTACCAGTTTGTGCAAGACCAGATGGGGTGAAATTGAAGTGCATTTGCCAGCAAGATGGACAAAAGCTATTGGCAGAGATACATGGTGGCATATGTGGTTCTCACATAGGATCAAGAGCCCTTGTCAACAAAGCTTTCTAGCAAGGCTTCTATTGGCCCACTGCTCTTCGGGATGCAACTGCACAAGTAACCAAGTGTGAAGTGTGTCAGTTCATTCCAAGAATACACATTATCCAGCTCAAGCCCTTCTCGGTCTAGGGTCTCGACATCTTGGGCCTCTTTCCCCGTGCTACTAGGGGCTTTGAGTTCTTGTACATTGCAATCGACAAGTTCACAAAGTGGCCTGAGGTAGAACCACCCTAGCTATGGCATGCCAAAAACAACCTTCGTGGCGTGGACACTCGATGCCACCAATATGGCGCCATTATTAAAAATTAGTGTTGGCGTCTGTACCCTACGCCATAAGTATTTTGCATGGTAATGGCATACCACATGGACAACGCCAACACTAATATTCATCAGTTGTGACGTTCCATGTTGCCGCGATGCTAGTAATTTGATTTTTAGATTTGAAACAAAAGTTGTAACATAACAGCGATCGCAACCAAAATGACAGCATAATCCAGTTTAACAACAGTAAATAAATCAACTATAAATAGACCCAATAACAACATTTAAGTTCAACAGTGCACTTATTGATATAGTTCAACAAAGTAGGCAAAGTAACACACATGAATGTACAAGTTCAAATAAATAGAGGTGATAATAACATGAGATCTTCCATGTATGCCAACTAGCTAACTAGACTTTTCGGCGGGCGGAGTCAGGGTCAAAGTCCGGAGTAAGTGAACTATCATTGCTGCCAGCAAGCCTGTAATAGACCATGATCTCTTCATGATCGAGGTAGAACGTGGCTCTTACCCCAGCTTCCATCTCGTAAGCAGTTGCAAGGGCTTTCCAACCAGGGCAACCGAAATAGGTGCGGTTTGCCTCGTTGGTGACAAGACAATTGAATTGTTGGGATATCAGCATCTTCATGAGGGTGCACACGAATGTGCTGGTGGCATCTAGTGGAACTCAAAATTTCTTTAAGAAGTCACGCCTTGCCCCGCAAGGGATGAGCTAAGCAAAATTGAAATAAAGAACTAGCTAGTTAGACAATTTTGGGCACAACCGTATACATCACATATGAAACTCAATCAGAACATGTTGAACTTAAACATACCATCCTAGCGAGGAAGTCATTCGGTAGATCTATGAAGAACTTATTATCCCTCTGGCATATCACTGAACCATATGTCTCACATGGGGCATCCATTTACTGCTTTCATCAAGTTGAGAAAAATAAGCATACATAACAGCTGCATAGATATAATGCAACATAAGCAGTTAGTATGAACTAGCGCTATCCGACCATCTAAATATTAACACATGCTTGTAATTAAACAGTTCTACAAACCATCCATAGTTCGAACATAAAACATGCAAAAAGTTAAATAGTTCATATGAAATAGGTAGCGCGCGCTAAGCTAGTGGCCAGAGGGACCGGCCTCGTGGTCGTGCCTAGTGGACCTACGACGGTACCCCTGCTGGCCCTCCTCCTCACGCTCAAGGCATCCTAGTCTATGGGATCCTCCTTCGCGCTCTCCTTGCTGCATACTGAAGTAGCATCATCTTGTTGGTCTCCACAAGTTTGTCATCTCTCGCAAGCTCGCTGACCAATGGGTCGAAGAACTGCATCTCAGCCTATTTGTTCTCCTTCTGCCCATGCCCTCCGGCGCGAGGAACTTTGTGTACTCACGACACACAGGGAAGTTCAGAGTCGTCCCTTCCTGAAAGAACTCTACCTCCATGGCATCATAGGCGCACACCTCTAACTCCGTGGTGTCCCAATGGCCAAGCTCGTGGATGACATTGTCCTTCCTAATGGTGGCATAGTACTTATTTCCCTTCGGTCGCACATCAAGAAACTTCGGAGCCATATGTGACGGTTGATACGTTTCCATCGTATCTACTTTTCCTCTTGTTTTGGACTCTAATTTGCATGATTTGAATGAAACTAACCCGGACTGACACTATTTTCAGCATAACTACCATGGTGTTGTTTTTGTGCAGAAATAAAAGTTCTCGGATTGGAATGAAACATTACTAGGAATTTTTATACAATAAAAGAGAATTTTTGGAGCCAAGAACCACCGGAGGGGGGCACCTAGGTGGGCACAACCCACCAGGGCTCACCCCTCCAGGCGCGCCCAGGTGGGTTGTCCCCACCCGGTGGCCCCACAGACCTCAACCCTGATACTATAAAATCACATTTTTAGAGAAAAAATCAGGGAGAAAGAATTATCATGTTTCACATGGCGGGTCAAGATGATGCTACTTCAGTATGCAATAAACCACCTCACCCAACCACTCCACCACGACCCACATCAACGATCGATGCGGTGTCGAGCCACAAAGTGACTAAGTGGCAGCCATTTGCCACATGGCGGCCTTTCTCTACCGGGAATGCCCACGAACGACACCTGTCCTGCAACGTGTCAAACGAGCAGGTGTGAAGCTGGCAAAACAGCCCGGCAGGGCTTGCTGGGCAAGCAACGATGTGACATTGAGCGGTGCATTTAATGCGACCTGTCAGCCTGTAGAGTTAGGTATGATTGCACTGTTTGCTATCTTATCAGTCCATAATGACTGTTTTGCCATTGTGTTGACCCCTTAATCTATAAAAGGAGGCCCATGGCAACCGTAGAAAGGGTTGGAAGGTTGGAGAACACACACACACCCATATGCGCATAGCCACTACCGCCCCGCCGGGCAGGTGTACTACGCTCCGCCACCATTCTTCCACCAATAATCCACCAAAGCAGGAGTAGGGTTTTACGGCTCACGGCGGCCCGAACCTAGGTAAAATTGCCTGTGTGATCATTGCCGCACCGCCCCACGTTCTTCAGCTCTTTGTGCAACGCGACACCCCCCTGCCAAACCAGCAAAGGGGCCCTTGGTCCCATAGGTGGTCGTGGTTTCCCACGACATCTTTGACGCACCAGTTAGGGGGATCCCTTGCGCAAACCTGAAGGCGTACGCAGCGCGTCATCTTCATCACCGCCTTCACCTTCGACAGCGCCATCGACCATGGCGCCCAAGAAGAAATCCGGTGCTTCGGCTCATCCATCGACCTCGAAGGCTCCGACGCCCGCGGCCTCTAATGTTGTGGGGGATGCGGAGGCATGCGAGGACGTGGACGCTACTGGGGATGTGGTCGGCACAGGCGGCACCGTCACCACTTCCCCCGCAGCCAACACAGGAGTGGGAAACATCAGAGGAGAACAGCATCAGCAACACCCCGACGGCCATGCTCCACAATGTACGGGTGAAGGGGTTATTCCATACACACCCCTTCCTTGCGCCGACGGGCACAGCCGCAGCAATGGCGCTCGGTTCGGAGCGAATTGCCGCCCTCCGGCCGCCCCCACCACGGGAGCGACCGCTGCGCGTGCGCCTCCCCTGGGACGGGTCGACCAAGTCGCTGTGCCCGGCGGAGCCACTGGCCCTCTAGCGCCTTCGCCGCGCCACCCTGCCATCCAAGTGGCCGCCCCGCAACAGCGGGGGCGCGGTGCTGCCGCCGCTGGCACAATCAGGAGCTGGGCGACGGTGCGATCTACTTCATCATCACCCATGCCAAGTACAACCATGAAGGCCATGGCGCGGGCTCAGCTGCTGCTGAGGTTTCCGCCAGCAGCTGAGCAGATCGACGAATGGCGTGCCAGCATCCAAAGTCTGCTCGGTTTCGCCGAGGCTGGGGGCTCGCAGCAAGCTGGCCCGCCACGGCCTCCCTAAGTGACGACAACGGCTCGTGCTGCTGGACATACGGAAGGGGGCACCCCCACGGTGCAGTCCCCGCCACGGCAGCCAGCGAGAGCACAACAGAATCAAGAACCTGATGACGTCTCGATGGCCTCTTCTGACCCTCATGCACGTCCAGGCTGATGGTGAGCCCATCCCTTGCGTGCCTCCGCATCCTCGGAGGATAGGTAGGTGGGAGATGCGCATGTCATCGTCGAGCGACGCCGCAACGACCACTGTCGGACCAATGGGTGTGATGGCCCCGACGTCGACGAGCCTGCGCTCGATATTGGCGGGTGCCTACCTTGCGAGGTTGGGTGCCCTGCCTTTACTCATGAGCTGCGGCAAGTCCATTGGCCGTCCGTTCGCACGTTCAAGCTAGAGATACCCCAGAAGTATGATGGGAGGCTGAACCCGGCAGAGTTTCTGAGCATCTACACCATCGTTGTTCAGGCTGCTGGGGGAAGAGATGAGAAGGTGTTTGCCAACTACTTCCCTTTGGCTCTAATGTCCAATGTGAGGTCTTGGCTGATGCACCTGCCGGAGGACTCCATCTCGTCATGGGCTAACCTGTGCCATGAATTCATTGGCGCCTTCACTGGCGGCCATCAAGAGCCAGGTCGACCCAGCGACTTGTAGCTTCTCCAATAGAAGGAAGGAGAGACCCTACGTAAGTATTTACAGAGATTCAGCAAGGTCCATAGGAACATCCCAAATATCCATCTGGCAGTTGTGATAGTTGCCTTCCAGTCCAATGTGCGCAACCGCCGGATCCGTTCCAATATGAACGTGCGGTTGTCCAAGACTGTGAAGGAGCTCTACACCTTGGTGGATAAGTGTGCTCGAATGGAGGACGGAAGGAAGTTGCCCGGAGAGGAAGATTGCACTAACGTCGATTCAGGGGATGATGATGAATCAACCAGTCAGAAGAAGAGCAAGAAGCGCAGTAAGAAGCGGAAGGATAAGGCAGTGATGACTGTTGAAGGATCCGGTACACCTAGTACCGGCAAGAAGGCCAAGGCTGAGGTCCTGACAAGGAAGCTGTCGTGTGCACTGACTGCCGGTAGGCCGTGGCTGCTGAGAAGGCCGGGAAAGGTGATGGGCCATACTACAAGATTCATCGGACCAAAGGCCACGACCTTCAAGAGTGTTATCAGGTTGAGCAGCTTGTTGAGAGACGGAGAGCAGAATATGAGAAGCGCGACAAGGAAAAGGGTCAGAATGTCACTGGCGGTAAGGGCCAAGGTGGTGAAGTAAATCTCCCCAGCAAACCCTTCCGGAACCAAAGAAAACCTGCCAGAGGTCGAGAGAAGGAAACCTGTGATGATGAGAGCAATGGAGGGGATGAAGAGGAAACTAGTGAGCAGGAGTTTCAGAAGGCCACTGACGCCCTGTGCATTGACGGGGGTGCATCCTTGCACACCTCTCATCGCCAGCTCAAACGGTGGGCACGAGAAGTCAATGTTGTGGAACCAGCGCTAGAGGCCCGGAAGCCGCTCAAATGGTCACGCACGCCCATCATCTTTGAAGAAGAGGATCATCCTAACTGTACCACTCTGGTAGGGTGTTTGCCATTGTTGGTCTCTCTAACAATTCACAACCTCAAGGTCAGAAAAATGTTCGTGGACGGTGGTGCCGGGTTGAATCTAATTTCCCCGGCAGTCATCACCAAACTCCAGATAGCAGAGGATGAGTTGAAGGTCACCGGCACGTTTCAAGGAGTTAATCCCGGCAGGAGTCATCCTAAGGGAAAGATCACACTGTCGGTGATGTTTGGGGGAGAGCTGAACTAACGGACTGAGAAGATTGTGTTTGATGTGGTCGACCTC
Organism: Aegilops tauschii subsp. strangulata; assembly: GCF_002575655.3. Lineage (NCBI taxonomy): Eukaryota > Viridiplantae > Streptophyta > Magnoliopsida > Poales > Poaceae > Aegilops > Aegilops tauschii. Next base: position 207,147,112 of record NC_053038.3, read on the forward strand.
CCCCTGACGTACAATGGGATTCTTGGACGCACAACCCTGGCTAAATTCATGGTGGCATCCCACTATGCCTACAACACCTTGAAGATGCCTGGGCCGATGGGAGTCATTACCATCCCATCAGACGAGAAGGATGCAATCATTTGCGTCCACAAGATGTACCGGGACGTAGTCGCGGCAGAGGCAGCGGAAGCAGCAGTTCCCGCCAAGGAGGACAGAGGAAAGAAGAAGGATAGCAAGGACACTAGCAAGGAATCTGGGGAGTGTACCTGTTCGGAGTGCACTGCACTTGTTGATGACTTGTCGGAGAGTTCCAATAGTAAGAGATCCAAGTTCACTGCACCCCAAGTGAAGAAGGTCCCGGCAAGGCTGGCTGGCGTTGATGGTACTTTCCCTATCAGCGCCACACTCGATGACAAATAGGAAAGTGCACTCGTTGCCTTCCTATGGGCGAATATCGATGTGTTTGCCTGGCAACCATCTGATATCCTCGGTGTTCCCTTGGAGGTAATCGAGCACTACCTTGTTGTCTGCCCACACGCCCGAACTGTTAAGCAGAAAGTTCAAAAGCAGGCCTTGGAGAGGCAGCTGTTTATTACGAAAGAGATCAAGAAACTTGAAGCAGCTGGTTTGGTCAGAGGAGTGCTACATCCCACATGGTTGGCAAATCCAGTGGTAGTCCGGAAGGCTAACGGGAAGTGGAGGCTTTGCATAGATTTCACATATCTCAACAAAGCTTGCCCTAAGGACCCGTTTCCCTTGCCGCGCATCGATCAGATTGTGGATTCCACTTCAGGCTACGATTTGCTCTCCTTTTTGGATGCATATTCTGGGTATCACAAAATCTTCATGTCCAAGGAAGACGAAGAGAAGACATCGTTCATCACTCCATGTGGTACGTACTGTTTTATCCGCATGCCATTTCGATTAAAGAGTGTTGGGTCCACTTTTGCAAGGGCAGTCCAGATTGGTTTCGAGCCACAGCTACACAGAAACATTGAAGCTTATATGGATGATATTGTGGTCAAGACCAAGGATAGAGCCACCTTATTTAGGATTTGGAGGAGACATTTGCTAATCTATGCAAGATCAACTTGAAGCTCAACCCGGAGAATTGTGTGTTGGGTGTTCCCTCCGGCAAGCTGCTTGGGTTCTTTGTGTCCCATCAGGGGATCGAAGCCAACCCTGACAAGATTAAAGCTATTGAGCAGATCCAAGCACAAAAAACAGTCAAGGATGTGAGGCGTCTGACAGGGTGCGTTGTCGCGCTAAGCAGATTCATCTCCAAGTCTCCCGAGCGCGCCCTGTCGTTCTTCAAAATTTTGAAGAAGGCAGGGCCCATGAAGTGGACTCCGAAAGCAGATGCAACTTTGCAAGAGTTGAAGACCTACTTGTCCTCTGTGCCTACCTTGGTTGCTCCCAAACCACAAGAGCCGTTGCTGCTATACTTAGCGGCAACCAACCAAGTGGTTAGCGAAGCCTTGGTGGCATAGCGGGAAGTGGACGAAGCAGAGAGTGAGCCAGAACCGGCAGAACCAGAGAGGGATCAGGACCGAAATGAGCACGGCAGCAAGAGCAACCCCAAGGACACGGCAAGGAGGAAAGTGGTGCATCGCCCAGTGTACTTTGTGAGCTCCTTACTACAGGGGGCTAGATCGAGGTACTCTGGCATGCAAAAGTTGATCTTTGGTCTCATCATGGCCTCGAGGAAACTGCGTCACTACTTCCAAGCCCGCGATATTACGGTTGTCACTCGTTTCCCATTGCAAAGGATACTCCGAAACCCTGAGGCTACCGCCAGAATAGTGTAGTGGGCTTTGGAGTTATCCAGTTTTGGTTTGAAGTTTGAGAGCACGTCAACTACCCAGAGCAGGGCATTGGCAGAGTTTATTGCAGAATGGACGCCAACCCCTGATGAGGAAGTACCAGAGACCGCCATCCCTGGCAAGGAATCGCCCCAAGAATGGATTATGTATTTCGATGGTGCCTTTTCCCTACAAGGTGCAGGAGCTGGCGTGCTTCTTGTCGCCCCCTCCGGGGAGCACTTGAAGTACATCGTACAAATGCATTTTGCCCGGGAAGAGGAAACCAACAATACATCAGAGTATGAAGGGCTCCTTGCCGGGCTCAGGATTGCCGCAGAATTAGGAATTAAGAAGCTGGTCATTCGAGGAGATTCACAGCTCGTGGTGAGACAAGTCTACAAGGATTATCGAAGTCCATTGATGGAGGCATACGTTGAGGAAGTGAGAAGATTAGAGGAACGCTTTGACGGATTGCAAATGGGGCACGTACCCCGTGCGGAAAATAGCATAGCTGATCATCTATCAAAGTGTGTTGTGCAGAAGCTTCCTGTGGAACCAGGGACTTTTGTTCTCCATCTTACTCAACCCTCCGTATCCCCAGCAACAATGGCCCAGAAAAGGAGAAAGTTGGACTCCGGTAAGCCTCTCCCGGTAGAGCCGTCCGCTCCTGGCAGAGACCCTGCCGGAAACAACTCCTCACCACCTGCCAGACCGCACCCTCCAGCCGGGCCCATGGTCCCCACGAACGAGGAATGTGCCCCCGCAGTAGAGGAGGTGCCGCTAGTCCTCGTTGCCGAGCACCAGGCTCCAACTTGGGTAGGGCACATAGTCCACTTCCTCCAAACTGGAGAGCTTCCCTGCGACCAAGATGAAGCCGAAAGGGTAGCCCAGAGGGCCAGTATGTACCAGTTTGTTGATGATACTCTGTACAAAAGGAAGCCCAATGATGTGAAATTGATGTGCATCTGCCGGCAAGAAGGAAAGGAATTGCTGACTGAAATACACAAAGGCATGTGCGGCTCCCACATTGGATCAAGGGCAGTAGTTGGGAAAGCATTCCAGCAAGGATTCTATTGGCCCACAGCCCTCCAAGATGCGGTCGAGCTAGTCACCAAATGTGAAGCCTGCCAGTTCCATTCCAAGAACATCCACCTGCCTGCCGAGGCTCTTCAGACAATGAAAGTGCAACTATCCCTGGGTGGTTTTGGTAATTCCTAACAACATATAGCTCATTGAGCTAATGCTATTCCAAGATGAAATATTTCAGGAATGCTCAATGGTTGGCATGGCATGGATTAGAAAGTGGACCCTTCAAAATGCTAAGGACAAAAGATTGGCTCAAGCTCAAAGCACAAGACTCTACATTTTCAATTTTAGTGATCCAAGATCACATTGAGTCTATAGGAAAAGCCAATACTATTAAGAAGGGATGAGGTGTTGCTTAATGAGGTTCTTGCTCAAAATGCTTAGTGATATGCTCCAAAACCCTCCACTACTTTCTCATATCCACATATGTCCCAAACCAAATATCCAACTCGGCCCCACCAATTCTTTCTATCCGGAGCGACCGAGTTCAGTTGACATAGCCATTGCCAGAAACCCTAGTATTTTCGGTCTCACCGATAGGGATCTCGGTCTCACCGATAGGGATCTCGGTCTCACCGAGATGGGATTGTAATCTCTCTGTTTCCCTTCGTAATGTTTCGGTCCAACCGAGATGAGCGATCGGTCCCACCGAGATTGCAATGCAAACACTTTGTTTCCTTTCCGTAACGTTTCGGTCAAACCGAGATGAGCAAATCGGTCCCACCGAGTTTGCCTGACCAACTCTCTGTTTGACTATTACAAAAATCGGTCTCACCGAGTTTGTGTAATCGGTCTCATCGAGATTACGTTATGCCCTAAGCCTAATGAAATCGGTCCCACCTAGTTGACAGTCGGTCCCACCGAAACACCTAACGGTCACATTATGAACTAAATCGGTCTGACCGAGTTCTCTGAATCGGTCCCACCGAGTTTGGTGATTTGTGTGTAACGGTTAGATTTTGTGTGGAGGCTATAAATACCCCTCCACCCACTCTTCATTCGTGGTCAGAACATGCCTACACTTCCAATACATATTTTCTGAGAGAGAACCACCTACACTTGTGTTGAGGTCAAGATATTCCATTCCAACCACATAAATCTTGATCTCTAGCCTTCCCCAAGTTGCTTTCCACTCAAATCTTCTTTCCACCAAATCCAATCCTATGAGAGAGAGTTGAGTGTTGGGGAGACTATCATTTGAAGCACAAGAGCAAGGAGTTCATCATCAACACACCATTTGTTACTTCTTGGAGAGTGGTGTCTCCTAGATTAGCAAGGTGTCACTTGGGAGCCTCTGTCAAGATTGTGGAGTTGAACCAAGGAGTTTGTAAGGGCATGAAGAAACTCAAACAAATAATAAAGAACCAGAAAATGATGTTGAAATAGAACCAGCAATTGATCTTGATAACCCACAACCCAAGAATAAAAGATATGATAAAAGAGACTTTGTTGCTAGAAAACATGGTAAGGAAAGAGAACCATGGGTTCAAAAACCTATGCCCTTTCCACCTAAATCAACTAATAAGAAGGATGATGAAGAATTTGAACGCTTTGTTGAAATGATTAGGCCAGTATTTTTGCGTACCCGCTTGACTGATATCTTAAAAATGTCCCCTTATGCAAAGTACATGAAAGACATCATCACCAACAAGAGAAAAATACCGAAAGCTGAAATCTCCACCATGCTTGCTAATTATTCTTTCAAGGATGGAGTACCTAAAAAACTTGGAGATCCGTGAATACCAACTATACCTTGCTCCATCAAAAGAAACTATGTAAAAACTGCTTTATGTGATTTAGGAGCTGGTGTTAGTGTTATGCCTTTCCCTTTATTGAATAAACTCACACCTACCAAAATATCTTTGCAAATGGCTGACAAATCAACTGCCATACCTATTGGTATTTGTGAGGATGTGCATGTTGTTGTTGCAAACATTACTATCTTAACTGACTTCGTTATACTCGAGATGCCCGAGGACGACAACATGTCGAATCCTTGGTACACCCTTTGTGAATACTGCAGGGGCTGTTATTGATTGCAATAAAAGCAAAGTCACTTTTCATATCAATGGTAATGAGCATACGGTGCACTTTCCGAAGAAACAACTCCAAGTGAATGGTACTAATGTTATTGAAAAATCTCCGACAATCACTATTGGAAGTTTTCAACTACCTCTACCTACTTCCAAAAAGAAATATGAAATGCTTATTGTTGGGGACATTCATATCCCCGTTGAGGTAACATAGTGTTTTATGAAAGTTCTTCAGTTTCATGCTAATCGAAAGTGGTTGTTAATAAGACTTGATCAATCTTATTAATGGATCATTTTTTAGAGGTATGAAGTTGATGAATTTAGTGAGCACTACCTTCTGTCCTTATCTTTTGTTTTCTGTATTTAATACTCAAATAAAATAAAATGCCATGTTTTGTCTGTTTTCTGAGTTTCCCGTGCAATAAAAAATGACCCAAAAATAAAAGTTCTTAGAATGATCTGAAATTTTAATATGTTTTTTTCTGAATATTTATGAATTTTTGATGCAAATAACATGAGAGGGGGGTGCACCAGGTGGGCACAACCCACCTGGGCACACCAGCACCCCCAGGCACGCCCTGGTGGGTTGTGGTCCCCACGTGGCCCCCTCACTTATCTCTTTAGCCCATATCACCACCTACCTCCAGAAAAAAATCACCATTGCTGTCTCTCTCGTGTTCTTGCTCTCAAACACGCGGATTTCGATCTCTTTGCTCGAAGCTCCGTTTCCGAAACTATTTCGGGGGATTGTTGCTTGGTATGTGACTCCTCCATTGATCCAATTAGTTTTTGCTTTAGTGGTTTATATTTTGAATAATTAGTTACTCCTGGTGCTGCTATAGATGAGCTTGCATGTTGAATTTTTAGAGTTCTAAGTAGTTTGAATGCTTGATATGGCCTCTATGCATCCCTATGAGTAGTTGCTATCAATTTTGTGATGTTTTCTTGAGAAAAATTTGGTGGATTAAAAATTTCAGAATTTTGTTCATAGGAAAAAGATGAGTTTCTTTAGGAAGTTTGCTTCCAAGAAGAACTCCAAGGGAGTTATTGGGGAGTCATCGGATAATGACCTCCACACCCGGAAAATGGTGGAGGTACGGCCGTGCGAATTGCCACACAACCCATTCATGGATGGAGCCAGAATCCACTAAGAGTTTGCACAATATGCCGCTAATGCCGGTCTCACTCACTACATCGCAGCTGAGTGTTATCATCTCCTCACAAATTCCTTTGTGCAAAGTTTTCATTTCATAACTACAAATAATCCTCCTAAGGTGCAGTTTAATTCATATGCTGAAACCCGTCAGATACCACTGCCACGCCTCGGACACACCCGCCGGTGGTCGTTACTCTTGGCGAGATCTAGACTGGCCCCACAGATTAATACTAGTCTTTTCTGCGCACTTTGTCCTCACTCGTGTGCACCCGGGAGCAACTTCCCGGTCGATCACCCATCCTGAAACTACTCCAAGCTAAGCACGCTTAACTTTGGAGTTCTGTCCGAATGGGCTTCCGAAAAAGAAGGAATTCCTTATTGATATGAGTAGTCTATCATCCCTAATAAGCCAAGGTATCACATACACCCCCACTCAGAGGAACCGACGTCCTCGTTGGGCCACAGGAACGTTCCCTCTTGGTACATACGTCTGTGCATCCAGTCCGGCACATGTGCCATGCCATGTGCCATGACGGGTCACAAACGTCATGCACAACATGGCCGCACACCTGTCCGCAAACATCCGTGTAACCGCGAGGGTCGGCTCTGATACCAACTTGTCACGCCCCGGACACACCCGCCGGTGGTCGTTACTCCTGGCGGGATCTAGACTGGCCCCACAGATCAATACTAGTCTTTTTTGCGCACTTTGTCCTCACTCGTGCGCACCCGGGAACAACTTCCCGGTCTGACACCCATCCTAAAACAACTCCAAGCTGAGCATGCTTAACTTTGGAGTTCTGTCCGGATGGGCTTCCGGAAAAGAAGGAATTCCTTATTGATATCAGTAGTCTATCATCCCTAATAAGGCAGGGTATCACAACCACTTACTGAATTTTGTGACATATGCTTGATCCCTTCTGACGGGGATTTAAGAGAGCCTAGGCCTGCAGAGTTTGATGTTTTTACCGCACTCTGATAGTGGGGGATGAGAGAGGGCTGTCAGGTGTCACCGCCACTAGCTTACGTTTTCTTTCTCAGCATTATTTTGCTCTATTCATTGTGAAGTGTTTTCTTGCTAGAGAGAAGGTAGGTGCACATAGTGCCCCCGACTTCGCTGTTTTACACCATGCACTCTATGGCGACAACACTTATAGCTTGGGAGCTATTGTGCACGTCGCCTCCATATTAATAGGTCCAAGGGTAAAATACATGGTGCTATTTATGCTACTCGCTTGGCGAGTCACTTTAACATTCAGATACGTCACATGTTTATCCCTTACCCAAGGTTTATTTAGATTGTCAGGCAATGGCACACCACCAGTTTATTGATGGCGAGAACACTGACATTCCTGCTCCCTATAACCCGGTTTTTAGTGAGAACACTCATGATATTGTTCCATTGCCTGCACCTGCTTTGTTTGATCCTATTGCCGGGGGCTGATACAGAATCATGCCTGAGGATATTGTCGCCTACCGAAACAACCAGGCTGCGGCTGAGGAGGCGCATCAGCAGTGGGACCCTCAGGTGCTCCCCAGCACTTCAACGTAGGACTTGATGGCTTCGAGTGGTGATTACCAAGTTAGGCCAAAAGCCTAAGCTTGGGGGGTACGTATTTCCACCGACATTAAATTCATGTTTACACATTTCATTCCAGTTGTCGGTGTTCACACTTTTTCATTGTATTATCCATGTTAGATTTTTTTCTCGCCTTCTTCTTGTGTGTTTGAAAAACTTTGAGAAAATCCAAAAATATTTCCTTCTTCTTTTTGGTTTTTCTTTCTAGCGTAGTTAGTTGTAGTGTTATAAAGAAAACCCAAAAAGATTTTTCGATTCTTCTTCTTGCTTGTTGGGAGCTTTCCCGTGTAAATAGTTTTTCTTGTTTTTGTTTTTCCCTTTTAATTTGCTTTCTTCCAGAAAAACCAAAAACTCCAAAAATATTTCAGTGTGTTTCTCTGAATTTCTTTTCTGTTTATTGAGTCATACCGAGGAGAAGACCACGATGAAAATGTTGAGTGGCTCTCATATGCATTATTGTTGATCTAACAAAGAGCCCATATTACCTTGTCTTCTCATGTTGATTAAAATGTTTGCGGTTTCCAGCATAGTCCATGGCACTCTTGCACTATTATTATTTTCTTATCATTCGATCGTGCAAGTGAAAGTCAATAATGACGATATTTGATGAACTGGTTGTGGCAGGGAGAAACGGGTATGAACTCAACTTGTTTTGTGCTTGTAAATATGTTTAACCTGGTATCCATGATTCAGCCTATTATGATCAAACATGTTTGCAGTGAAAATAAGATATTATAGTTTCTCATGCCATGCTTAAGTAGCTAGGAGTGGATAATGATTTATCTTGGATGTCAACATTGTGTTAAAATGATTGTGATGCAGTATGATGATATGATATCCTCCTGTGAATGTTCAAGTGGCTTGACTTGGCACATGTTCATGCATGTAGTTGAATCAAAACCAACATAGCCTCTATGATATTTATGTTCATGGTGTTCATATCCTACTCATGCTAGTATCCAATGTTACTTATGCATAATGCATGTTCATGACCATTTTCGCTCTCTAGCTGGCCGCTTCTCAACCTAATTGCTAGCCTTCGCCTGTACTAAGCATAATTACTGCTTGTGCATCAAAAATCTTGAAACCCAAGTTATTTCAGATGAGTCCACCATACCTACCTATATGTGGTATTACCCTGCCGTCCTAAGTAAATTTGCATGTGCCACCTCTAAAAACTTCAAATAAATATCCCTTTTTATGTGCCTAGATTGTTCATAGGGCAACAGGAGGTAGTCAGTATCTTCCATGCTAAGCGGGTTATTCTCATGATGAGTGTTTATTCACTCGTCCTTGCACGAGAGGCGTGGTAATAGGTATTCCCAGTCCCGAATTCAAATTGCAAATAATTAAGCAAAACTTCCCTAGGGCTTTTATTGGTATGGACATAACCCATGGATTTGGATCAGCCGTGGAGTGTGTTTGTTGGTGGAGGGGGAATAAACCCTTACTTTTATCGCTTGGGAACCGCCACTAATGTGTTTAGCATGGAAGATACCGATAACTAATGGTCGCGAAGTAAACAAGAAGGGTGCATTTCTCAAAATTTCATTTACCTCTGTTTTAAAAACTTGAGCTCTGGCACCGCTGCAAATCACTGCTTCCCTCTAGGGACTATCTATTTACTTTTATGTTGTGTCATCACACTACAAAAAAATACACTTTCGTGATGATACGTGTTTGTCACAGTAGGTCACGTTTTCTGTCATGCATGTACATCCATGACGGTTTTATGATAGAATCAAGATAGTCATACATGTGCTGTCGTAGAAGGGTTCCATGACATTACCAAAATTATCATCATGGAAGTGTCCACTTCCATGACGATAAATGCGATGTCATGGAAGTGCTTTCGTCAAGGGTGACCGACATGTGGCATCCACCGTAACGGGTCGCCGTTAAGCTATCGGGTCCGGTTTTGGATTCGATAACCCGCTAATAGCCACGCCCAATGCCGATTTTCCATGTGTAAAATTCTCATTGGCCGACGGAACCACGTGTCAGCTCCGCGTTGGCACAGGTGTCAGTCATCCAATGGGCGAGATGCGCCTATGATATGTTGACACATGGACCGGCCCAAAAAGTAGACCATAAAGATTAAACGAGCCGGCCCAACTAAAGGCCCACGAGATTTTGCGGACCATAATGGGCCAGCCCAGCTAAAGGCCCACAAGATTTTGCGGACCATAATGGGTCGGCCCAGCTAAAGGCCCACAAGATTTTGCAGACCATAATGGGCCAGCCCAGCTAAAGGCCACAAGATTTTGAGGACACTAGTGGGTCGGCCCATTAACAGGCTGCCATGTTTTGGGCCAAATGACGGCCCATATTTGATCTGGTCCATTAACAGCCTGCCACATTCCGGGCCAGTAAAGGCCCATATGAGATCTGGCCCGTTAATGGCCTACCACGTTATGGGCCATATTACGGCCCAGATCAGATCCGACACTTTAAGAGGCTTTGGGCTAAATTATGGCCCATATCAGATTCGGCCCGTCAACTGGACGCTGTGCTTTTGGGCCCACTTGAGGCCCGGTCAGGATTTCTGTTTGCTAAAGGCCCATTTAGTAATACGGCCTGATATTAGTTTCGGCCTGTTAAAGGCCCGTTTAACATTTCGGCCACATATTTATTTCGGCTTGTTAAAAGCCTGTCATATAGTTGGGCCTAAATATGGCCCGCTTTGCATCCGGCCTGCTCACAGCCGATAATCTGATTGGGCCAAACAAGGACCGAGACAATTTTGGCATGTTAACAGCTCGTGATGTGATTGGCACAATCATGGGTTGGGGTCTATTTCAGCCTGATGTCGGCCGGTGAGCTGTTCGGCACGTTTCGGGCCCAACCTACTTTTCAGCCTACTAAAAGCCCATTGAATTTTCTTGCGAAAATAGGGCCGGCGGTTTACTCGACCTATTAAAGGCCCGAAACTAATAGTGGGCCAGTTTACATTTAGGCCTGTTAACGGACCAAGATGACTGGGCCCATGATGCGGATCATACATAGTGATTTGCATGCCGACCCAATTATGTACCGTAATTTTACGGTCTGGCCGGTTTACTGCGAAGACTGGATATATATACAGTAAAATAACTACAACACCATGAATAAGAAAAAACCTAGACTATACAATAAAGAAATTATGGCATATTACATCCACTGGGCATCAAAGTTCGCCACTATGATAATAAAGCACAAGCAGACACCAGATTACATACACTGGGCATCAAAGATCGCCACTATGATAATAAAGCACAAGCAGACACCAGATTACATACACTGGGCATCAAAGATCGCCACCAGTGCAAATAAACACGCCGAAAAAAATAATATACAAAACCGACAGCACTTCAATAGAGTTCAAGAAAGGTTAGCCCTGCTCGGGAGCTGCAGCGCAAGCTGATGAGACTACGCTAGTTTGACGCTTATATCCTCCTCACTCTGAAAGAGAAACAAGCAGGAAGATGACAGGTTTTGCACATATAAGTATCAATGCTGACAATTCATCACATTTCTTATTGACGAATAAAGTGACACGGTTTAAAATAGCATTAAAACAATATGGTTTGTTCAGGTTAAGACATGGCAGGAAATGACATTGTGAAGGAGTTGGCAGCTTCACGACACCACTGGATTACAGATCAAGAACTCATAAGTATCAATGGTTAGTGTGCTATCAATTTATCCCATTTCAGATTGGCAAATAAAAAGATGGTTTAAATAATAGTAGAATGATATGACATTGTTCATAGTTAAGACATTGCAGACTATGACATTGTGCTATAGTGGGTAGGTTCACCACACCACTGGATTACGGATCAAGAACAGAAGCATACATGTAGTGCAAAAGAAGATCACTTGCTCTGTATAGTTTAATTTACATGGTATGAAGACGGAACTTGGTTGTACAACTGAAACTTAAATTGAGAAGGACGAACTTTTGTTTATGAACTACATAATAAACTTTAAAAATGCAATTTGATGCAAACACCAAAAATAAACAGCTGTTGCAGTCATGCCTAACCAAATATACACAACAAAGTTTGAAGGCTTGAGAAGGACAAACTTGCATTAGTGGTGAAGACAGGCTCTATAAAGCCCTTGTCCATGCTGATGGGGGGGGGGGCAATTCAAGAAGTTTACCACAGAATCTTCTCCATAAGCATTGCCTTAATTCTACATTTTGTTAAGAGTAAATATAGATGTGATTATATAAGAAAAAATGGAGAATATTTAAGATAATATGAAGAGTGATGCTACATAACCAAGTAGCTATAAATGTAAGTACATCGATACAGGCAAAAGGTACAGCCAAGAGCAATGCAGAGCTAAACTTCTTCAATACCATCGGTGTTATCCACCCTTATGGTAAGAGTAAATATAGATCTGATGTGTAGAAAATTGAGGGCAAAGGATGAAGATCCTACGTCTCCTAACCCTTCTTCCTCTTCTCTGATTCTTCCCATACAGAACACCGCACGGGCCGTCGGCCGAACCACCGGCCCTGACGCCCCCGCCCTCCCCTGAACCGCCCCCACCGCCTGTGTTCCTCCGCCACCCCCACCCCCACCCCTGCCCCCACCCGCCTCGAGTTTTCTTTGTTCAGCGAGGCCCCACCACCGCCAGGCCACCGCCCCCCACAACCACCGTCCCCACCCGAGCCCCTTCCTTCGCACCGGTGAACTCCGGTGAGCTCTCAAAAATCGGCTGGCCCAATTTTGAAATTTAGTCTACTGTCATTTAACTAGTGTGATATATAAAAGGGGAAAACCATAAGCATTGTGAGTATGGTGTTGAGCGTGCCATGGCGGATCTGAAGGTGCAAACCGGACAAAGGCAACTTCGCAACCAATGTTTGCTTTCAACTAACAAGTAAGTGATGGACAAGAAATCAGAGTAAAGCAGTGGTGATCTATTTTCTTGTTGCGATAAATAAGTTGAGCAGATATGAAAGAATACCGCCTCTGGTGCGGCGCCGTGTATGCATCTGTTTAGAATTTGACAATGTTGCGGTAGCGATGGTTGTCGGCGGCGCGGAAGCAGATCTAGGAGGGTAGACGGTGGCGGCGGGGGAAATATCCCGAGGCGGTGGACGAGACGGTCGTAGGAGCGGCACCGGAAAGGTGGACGATGCGGAGATGAAGTGAGAGGACGGGATGCAAGGATCCCGGCCCGAAGCCGTGGATGAGAGAGGTCGATCTCGTGTAATGGACGACGGCGTCGGGGTATCATCTCCGGCATGGTGGAGGAGGACGGCGGTGGATGGGGTGGCAGACGGAGGGGGGTGGAGAGGGTATTTTGGCGCCCACGGAGTACGAATGGGGCAATGGAGGGAGAGAGGAAGGGGGAACCATGTCTTCTGGGCGCGCTTGTCTCAAATGCGAGGAAATTTACAAACTTAGCCCCCGTTTAAAGTTTCCTACATCACAGCTGTCGGGGATATACCCCGCGGTATGACCCGGCTGGGACTTGGTGTTTCATTGGTAAGCCGCCCGAAGAGTGGCGACTCACTGATGACTCGGCCGGGCCTGGTGACTCATTGGTGACCCGGCAGGTGTTTCAGATGGATAACAAGGCCCAAGGCCCAGAAGGCCAGCTCATGTTATGTTGGGCCGGCTTAAGAGGAAAGGCATGAAGAATATTTCCCTTACAAGGAATCAAGACCCGGACTTGTATCCGGCTTGTATTAGAAGATAGACTAGTCCTAATCCTACTAGGACTCCACATATAACCCGCCCCTCCAACTTATATAAGCAGGGGCAGGGCACCCCAAGAAGAGGCGAAATAATCCCGAAGGCTAGATATACAGCAACTCCCTCATGAGCATATTGAATAAGACCTAGCCACAAACATCATGTAGGGTTATTACCGGATGATGTTTCCCGAGGCCCGAAGTTGTCTAAATCTTGTCTCGTGTGCTAATCCGCTTCGACGATCTACACACGTCTCTCGTCCCGATCAACCCCTCTCAAGCTACTACCTAGTTGCGTTGGCCTCACGACAAGTACTCACACTAGGATATATGCCGTGACAAATCCACGACATTTTGCACCCACCGTGGGGCCAGCGCACAGTGGTGATGAGTTCTTGGAGGGATCTCTCACAGGGATCGAGAAGTTTGCGATTGTCCAGATGAAGAAGAATCATTACTGAAGGAGTTATATTGTCTAGAAGGCGAGCTATCAGATCTAATACCCGTCCGAGGTTCAAAAGAAATTAGGGTTACACATCTGTTCGCCGCTGCAAGTTGCCGAGTTTGAGGACGTCAAGAATTTCTGCTACAGTATCAATTTGTGTCACGGCCGTGTCCAAAGTGCTACTGCATCTTTCCTCGTCCACGTGCAATGTAGAGGATCAAATCCCAAGGCTACGAGCGGCTCAATCTGTCAAGTTTCCGCGGGCTAAAGGCAATTCTAGTACTGCCTTCAATGCATGGCGTCTCACTTTGTGGAGGTTTCAAAGGGAAAAGCAATCTGTCGCTGCTCCAATGGATTCCAACAAACTTCGGACGCACTGTTTCCAAAAACAAAGATGTTGCAAATATAAGTCGCTGAAATACAGTGCCTGTGAATTAAAAAAGGAGAAGGAAAATAAGAGAGAGAAGGAAAGAGGACCACGACCCGGAAGTGGATATATCTACGGAGTACTACTACTAATTTTACACGAGCATGTATGGCTAGCAAGAAATCTGATTGGTCAAACTTGATTGAATAAAGTAACTACTGCAACCCAAAGAAGGGACAGGGACTCGGATGCTGACACCTCCATGGTTTCTACCTCTGCTGCAGCGGCGGCTGCGCCTTGACCCGCCCGGTTCGCCCGCGCCCTCGACCTGCCGATGCACGCTGGCTGCTATACTCCAACACCGGCTCGCCCGCAGCCTCGGGCTCGTCTCTGCCGTCCTTCACTGCCATAAGCCACCGTGGCCGGCTCTACCTTTGCCCCATGGGCTTCGCTACTGCCATGAGCCGCCGTGGCCGACACTGCCGCTGCTACTGGGTCTCACCTCACCGGTGTTGCCGCTGCGGCTGTCGCGGCGCCGTTTCCAAGCCACCGACCTGGCCTCCGCTTGTTGACATGCCTCCCCTACGGTTTCAGCCGCTGCACGGCGAGCCGCCATCCGTTTGGAGACACGGTGCTGCCTTGGCTGGCTTGCCACGGCCGAGACGTCGAGTCGCCGACCACCGGATTCGTTTCCGTCGTTGCCACAGCCGTGCCGGACCAGCTCAGGTCGCGCGTCGAGCCGCCTTGTTCCTATTGATCCACCGGTTGCCGCTTCAAGCCACCCCTGCCAGGCCACAACTCGCCGCCGCCGTGGCCGAGCCGACGCTACCGCTCTCCGCCTCTACCATGGCCTGTTTGCCTTCGCCGCTGTTGTGGCCTTGCTTCGAGCGCCTGCCGCCTCCATGGCTGAGATGAGCAGCTGCGCCACCGATTCACCCCTGCGCAATGATTTGCCTTTGCGATGAATGGTTGTCACGGACCCACCATCGCTTCTGACTCGCTCCTCTGCTTCGAGCCGCCACCGTCCGAGACCCGCCGCTGGCTTACCCCTCTAATTTAAGCCGCATCTATCCAAAGGCCGTTGCCTGTATTACCTGAAGCTGTCAGTTCTTGGCCGCTCCTCACCCCATCAGCCGTCGCTGCCTCAGCTGGGTTGTGCTACTGCCTCCGGGATAGCCAGTAATACATTTACGCCAAGCAAAGGCGTGTTATCTACATCGCGTCAAAGCAATCTGACCTGCCACAGCAGCAGCTACTGGAACGCGCACCCGTGAGTTGGAGGGGTTACCGCAGGCCTCAACCTTGCACATGACCAGATCATTAAAGGATCAACCCCTAAAGATGTGCTTCCGGCTCCCATCAATGCCAAAATTTGTTGGTAGTATTCACGCAGCTGTAAAACATCTTCATGATCCAGTTCTATTTGTCCTCATTAAAAAAAGGTGCCAGTATAGCTAGTACTGCTGGTTAATCAAACAGTACAGCCTACTGCTATAGTCAAGCATGTGGCAGGGTCCTCGAGGAGGTCAAACACAAAAATACTTTGGATACAGATATGGATCAAGAGAGAAATTCAACGACAGTACTGAATATTTGCGGCTGTTACATGCGGATCGTCCATCGTTCGGACAAATCAGGTGATATCCATCCAAGTCTATTTTTAGATATATTATCTTTCGTCAAAGAACAATTACTTCGGTATGTATATTTTTTCTGTGCAGGACAATTGTTCACTGCAAGAGCAATGATCATTTCGTGAATATATAGCTCATGCTACCATTAGCACGCGCTCGCATCTGACCATGCCATAATGCTCAATGAATATATGTGCAAGATGCATCCTCTACGGCTCAGTTTACATCAACATGACGCGACTGCTCGCCCGGCTTGTCGTGCCTGTGGTTGACTCGCCCGTCCGCACCGGCTTACAATGCCGCGGGCGACTCATCTGTCCATGCCCGCGGCCCACTCGCCCGCGTCCATGCCGCCTCTGATGATGCAGTCATATTTGTCGTCTGCCCCCGCGGTCTGGTCTACATCAACACACCGGAGCTGCATCTGTCTGCACGAGCTGTTTAGTGAGCACATGCAAGTCGCTGCTCCTGCAACCCTATCTATTCCACTAACTCTTGAGCAAATGATATATTATCAGCCTCTGCTTGCACCAGATGGCTCAATGGACAAGCGCACAAGTCGCCACCACTGTGGCTGGTTTAACTTCAACAACCAACTGGGATGAACCGCTGGCCGAATTACTGACACAAATCATATGGGGTCCTTTATAACCCGCCGAGCTCCAACATATTCCAGCGTTACACTGTTCAACTATATACCGGTTTATATCACGGTCAAGTATGAAGAATCTCAAGCCAACGCCTCGAGTCGTCTTGAGACTCGGGGGCTATAATGACGCGACTTAGCAAATCTTGCCAGCTTCAAGAAACCCCGGGTCATTGGAAAGCAAATAACCCGTTTCCGGGGGCTACTGCCACATTGGTGCAAATTTAAAGGTCATTAGGAAATTTCCGGCTTAAAAAGAAGATTCCGGTTTAAAATCCGGCTCAAGGAAAATCTGTCTTTCACAAAGCTTTGAAGCTCTCAATATCCGGTTTAAAATTCCGGTTCAAAAAGATTCCACCTCTCGCAAGTTCGAGTTCTCAGAAAAATTAAAGGTTGCTAAAGAGAACTTGCTGCAGTGCGCAGTTCAAACATGGGCATCCTGCCTTATTGGCTTATCACATTATAGGTCATTTGGGGGATTCCTGCTCATTGAGCATAGCTGTGACTACCCTCCTGATCCGGCTTACACGCCTTGTTACAAATTACATGGGGGCTTCCTGCTCATTGAGCATAGCTGTGACTACCCTCTTGATCCGGCTTACACGCCTTGTTACAAATTACATGGGGGCTTCCTGCTCACTGAGCATAGCTGTGACTACCCTTTTGATTCGGCTTACACACCTTGTTACAAATTACTTGGGGGCTTCCTCCTCACTGAGCATAGTTGTGACTACCCTTTGACCCGGCTTACATGCCTTGTTGCAGACGATTTTTTCTGCCTAAGTTAAAAGGTTGCCAAAGAGAACTTGCTACAATGTGCAGTTCAAACATAGTTAACCTACCTTGATGGTTTATTATAGGTCACTTGGGGGCTTCCTGTTCAATAAACATAGCTATATTTACCCTTTTGATCGGCTTGGACACTAGGTGTATTCACCAAAAATTCGGGTTATCTTGCCTTTGTATTTCTGCCACTCCGCCCAGGTAATCCTGGAATGACCTGTTGTACTCTTGACAGTCAATCTTATAAAGACACTGAACTTGTCAAAGTTAAAATGGCGGTTGGTTATGTGAGACCCGGCTTACAGGTTTGAATAAAGGATTAACTCAGTGGTTGTGCGGACCTTGACAACACTTGATATTGAGGCTTGGCAGGCTATGAAAGCCTTGTTTTTCTGATTTGTTATTTTCTATGAACATTGTTTTGGTTCATATCCTTGTACCATATTGATATATGGTTTAAAATGATTCAGGCCATGTATCCTTAATCCTCATGACTCATATTTGAGCATATCTAGGGTTTTGATAGCCCGGTCTGGCTTTGGACGGTAAGTCGCCAGTATACTTTGATTGCACAATTGGGATTATGCGCTTATGAATACTTGGGTTTTCACCCTCACTGGATGTGGCGATGTAAGCCGGCAATTTGAGCCAATTTTTCAGGTATGTTTTTAAATTGTTGGATGAATATGCGAGGTTTGATAACCCGCCCTGGCTTTGGACGTTAAATTGCCAATATATTTTGGATTGCGCCATTGGAATCATGCGCTTATAAATCATTGGATTGTTACCCTCGCTGGATATGGCGATGTAAGCCAGCAGTATAAATCAATCCTACATGTATGTTTTCCTGGTTATATGAATATGCGAGGTTTGATAACCCGCCCTGGCTTTTGACTTCGTCAATACATTTTTGGCTTAGATGGCCTTAATTTTAGTCTTTTGCATAATTGCATAAGACTATATTATGTTTGGGTTGTTATCCGCCCTGGTTTTTAACGCTAAGTCGCCAGGGCATATGTTGTTTAAACTTTGTGTAGGACATGCAGAGCTTTACACATAAGTAAGAATACTACTATTACTCATATGAATCATTGTGTTTAAACCCATCATCTGGCCATCTGAAGATATTGCCGGGTTATCCAGCTCCGGGTTATATTGCTCAATATTGAGTTTATTGAAGCTATGAGCCGCCAAAGTGATCTTTTCAAAAACTGGACATGACTATGAGCCGCCATGGATGGGGTTATCAATTCCTGATTTTTTGCAAAGGTTATAAGCCGCCGGGTTGCATCCCGGAGTACAATGGATGCACATTAAGTCGCAATCGGCCAAGAGCCGCCGGGTATTTAACTCCGGATTTACTTGTCAATAGATAAAGTATTCAAATCTTTAATAGCCAAACCTGGCTGGATTTTCATTATAGTATTGAATAATTGAGGTTTTCACACTGGATTATATTATTCAAATCTTTAATAGCCAACATGGCTGGATTTTTATGATTATCAATAACCAATATTATGATTGAGGTTTTCAAAGCTGCTTCAGAGCAATGGCTATTATTTATTTATCCAAGAATACCGGTTCACAGCAGAGAGCATGGTTCAATATTGAATATGCAAAGACTTTATGCGATATCATCAGGACAATGGATATGGTTTTATTTAGTCCCGAGTCGCTGCAGGCATACGACCGGGCACTTCGGGGTTACATTATCCAAATCAAGAGTACATCAAGTATGCAAGTCCCATATCGCTGTAGGCATGCACCATGGCACTTGGGGGCTAATGCAAAGTCATTTTTAACTTGCCTCATTAAAGACCCGACCCATCACATGGTGATGAGCTGGCCCTTGGGGGCTACTAATTGCTCCTGTCCAAGTCTATATGATCAGATATGCAGAAGTCCCTGCTCGTTATTGCATAATGATCCGGCCCTTGGGGACTACACTGGTTGAAGTTTTATAAAGCATAAGACAGTTATCAAGTCCCGGGTTGCTGCAGGCAAGACAACCCGGCACTTGGGGGCTACATCGCTCAGTTGTTTCAATAGATTATAAGGTCCAAATTGAAGACCCGACCATCAAATATTGACGAGCCGGCCCTTGGGGCTACATATGTGTAATACAAAGCATTCAGATGAACAGCCTGTATTTCCAAAGTTGGAGCATTTATATCGAAGCAAGTCTTAAAACCTTCACTACATTCCCCTCTTAAGACTTGGGGGCTACAGGTGATATGCATATAAGGTAAATACATCTTCAGGTTTTCGGTTTTTGAGCAAACCAGGTGTCATATTTTTTAGTGGAGAAATTGGAAAAGTATATCTCCTCTAAAAGCTATTCATAAGAAAGGCCTAGTAGCCGACTCGATGTTTGGAAGTTATATTTACAAGTGCAAGCACCAAGTCATCATAGGGAATAAGGATTTTGCCTGAAGAAACTTAGGAAGACCAATTATGTGACCCGGCGTCTGTAGCAATCATGACCCAGTAGGGTCAAATTCTATAACCCGGCAAATTTGGTGATCACAACTCGCCAACCTCTACATCCTCAAGCCGGTCTTGAGTCCAATACTTTTATTAAGCCGGAGCTTTGGAAACCGACTCAAATGGATTATTTCTTATAATATTTCTCTACAAGAGACCAATGTCAGCAAATTGACTATGAAGCTGGCCTATTGACCCGGATTCTTCAAAAGAAGTATTTGGATTTTTTGCATTGGCAAGGTTTGAACATAGCTGCTAAAGGAGATTTGCTATGAGGTCATGGACATGTATCAAGAAGGAAATGACAAGGACTTAAGGATGAGCAGGTGTCGGTTCAGAAACTTTTAACCCGGAGCACCACCTGTCAAATTTGTTCTTGTGTTTATTTTGCACGATCAGTTTAACATGGATAAATCCAAATTAAACTGGGGGCTAATGTCCCGGGTATACCCCACGGTATGACCCGGCCGGAGATATGACCCGGCTGGGACTTGGTGTTTCATTGGTAAACCGCCCGAAGAGTGGCGACTCACTGATGACCCGGCCGGGCCTGGTGACTCATTGGTGACCCGGCAGGTGTTTCAGATGGATGACAAGGCCCAAGGCCCAAAAGGACGGCTCATGTTATGGTGGGCCGGCTTAAGAGGAAACGCATGAAGAATATTTCCCTTACAAGGAATCAAGACCCGGACTTGTATCCGGCTTGTATTAGAAGATATAGTAGTCCTAATCCTACTGGGACTCCACATGTAACCCGCCTCTCCAACTTATATAAGGAGGGGCAGGGCACCCCAAGAAGGGGCGAAATAATCCCGAAGACTAGATGCAACGAGAGGAGAGCTGGCTTATACAACAACTCCCTCATGAGTATATTGAATAAGACCTAGCCACAAACAGCATGTAGGGTTATTACCGGATGATGTTTCCCGGGGCCCGAAGCTGTCTAAATCTTGTCTCGTGTGCTAATTCGCTTCGACGGTCTACACACGTCTCTCGTCCCGATCAACCCCTCTCAAGCTACTACCTAGTTGCGTTGGCCACACGACAAGTCCTCACACTAGGACATATGTCGTGACAAATCCACGACAACAACAATATTAGTCGGTTGGGGATAGGACGGTAATCTCGCATACACCAAATATTTTCCGATGAGAGTTTGTTTTGGCGCCCACCGTGTATGAATCGGGGAGGGAGTCGATTTCGGCCGAGGAGACACTGTGTTTTGGCGCCCACCATGTATGAATCCCGGTGAGATGCGGTTATGTCATGTTTGAGTGAAATTACAAACCTACCCCTATCGAAACTTATAGAAATCGAGCCGATAGGCTTTGCGTGTCAGGGATAGGCAGTAATTTCCATCTCGCAGATTTTGGTTTTGGGCGGTTACTGCGAATTTCCCCGCTTCGTTCAAATTTTTGCAAAGCAAGAGTGCACGTTTACCGTGCCAACTCAATTTTAATCCAGTTTGTATTCTATTTTTGTTCGGGCAGGATCCATTTTTTATTGGAATAAAATTCTATATACATCATTTTATATATACTTTCAAAAGCACAACAAAGAGTTCTGCTCATTTATATATATAATATGATTTACAAATACAATGATCTCAAAATCATAAGGTTGAATTCAAAAAATTTAAACCAAATTATGTTCTACTAAAATGTATGGATCAGTAATATATACATATTAAATAACATAGATGCGCGTGAATTCATATGATTATGCATGTTTGATAGATCAATTTTGGTTCGAGTATGAATTACATGTATCATCATCTCGAATTCAGATATTTGAATCGCTTTTATGTTGGCATTTTCTATACACGCAACTAAATATTTGAATCTCCTTTCACGCCCATCTCTCTCGCATGCTCCTTCATGTAGCTATCACTCTCTTTTCTCCAGCTCACCCGCACGCTCACTTCATGTTTCTCCTATTTTCGCAAACATGGTCTCTCGACGTCTCCCTTGAGAAGTGTCACACTCTCCCTATAATTATACATTACACGGTTTTCATTATCTCTCACGTCTCTACCGTTCTATGGTATCACAATGTACCTAAGCTTTCTTTTTCACCGCCACACACACACTCTCACTCGTCTTTCACTTTGTCTTTCTCTCTATGGGGTTCTCTCACACACCCTATATCTCTCTAGATATGACTCATACCACTAAAATTACTCTCTCCCGCAGACACAACATTTGTTGCGGTCTCCTTTTCGTCTCCATCCCAGTTATAAAACGGACATTATTCATTTGTTTACCGATCAGACAAACTCCCCCCCTCTCTCTCTCACACACACACACAACTTCTGCTTCCACTCCCCTTCCCGACTACTGTCTCTCTCACACACACACAAAACTCTCGCTTTCGCACCCCCGACTCGTATTTCTCTCACAAACATTGATCGACTAGCCTCCAGATAGGTTTATACACCCGCACACTCGTGCTTCCACTATCGCGTACATGTCTCTCTCGCGCTCCTTGTATCCATGTAGATTTTTCGTCCCTTCTTGAGACACACCCTCTTGATCATGCACACACACTATCGCCTCATTTTAAGTTGATACCTCTCGCACACACACTCTTTGTGTCTTTGTCACACATGCACTCTGTCCTCCTCCTCTCTCCCTCTCTCCCACACACACAACACACACACACACACATGGGCTTTTTGCAACAACTAGCAAGATGCCCATGCGTTGCACGGAACATCAAGATGTGTTTGTATGAGTAGTTTATCTTGTGGGAGAAAAGGATGAACGAGGGAAGGCCTTATTTGCAAATGTGGAGAGGGGTGTGGGTATCTTTTTGCAAAATTGCCATAGTTTCCTTCCTATCCATCAGATATAAATCGGACGCCCTATATTGTAGGATCGCAGGCACACCATCATCACCAACTCTGTTTTTTATCTCTACTCTTATATATACTCTTATAAAAAAGTAGAGTGGGTGATGATGGTGTGCCTACCATCCTGCAATATAGGCCGTCAGATCTATATCTAACGGATAGGAAGAAAACTATGACAATTTACCCGCACTCCTCTCCACATTTGCAGATAAGGCCTTCCCTCGTTCATCCTTTTCACCCACAAGATCTTGATGTTCCGTGCAACGCACGGGCATCTTGCTAGTAAGAATAGAAATTAGAGATATACCACTTCTCGAATCTTGAAACCAACCACATTCCTCCCTTATCTCATCAAAACCGCCAAAGGTATATATTTTGAGTGAAACATAACATATTTTTAGTGATATACGTATTTCAAAACTAGACTCTTTTTTCTATCAAATCGGTGAATATGTATTAATCTACTTTGATCGTGTGGCAACGCATTGGCACATTGCTAGTTGTTATTACTACTATATAATTTTTTGGACACCATATAAACGGTGGAGTACATATACAAAGAGAAGAGGCGCACACACGCAGTCGGTCTATCGCTGTCTCGCACACATGAGAGTTACGTAAAGGCACCGTTAACAAATAAACCCTAAAACCCTAGGTGCACGATTGCTGCATGCGCGGGTACCGGGTACGTGGTCGAGCGCACCTTTGTAGGAATAGTCAGCTTGCGTGATAATTTGATCCATAGGAGTTGATGGTCGGGACCACAGGTGAACGACCTGGAGGCGGTGGCTTGCCATTCGCCACTGATCGAGTAGCCACGTTTAAAATATCATTTTTTAGTAGGGTAAGAATTCCGATTTTCAAGGGCGCGTTATAAGTACTAAGTAGTTTTTAGAACGATTGGTATGGAGCGAAAATGGAATTCATAACTACTACCTCCTTGGCGTATGTTTGTATGGGTTTATGTTGCGAGATGTTGAACCTGGTAGTTCTAGGGCAAATACTATGGTTTCGATGTTGGTTTTCAGTAATGAGATCGGAAGGGGCAAGCCCTTCTTTGATAAAAAAATATCTGCTACCTCCGTCCTGGTTTACTAGTCCCCATCGTATTTTGGGTCAAAGTTTGTCCATGAATCTTACTTGTAAAATGTGAATGGAAAACGAGATTTTGTTATACCCAAACAAAAAAGGACTGGAGGGAGTGATTGCCCTGACACGGACGCGGCCTCTCATAGCGCAGGCATTGAACCGGCACGCCGGTCAAGAGGGCTCCACTTGCTGCAGGCAAGGCTGAACACGCCTCCTCGTCGCGTGCAACTGGCTTCAAACTGCCCCGCCTGCCTCCATTGAATCTGCGTGTGTGCCGGCAACACGTCCTTCCGCGAGCCGGCTGGCATTAGAACACAACGTTGGCTGGCTCCTCTCGCCCGCTCGCTATTTAAACGAGGCCAGAAGCCTGGCAAGAACCACACCACATCGCTGCTCCCCATATCCTCCTTGCACCATTTTCTCCACACTCTCCATAGCATCCGGTGAGCAGGAAGACGAGTTCTTCAGCATAAAAGCCGGCTGGGTGCCCCGACAAGCGAGGCAACTCGCTGCCCCACCTCCCTCCCCGCCCCAGGCCGTCTGTAGCATGGGCAAGGCTGCAGGTGGGCAAGCGGAGGAGCAAGCCGCCGCTCCAAGCTGCCCCTGGTGCATCAACTCGACGCTCCAAGCCTGCTCGCAGAGGAGTGGCCAGTTGCTGCATGCCAGCACACAGGGGGCCACGGCGTCCAGTGCACCGTGGTTGGCCACGCCATCTGACGCAAACGTTGGCGGACCTGCGGCATGCTGGCGGAGGTGGCCAACACGTTTGCGGCCACCGCCGACACCGAGGAATAGTAGACCACGGGAGCTGCCGCCGCTCTAAACCTACGAATGCTACGACCACCGTGTCACCAGCATAGACACCCGGTGTGTTGCCCGGTTTGGCTCAAAACATCATGGACCCCAGCCGCGGCCGGCATTAGAAATTATACCTGCTTCCAGAAGTTATTCGTGATTAGTCAAAAAATGACCAAAATATAATTAATTACACATGGGCTTGACTTGTTGTGCTCGCACTGGTAGTAGGAACTAGATGTTTTTCTTTATTTATAACTCTCCTCACATTTTTTGGCTTTGAAGTGAATCATGGTTGTGGACATTATCTATGAATGTGCAGATATCTGTGAACATGAGTTTGATGTGGAAGTTGAGCTTGGAATGTTGGGCTTGCGCGTGAACTATACCATGTCCAATGCTTTGTCTGTTATTGTTTGGAAAGTAATTGCTATTATTACATGACCCGAAAAAAATTATTTTGTGCCACATCAGTAGATGCACGGACATCACAACAGGCAAGCTGACTGGATAAACATTTGAACCTAGCTATTATGATGGAAAGTATCGACAACAGTTTTAGATAGTAGGAGACGCCTAGCCTGCTCTTCCTCTGATAGCTTCTTTCTGGTTTCTTCCATCTCTTCTTTGGCTTGGGTGAAGAGAGCATCTGATTGCTCTTTTCACTTCTTCAGGAACTCAGCTACATTCTCAAGGGTTGCTGCATGCTTTCTTTCAGCCTTTACTAGAGCCATGAGGACACGAACAGTTGATGACTCCACCTAGCTTGTGTGTAATCCAGCATCATCTAGGAATTTGCACCTTGTGTCTAATCCAGCATCATTAGGAAACGGGCACCTTCTGTGTAATCCAGCCTCATTTTGGAAACATGATCTCGAGGTTGACCATACTTCCCTCCTCGCAGGAACTGCATCCTGACATGAAGTTACTTCTTTTTTAGATCAATACTCAGAGCAACCCAGATCCATTTAGTAGAAGCCAGATAAACAGGACTCGGAGAAGTGAATTCAAAAGGAAAAATATAAAAACAGACTCCAAGGTGAGAACACCCACTTCCTACGTCAAGCTAAAAATGAAAGAATTAGGACGATTAAGACTCTTCTTATTATACATCGAAGAACACGAGGCTAAGAGAAACAGAAACTACAACATATACACATCGAAGAACATGAGGCTAAACGAAAGCAATTGAAAGGGTGTTACTTACCAAATCTCGTTTTACAGGTTTGGTGCAGCTCCTCTTTAACTTGCCACGCTCCTTGAAGATGTCCCCAATATCCCGTGTTTGGTCTTCATTGCTCCTCTGCATGTTCGCACTCGTGGTTTTAAAATCTCAACATGGCAAGAAAAATATACTAGTAATACTCACGCATCTTGTGGGCAACATTAAAGCACTCGTCTGCTGATGTCTACTACACAACCTTCTTCTTGTAGATGTTGTTGGGCCTCCAAGTGTAGAGGTTTGTAGCACAGTAGCAAATTTCCCTCAAGTGGATGACCTAAGGTTTATCAATCTATGGGAGGCGTAGGATGAAGATGGTCTCTCTCAAACAACCCTACAACCAAATAACAAAGGTCTCTTGTATCCCCAACACACCCAATACAATGGTAAATTGTATAGGTGAACTAGTTCGGCGAAGAGATGGTGATACAAGTGCAATATGGATGGCACATATAGGTTTTTGTAATATGAAGATATAAAAACAGCAAGGTAGCAAGTGGTAAAAGTGAGCGTAAACGGTATTGTAATGCTAGGAAACAAGGCCTAGGGTTCATACTTTCACTAGTGCAAGTTCTCTCAACAAGGATAACATAATTGGATCATATAACTATCCCTCAACATGCAACAAAGTGTCACTCCAAATTCACTAATAGCGGAGAAAAAACGAAGAGATTATTGTAGGGTATGAAACCACCTCAAAGTTATTCTTTCTGATCGATCTATCCAAGAGTCCGTAGTAAAATAACCAAGCTATTCTTTCCGTTCGATATATCCTAGAGTTCATACTAGAATAACACCTTAAGATACAAATCAACCAAAACCCTAATGTCACCTAGATACTCCAATGTCACCTCAAGTATCCACGGGTATGATTATACGATATGCATCACACAATCTCAGATTCATCTATTCAACCAACACAAAGAACTTCAAAGGGTGCCCCAAAGTTTCTACCGAAGTGTCAAGACGAAAACGTGTGCCAACCCCTATGCAGAAGTTCACAAGGTCACAGAACCCACAAGTTGATCACCAAAACAAACATCAAGTGGATCACATGAATATCCCATTGTCACCACTGAAAGGATCAAGATGGACCTAGAGGGGGGTGAATAGGTACAATTACAAATTTTAATTATGACTTAGCAATTTTAGGCAATAATGCGGAATATGAAGGTGGGCCTAACAATTGCAAGTGTAGTACTAAGTGCTAAGCAAGTAACACAAGTATGTAAGTAAGCAAGCACAATATGATATAAGTAAGTGCTAAGAGACAAGTAACCACAGGTAGAGAGTTAGGGTTAGGAATAACCGCAACTCCGGGAGACGAGGATGTATGCCGATGTTCACTTCCTTGGAGGGAAGCTACGTCACCGTTAGAGAGGTGGATGTTACCACGAAGGCACACCAACGCGACGAAGGCTCGACCTATTCTCCCTTTGAGACAACACCACGGAGGCGTTTCTCAACCACTAGTGGTAGACCTTAGGGTGGTCTCCAAACCCTCACAAACTTTTCCGGGGGTAATCACAAAGGTCGATTCCTCTCCAAAAGACTCCTACCGCCTAGGAGTCTCCAACATCCAAGAGTAACAAGAACGATGGGGAAAAGCTCAAGACTTTCTCAAATCACGAATTCCTTTGGTGAGAAGAAGGGGAAGGAGTGGATCTATCACTTGATTGGAGAACTTCTCTCAAATGTTCCCAAATCACTTGGGGATCTAGGATTTGGTGTAGAGGATTGAGAGAGAGAGAGAGAGTGAAAAGTGTTCTTGGCAAGCTCAAAGTGAATGGTCAACCTTATCCCGTGGGAGGGAGAAGGCTATATATAGTGTGAGTGCAAAACATACCGTTGAGCCACTTAGTGCATAGGAGCTGACGGACGTCCGGTGCCACAGATTGGACCGGACGTCCGGCCAGGCCGCCGGTCGTCCGGTCGCTGGAACATCTACCAGGGGCACAGACGAGGTATGATTACTCACGGTCAGCGGATGTCCGGAAGGCGCCGTTCGTCTGGAGGCCGGACGTCCGGTGTGGTCGGAAATCCGCTAATATACATTATGTTGAAGTGCACTGGATAAACCGGAGGTGAGCGGATATCCGGTGAGATCAGTCTTCCGCTAATATATGTTCTGTGGAGATGCACCGGACAGCCGGGGAGAGCTGGAAGCCTGGTTGGCTGAGAGAGGCCGGACGTCCATAGACTTTCGGACGTCCGGTGATAGTTGAACCCATTATCTTAGGAACATACCAATATTTGTGCATAAGTTAGAGGAAGAATTTTGAGATGATATGTGAGGGAATATGTGGGTTTGAGCAAGTTCTTTCACGAAAACCAACGATCCCCTCTTAATAGTGCAGGATCCCTATATCAAGAACAAACCGAAAAAGGAAGCTGAAGCTTTCTGTCTTTGTCTTGTGTCTCTGCTCTTGAGTGATATATGTATATGTATTTATGTCTGTAGTCATGATCCACACACAGCCCTTGAGACATAATCCTGAGATATACTTGATAAACATGATTAGTCCCAACATGCATGTTGTCATCAACATCAAAATATGATTAAGGGCATGATTGCACTTTCAATCTCCCCCTTTTTGGTAGTTGATGACAACATACCTGCACTTAAAAAATATCGAAAGGATTTGTTATGGAGCTCCCCTTAAACATGTATAATAAATAAAGAATAAGCATGAAGAGAGCTCCCCCTCAATATGATACCAACACAACCATATCTCATACACAAGATAGTCAAGACAACATAAACTCAAAATAGGCTCCATATAGGTTCATCACTCATAGCATAGAACATAAGTCTATAAAACTCATAACATGAGTTTGATAAAAGCTAATACAAACATAACATGAGTTCAATACAAGCTAATATCATAGAAACACATAAATAAGTGCCTACTCCCCCTTGGCATCAATACCCAAAAGGGGGTCATAGCAGCATCAGAGAGCACCATCGTCATCATCATCATGAGCACCACTGCCACCAGCCTCGTCAAAGAAGTCAGCCCACTCAGGAACCAAGGGAAAACCGAAGTCAGAAGGTGGCTCGTCAGGGAGACGCTCATCGTCACTCACATAGTAAACTCCGGAGTCTCTCAAACGAGCCTTCAGAACATTCTTGGAAGTGGCCATGCGAGTGACAACGTCATGATTTTGGGAGCAATGAAAGGTGAATACCTTCATCATTGCAGAGTGAGCCTTCCCAAGAAAGCGATCAATGCGCCCAAAGGATGCAGAACTAGACGGAGTAGAACGAGCAGTAGAAGGACGAACACTAGCTGCAGTGCGACGAGCAGGATTAGAAGAGTCCTTGGGGACCCAATCATCCGCCATGTGAGGTGGAATGGCCCACCGCTCATGCAAGTGAGTGCGGGCAATGGGAAATGGAGCAACACTCTCGATAAAAGCCTGAAGAAAGGGGGCATGAGGAAAGGCCCGCTTGTGCTGAAAACTAGCGAGACGGATCTCATGGCATAGAAAATGAGGAACATTTATCTTCCCCTTTGGAGATGTATGGAGGCGATGCATGAGATCAATGCAGTAGCTATTGCAAGAGCCCTTATCACCCATCTTGGGATAGATGGTGCGAATGACACACTGATATATGATGAAGAAAGGTGAGCGCCAAATGGAGACTTGGTTCAGACCCTTTTGTTTCTCCTCATTAGTCATATCTTCTATTGGTTTGAGAAGATCCGCACAGACATCAATGCCCTTGGGCCTATGGTTGGGGTCATCCTTGTGGATTTTGAAACCGGTGTCAGGAAACCCAACGGCAGCAACAAATTGAGAATACGACGCCGTGAGCACAGCGTCAGAGGTCATCCAAGAGACAGTGTTATTTGGAGCAAAGTAACATGTGGCATAGAATTGATGGATGGCGGTCTGGTTAAAGTCATGTTGAAATGCAAATGGGGCAGCAAGATTAGATGACTCAATGAGCTCAATAGCCCCTGGATATTTCGCCGGATGAGTATGAATATGCTCTAAGTCAATGCATACATGGAGAGACAGGCCTTTAGGAATGATGATAGTGGTAAAAATGTTAGCTTGGACATTTGTGCGAAAACGATTGTCCCGAGAGTCACGAGCAACCGTAAATTGATCAACATCACGACGCAACTTAAGGTAGGAAGAAATGGGAACCTCGTTGAACCGCTTAACGTTGCGGCCGAGTGGTAAAGGAGGTTCAAGAGAGATATGATGAGCATCACCGTGAGGTTGCACCGGAGGAGGGTGGAGGCTTGAAGGTGGGACGACGAGTTCCTGGCTTGGGAGCGGAGGTGCGAACAGCAACAAACTCGGGCTACTCCAAATCATCGAGTTCATCCTCAAAGTCGGAGTCCTCCGAAGAGGAGTTGCTAGAAGAGCTGTGAGGGTGGGTGGCACGCTTCCGAGGACGAGCCCTCTCCTGGGAGTCATCGGAGCCACCACGACAAGACATACGAGACGGCCCACCAGTGACCTGCTTGCGCGCGGAGTGCTTGGTCTTGGGCATCTCGACCTCGGAGTGAAGAACGCAGAGGAAGACGACGACCGGAGAGAATCAGGCAATGGGCCACGCCTGGGACTGGGGCGACCCTAGCGGTGCGGCGTCAGCGAGCGGCCGCGGCGAGGAGCCGCGAGACAGGGGCGGCGGCGGTGGAGAACAGAGGAGGGGAGCGAAGGGATTAGGGTAAAAAAATGACCCGAACCGCACCCCGCGCTATATATATGTGCCCGAGAAAAGCCCGGACGACCGGGGTTCTACGGACGTCCATTGCCTGGACCAGGAAAAAAAATTAACGGAAGTCTTGACAGACCGGATGACCGGCCTGAGGACAACAGAACACTTTTTACGGACGACTAGAGTTCTACGGACGTTCGGTGCCTGGGCCAGGGAAAAAATTAGCAGAAGTCCGTCCTCAGCGGACGACTGGCAATATGGCACCAGAGAGGATTTTACGGACGTCCGGTACATAGCGGACGACCGAAAGCACTTATGGATTTTTGAGAAAACTAGGGTGTCATAGTTGGTGAAAATGACAATGATGGGAAGATGATGAGTTCAATACGTAGTAGGATGCAAAGACACAATATATTAAGCAATGAGTATCCTATGTCAATGAAACAACAACACCAAACATAGATCACACCGATCTATCCCATGTTTGAGTATACGTGACATGGCACCGCAAGAATTTGAACTTTGGGTGCATAATCACTACTTCATCATTGAAAGCTCCATAGTTAGAATAACATGGTAGCTTTGAGAGTGTTTGTTCTTTTTATGCATTTCATAGGGTGAGAGTACTCATGAGTTGAGTGTCTCCCCCTAAATATATGCCTAGATCGAGACAAGACATTATGACAATGCATGCATGGATACTAGTTTTCACATAATGTTGTCAAGCTCCAAGGTACCAAGTTCATGCCTAAGTTGACAAAACCTTGCTTCATCCAATGGCTTCGTGAAAATATCTGCAAGTTGCATATCTGTGCCAACATGAGCAATGTCAATATCACCCTTCTCCACATGATCTCTCAAGAAGTGATACCTAATATCAATGTGCTTGGTGCGGGTATGATCTTTGGGGTTCTCAGCAATATTGATGGCACTTCCATTATCACATAGAAGAGGCACATGTCTATAGGTGATACCGTAATCCTTCAAAGTTTGCCTCATCCATAGTAATTGAGTTGCACAATTGGCGGTTGCAATGTATTCAGCTTCGGCGGTGGAGAGGGCAACACATTTTTGTTTCTTTGAGGACCAACTTACCAAGGAGCGTCCAAGAAATTGACATGCACCGGAGGTGGACTTATGATCCACTTTGTCTCCAGCCCAATCCGCATCCGTGTACCCAATGAGATCAAACTTAGCATCCTTGGGGTACCATAGACCCAACTTTGGCGTGTGAACAAGGTAACTAAGAGTATGCTTAACCGCCTTATGATGACTTTCCCTAGGGGAAGCTTGAAATCTAGCACACATGCATACACTAAACATGATGTCTAGCCTAGATGCACAAAGATAAAGCAATGAACCAATCATAGAGCGGTAAATAGATGGGTCCAAAGGAGTACCATTTGTGTCTTCGGTGAGTGCAATTTTGGTTGGCATGGGTGTCTTACATGGACTAGCATCAGACATGCCAAACTTCTCTAGGATATCCTTGAGGTATTTTGCTTGGGACAAGAAAATTCCTTCTTGAAATTGTTGAATTTGAAATCCGAGGAAGAACTTCAAATCCACATTGAGTGACATTTCAAAATTCTTGGTCACTGAAGCCGCAAACTTCTTGCACAAATGAATGTTAGGAGAACCAAAAATGATATCATCTACATAGATTTGGCATAAGATCAAATCACCCTTGTCCCTCTTAGTAAAAAGAGTGGGATCGATCACCCCTCTCACAAAACCATCATCGAGTAAAAACTTCTTAAGATGATCATACCAAGCACGAGGTGCTTGTTTGAGGCCATACAGAGCCTTATGAAGTTTATACACCTAGTATTTGTGATCGGGATCAACGAACCCAGGTGGTTGTGATACATATACTTCTTCTTGTAGAGGACCGTTAAGGAAAGCACTCTTCACATCCATTTGATGTAATGTAAAACCATTGAAAGCAGCATAAGCAAGTAAGATGCGAATGGATTCAAGACAGGCAACGGGGGCAAAGGTCTCACCAAAGTCCAAACCTTCAACTTGTGAGTACCCTTGTGCCACTAACCTTGCCTTGTTGCGGATGATTACACCATTCTCATCTTGCTTGTTCTTGAAAATCCACTTTGTTCCAATGACGTTGTGTTCCATAGTTGGCCTCTTGACTAATGACCACACTTGGTTGTGCTCAAAGCTATTCAACTCTTCTTGCATAGCAATGAGCCAATCGTTGTCCATTAATGCTTCTTGTACCTTCAGAGGCTCAACACTAGACACAAACGAGAAGTGAGCACAAAAGTTTGTCAATTGTTTACGAGTGACTCTACCTTTTGATCTGCCGGTGAGGATTTTATCAACATCAACACGACCGGCCACTCGAGGCATGATGGAGGTTAAGGTTTCGCGAGGTTCAACTTCATGTCCATCATCCACGTCCTCAACATATGGATCATTAATGTGTGGTGGAAAATCTTCTTCTTCACCTTGCATTTGTTGAGGTTCATTGTCAATGATTGTACTTTCTTGTTCTTGCCCTTGAGGATGATCTTGTTCTTGACGATTATCCTGAAGAGGAACTTGATCATCATCTTGTACTTGAACTACGGGCATTGGTTGAGTAATAGGAGCTTGTGGTGGTATGGGTGTTGAAGTAGTTTGATGATGTGTGAAGCTTCCATCTTCTTCTTCATCATCATGAGGTTCTTGTTCCATTGGAAGAAGTGCACCAACACCCATGGTCAAGATATCTTGAGAAGAATCTTCTTCACCTACATCACTTAGATCAACTTGCTCCCCATGGGAGCCATTAAATTCATCAAACACCACGTCACAAGTTTCTACAACACATCCATTGGATTTGTTGTAGACTCTATAGGCGTGAGAGTTTGATCCATAGCCAACAAATATGCCATCAATGGTTTTGGATTGAAATTTTCCTAACCGTTCTCTTTTGTTGAGGATGAAACATTTCCACCCAAATACACGAAAGTACTTGACATTTGGCTTGTTCCCAGTTAGAAGCTCATATGGAGTCTTTTCCGATATAGTGCGGAGAAAGAGCCGGTTTGATGCATGTCATGCAGTGTTGACACGCTCGGCCCAAAAACTATGTGGCAACTTGTATTCATCCAACATGGACCTTGCCATCTCCACAAGTGTGCGGTTCTTCCTCTCTGCTACACCATTTTGTTGGGGAGTGTATGGAGCTGAATATTGATGTTCAATCCCTTCATCACTAAGAAATTCTTCCAAGGTGTAGTTCTTGAACTCAGAGCCATTATCACTTCTTATTGCCAAGATTTCTTTGTCAAACTTGCATTGTGCTTGCTTGGCAAAATCAATGAAGGTGATCTTCGTCTCGTCCTTGGATTTGAGGAAGAAAACCCATGCATATCTTGAGTAATCATCAACAATGACAAGCCCATACTTTTTCCCACCAAGACTATCCCGTGAAGGAGGCCCAAAAAGATCCACATGAAGGAGCTCCAAAGGCCTTGAAGTAGACACAATATTCTTGGGTGGGTGCTTTGACTGATGTTGCTTCCCAGCTATGCATGCCCTACACACACGATCTTTCTCAAAAGAGACATTGGTTAGTCCAAGGATGTGATTACCCTTTAAGAGATCCTGAAGATTTCTCATGCCGACATGGGCTAACCGGCGATGCCATAGCCGACCCTTGTCGGCCTTGGCCATTAGACAAGTTGCATGGAATGTGCTCTCTTTCGAGAAATCAACCATGTAAAAGTTGCCATCCAACTCTCCAACAAAGGCCACTTCGAGAGTATCTCTCTTAAAGACTTTCACATCCGTTAGTCCAAAGAGTGTATCATAACCAACAGAAGACAATTAGCGAACAGAAAGAAAATGGTATTTATTGGATTGGACAAGCATGACATTTGCAAGAGACATGTCATTTGTGATAGCCACCTTGCCCAAACCAAGTACCTGTCCTTTTGATCCTCCACCAAACATAATGCTCATAAATGGTTGAATAACTTCCATGAAATCGTAGAACAATTTGCTATCTCCGGTCATATGATTTGCACATCCACTGTCAATCACCCGTTTTACTCCACTAGAGAAAGCAACCTACACACAATTATGACTTGGTTAGAGGCGCCCATTTTGCAATGGGACCTCTCAGGTTAGTCACAAGGGTCTTAGGGACCCAAATAGCATAAAACCTAAATGCATTTTGAGGACCAACAAACTTTGCATAAACTTCTCCATCCTTAGTCTTATGAAGTACATAGGATGGAGGCATGAACTCTTTTGGATTGTTGAGAGTGGGTATGCCCCTTGTGGCCTTCCCACTAACAACCTTACCTTTCTCCTTGTGCCCTTCTCGTACAAAAGTTTCTTTTAGAGGGGTGGTGCACTTTTGAGAAGACGTCTTCTTCTTGCTTGCGCTTGGATCAAACCCGAGCCCCTTTTTGGCAAACACCTCGTTGTGTTGCCTCAATACCTCATCAAGGCTCTTTTGACCTTGAGCACATGTCATGAGACCTTTCTCGATTTGAGCCTTGAGAACGTGATTCTCCTCAAGAATAGATGCTAGATCACTACTAGAGTTAGTAGTACATGCATCAACATTGATAATAGGAGAAGAATAAGCCTTGGCTAGAGTTTCAAGATAAGTAAGCTTGAGTGTCTCAAAACTCTTTTTAAGAAGGGTGAGCTCTTCTTCCTTAGTCTTGAGGGACACGGATAGGAGCTCACAATCCTTAGAGAGACAAGTATTAGACTTCACAAGCTTACTTTTATCATTCATCAACTCTTCGCAAGAGTCAATAGCCTTTTTCAAGGAGGCAAGATGAAAGTGCTAGTTATCGACTAGAGGGGGGTGAATTAGCGATTTTTATGAAAGTCTTCAAAACATGAGTTTTGAAGACAAACAATAGAAATGAACCTATTGATATGCAGCGGAAGGTAGACTACACTAAGCAAGCCATAGTCAAGTATGCAAGGAAGTGAAAGCACGTAGACTAATAGCAGCTAGGTAGTAAAGATCAGGATGGAAGATAGTATGAAGCCAAACAATGATAGTAGTCACACAGTGAAGTCAAACAGGTAGTGCAAGCAGGCAATGACTTCTCGAAGACAAACTGTAAGTAAGGAGAGGGAGAGGATAGAACCAGTCACTTGTTGAGGACACGGGATTTGTTGGACCAGTTCCAGTTGCTGTGACAACTGTACGTCTGGTTAGGGAGGCTGAGATTCAACTCAGAAGACCGCGTCTTCACCTTATTCCCCTTGAGCTAAGGACACCCAGTCCTCGCCCAATCACTCTGGTAAGTCTTCAAGGTAGACTTCCAAACCTTCACAGACTTTGTTCACCGGTGATCCACAATGACTCTTGGATGCTCAGAACGCGACGCCTAACCGGCTGGAGGATTCACAGTCCTCAAGTGTAACAAGTCTTCAGGTCATGCGGACAGAATGAATTCAGTGATGCCTAACACTCTTTGGCTCTGGGTGTTTGGGCTTTGTCCTCGCAAGGATTTCTCTCTCTCAAAAGCTTCGGAGGTGGGTTGCTCTCAAACGACAAAAGCCGTGCACTAACTCTGAGCAGCCACCAATTTATGGTGTAGGGGGTGGGCTATTTATAGCCACTAGGCAACCCGGCCTGATTTGTCCGAAATGACCCTGGGTCACTAAGGAACTGACACGTGTTCCAACGGTCAGATTTCAAACACACGCGGCAGCTTGACTTGGGCTGCAAGTAAAGCTGACTCATCCAGCTCTGGATAAGATTTGCTCTCATTGTCTTCGCTCGACCAGGTTTGTAGTCAATACTCCAAAACCAACTAGGGGTGGCACTAGATGCACTTACAATCTCCCCCTTTTTGGTGATTGATGACGAACTGGTTGAAGTTTTCAACGGGGATAAAAGTATGTGAAATTGTAAAGGATTTTAGGTATTGTCTTCATAAGTAGCAAAAGGCTCCCCCTAAAGATGTGCATACAAGTAATTTGCTTTTGGAATGCAAATGCACATGGCAGGTTGTACTTGTGGAGATCCTCTTGAACTTATGAAGACAATTCATCATGCATGATTTGATATAACGAAGATAATGACATGCATAATGAAAAATGGACGTCTGCAATATGACTTCGTGCGGGATTTATCATCGCACATGCGGAATTTATCATCGCATCACAGAATAGCAAACAAGTAGCAGACGACCATCAAGTTTAAGTGTTACAACTCAAAGAACCAAATGTATCAAAAGCGAGAGTTGTAAACACTAGGAAAAATATAAAGCAACCGCCCATATGGACCCGCTTGAAGACTATCAACTCATATGCTTCTCCCCCTTTTGTCAGTAAGGACAAAAAAGGTTTGAAGACATAGAACCTCTACTCATTCCCAGAAGGAGTAGGAGAAGCTGCAGGGTCGGCGTCGGGGTTTGGCGGTGCAGAAGAACTTGGTGCGGTGTCGATACGCGCTGAAGTTGGAGGTGGTGAGGTAGCATCATCTTGATCATCTATGACTCTGGCATTCACCGTTGCTGCTGAGGAGGAATAATCAGAGTCTTCAAGAGAGGGAGTTCGACGCAAGACAGCATTCCTTGGAGGAGTGGAGTCAAACTTGAATCTTTCAGTGAAGCCATCGTCTTGAAGATCTGCTTCAGCACTCAGCAATGTCAAACTCTTCCATGACCTCCGGCAGGTTGTGTAACAAAGGCATTCTTGGTGGCAAGATTGCGAATGTGATTGACATCCACCAAGAGGCTTTGCATCTGCCGCTTCAGCCAGTAGTGATGCTTATCCTGTTTCTAATGTAGGGCAACGAGAAGCTCTCGGTCATTGAGAACACGAGATCGCTTCCGGGGCCTTTGAGCAATAGTGCTTTCAGTGGCTTCAGTTTGAGCACGGTGAGGTAAGCGTGTATTGCCAGCCAAAGGATAAACACAAGTGATGGCCTGGACTCCTTCAATGGGTTGTGTGAAGCGTTGGTGATCAGCATTGTGAAGACAAACAGGCTCCTTGGCAGGCTCGGGTATATGGCTTCAACAGACATATCAACCTCTGGCAGAAAGATCAGATGGTTGCGAGCAGAGGGCTGATAGTTGACAGCTGAATGAAGCTTGATGAGGCGCATAACCCATGGAGCGTAGAACTTCAGTCCAAAGAGATCAGAGCCTGATGCAGCCAACTGCCTGATAAAGAAGTCTTGAGCATTGAAGTTGATGCCGTTGAAGATATAAAAGACCAAAGTCTTCATTGCTCCTTCAAGTTTCGCTGCTGAAGAATGTCCTTTGACAGGCCATAGAGTGCGCCTGATGATATGATAAATAGTGCGGGGCAGATACTCTAGGTCTTCAACAAAGAACTCCTTTGGGTAATCAGCGTCATGTGGCAGAGGCTTCATCATGCTCAGCATTTGGCTCATGTTGGGATCTGGCTTCTGAAAGATGCTCTCCAATGCATTGCGGTGAAGCTGACAACTAGGTTCATAAAGTTCACCTGGAGTGGGCAGACCAGTGAGCTCAATAATGTCAAGAGCTTTAGCTTCATGGTGTACGTTGCTTGTCATCCACTCAAGGACCCATGTCTTCGGATCCTTGTTGTAGCCGCGAATGTGGAGGGTGGCATAGAATTGCAGCAGAAGCTCTTCATTCCAATGCTCCTTATCAATCACAAAATTCAGCAATCCAACATCACGGAAGCAGTCAAGGGCTTCTTCAAGGCATGGCAATCCAACAATGGCTTCACAGTCAAGACGCATATGAGGGAAGATGCGCCCTTGATCATAGAGAACACATGAGTAGTAGTTGCGTTGCTGATAGCTCCAGAACCGATCGGATGAAATCCTTGGCTTGGAATAGGGGTTCTTGGTGCTATCAAAGAAAGTGTTGTGCACAATGAAGCCATTTGCATTGAAGGACCCTGGTGAAGTGGAAGTACCTGGAAACCTGGGCAGTCTTGGCTTTGGCTTCTGGATGCTCGACATGATAGTCAAATTGCGGACCAGTAGCAGGAGGAGAAACCAGAATGGGCCATCTGACAGTGACCAGCTGACCATAATTGTATGCTTGCTCGATAGTGTGTGGCCTTGGAGGCGGTACTGGAGCAGTGGCATTGGCACTAACTTCAGGCTACAGATTTGCTTCAGGTGCAGCATTGGCTTCAGGTGCAATCACTTCAGGCACCACATTAACTGCAGGCGCCACATTGGCTTCAGCCATGACAACGTCATTGACTTCAGTGTTGGTGTTGGTGGCCGCCTCAGTATTGTTAACCTCCACTTGGGTAGCTGGAGGGTCGGACATGTTCTCCTCAAGAACAACTTCAGGGTTGGTTGGGGGTGTAGCAACACGATCTTCTTCAACTCTTGGTTCTTCTTGGTCATCGGCTGATGTAGCCGGAATATCTTCAGCCGCGTTGGCTTCAGACTCGGAGTTGTTCACAGTTGGAGAGGCTTCAGGAAATACTTTGCGTGATACCGATTGGCGCTCTTCTCCTTCTGGAACACTCGACAAAGTGACTTGAGGCCTTGGTCCCTTACGAAGCCTGCGGAAAGCTGGCGACGCTTGTGGAGATGGAGTAGGTTGGGCCTCAAAGTCATCATCTTCAAGCACCAGAGCGGTGACTTGAGTTGGGGGAGTAGTTGGTGTTTCTTCTTCACGGGGTGAGTTTTGTGGGTGATCAGCCCATGAGTCATCCTAAGCAATTGGCGTCAAAGGACAACCAATGCTGATGAGTTCGTTGTTCGTAAGAACAGGCGATGATACCACATTGTGCTCGATCTAAGGAAGGACTTCATCATCTTCTACATTGTCGTGTTGACCCATGTCTTTAGCTGTGGTGGGGTCAATAGCTGCAATGTCTTCAGCTTCAGGAGCCTCCGGGGAAGCAGGCTCATGAACTATCAAACGACGTTCTTGTTGTCCAGATGCAGGACGAGCAACAGAAATTGGCTCGACAACAAGGGGCTCTGTGGGAGCAGCCCGATCTTTCTTCTTGGTCTTGCGCTTCTTGGTGGGTGGAGCATCGTCAATGGTGTTCTTGGTCTTGCGCTTTCTGGCTTTGGCTTCAGCTGCCCTTGTCTTCTGAAGCTCTGAAGCCACTATGGGGACCTTAGGCTTCACACCTGTCATAGTAGCGGGGAAGACAATGTGAGGTTCTTCCCGCCTGGGTGGTTCAGCTTGGTCCACAGTAGGCTTCTTCTACTTGGCAGCCATCTTAGGGTCGATGCCAGGATGCCCAAGTGCCTTGCGCTTCTCAGCTTCATTGTAAGCTTGAACACACTTTGCAGCCAGAAGCTTCATTCGCTCTCGAGAACCTTTGGCTTCTTCACGTTTCTTGTGAAACGCTTCCTTGAGCTCATGCAGCATGACCTTGAAGTTCTGGACGTCTGTTACGCTGAGCTTGGCCATGTGCTTCTTGAACTGAGCCTTTTCATAGTCGATCTTGTGCTTCAGCTCAACAATTTTCTGAGCAAGAGCCAGCTCAGGAGCAATGGCGCCATGAAAGGAGACGCTTAGGCCGACGGGAAGTTGCAGATCATCAAAGCTGAGATTGGGGGTATCAAACCACTCATCAATGAAATTGTTTAACACTTCCACGTCAAAGAGAGGCAAATCATTGAAGATTTCTGCCTCTTGCTTGCTCTTTATCAGCAGTTCAAGAGCGTCATCAGCAAGATCGTCGTCACTCGACAGATCAATGGTGTCGTCCTCATTCCTCAGAACAGCAGCAGGGGTCACAGCTGAACCAGTGGTGTGCATGGGCTTCTTTTTCTTCTTCTCAGACTTGGAGATGCGTGAGAGATCTTCTGACTGCACACTTGGTGCAAGAGGAGCAGCGGCCAGAGGCTTCGCTCGCGAAGCTTTTGGTGCAAGGGATGGCTTCGAAGTGTTGGGATTCTTCAGCTTTTTAGGCTTCGGTGGTGCAGGCGCTTCGTCAGAATCAGCGTCGTCTGCAGGTTGATCCACGGCAGTCCCTTGAACCATGATATGAGTGATGAGACCTTCTAGATTGTAGAAGGGCCCACCAAGATTGGGTTCAGCTTCGCGTGTGCCATCGGCACGAGGAGCAGAGGGACCAGGATTGAAGTCTTATCCCCGCGACTTCTTGTTCTTTTTGGCCGAGTTCTTGGCAAACTGGAAGTTGCGCTTAAACAGATTGTCGTCACGACACCATAGCAATGAAGATGGGTCGGCATCAGCAGGCTGCGGTCCACGGACCATGCAAGGGTAGAAGCCTTGATCAATGGCTTCAGCTCTGGACCTTGGTGGAAGATTTTTGTACAAGATGTCTCCCCAGGGTCGCTTGATGGCATTCTTCTCAGCATATTCCTGGGTCACGAACCTGTACTTGTACCATTGTTCTGCCCAATATCTTCGAATCCATTGGATTCGTGTTTTGCGCTGATTGTAGTCTTCCTTTGGATCTGTCTTGTACAGCTCATAGAGATCTGGTGGCAAATCCTTCGATGTATTCCCACGGCGCTGTCTGCCACCCTTCCTTGCTGACTTATCTATTGCCATGAAGTTCAGACTGAATGGCTTCAACACTATCAAAGGCTTCCGTCTGCTGGTCAGATAGGAACTGGCTTCGGGAGAGTTGATATGATGCTGTAAGAATTCTGCAAATGAATGCAGACTATGAGAACCAAGGGATTCTCCCATGGACATGTACCTGTGACAGCATTAGAGATGCGAGGGAAGGGGAAGAGGTCATATGCATTCTCAGAAGATTTTGAAGATAAATCAGTTTAGAAGACATTGACCTCATAGCGCGAAGACATTCACTTATATGTTGAGAGTTGGTTCCAGATTTGTATGAATTCAAGAATAAGTACAAGTGAGGAATCTAACCACATGTGAAGCATAAGTGAATATACTTGGCATCATATGAGATGCAGAACAGGATAGATCCAAATTTGTGGAGGCAGAAACTACTTTTGGTAGAAAGGATGAATCTTTAGGATAAAAAAGACGGTAAAAAGAGAGTTTTAATATACCACATGATGAACTGCTAGACGGAGTAGAAGATGAGGCCGAGCAGTTCGATCTTCCGTGCCCTAATTTGGCGACGGAGGACACCTACGGCGGCGGCGGAGAAGACGATGTCCGCGGTCGGCGTGAAGACGGCGTCGGTGAGGTTGCGGCAGCTAAGCGCTTCGTCGCCGGCGTCGTCGTGAGCTAGCAGTGGCGCTAGGGTTTGTTGAGGTGGAGAGGTGGAAGAAGTGTTTTGACCGCGATGGGATGTGCATTTATAGGGAGAGGGACGGCACCGCGCAATTACGCAGGTGCCCCTGGCGGTTCACATCTGAGGGACACGTGGCGAACATGCAACACATTGGGAGTTGTCCCATGTTCCCACGCACGCCTAGACTGTCGGGTGGTCGTTCCGGCTTCTCCGGGTTTCAGGCAATAAGAATTCAGCATTTAAAACAGATTTAATGTTTGTCTCTGTATCTTCTGCTGACAAGGACGCAGAGAAGACATTCGACAGTTCCAACAGAATGCATATGATTTGGATAGATAGAGTTTGAGGTAGAAAGCATAGAGAGGTTAGGGTCCGATCACATTCACTTAGTTCAAAAGATTCAAACGAGAAGACATGGTTATAAGTGAATGCTGTAGAGGACAGAACACTAACATATGTATATATCAGAATAAGACCAAATCAACATTGTGAAGATAAACATGAAGTCATGTTGATATTGAAGACAAACCAAATGCGAAGACATAGCAAATGTAACGCCAGGAGAAACACTTCAAACAAAGATTTGGTGGTGGCGTTACCCACCGTATAGGAAGTATTAGACCTAGACACGGCGCACAATTATCGTGGCGCTCCGAAGTCAAATTCCGCGTTAATGTATTCACACTTAGAGTGTAAGTCTTCATTGATTGAAGATATACTTAACTTCGTGTGTTGCACATCTAAGTCATCAACATGCATAAGTGTTAGGATGTGTGCCTGATCACAGGACATTCAAGGATTCCAAGATATTTAGCTCACACCGCAACTTGCAAAACCTTTTCTCATACAAGGGGTTTGTGAAGATATCTGCCAATTGCTCTTCAGTGTTGACGTGAATGATGTCAATATCTTCCTTCATAACATGATCTCTGAGAAAGTGATGATGAATTTCAATGTGCTTTGTCTTCGAGTGCTGAACTGGGTTGTTGGCAATCTTGATGGCGCTTTCGTTGTCGCAGTAGAGTGGTACTTGTTTCAGATGGATGCCATAGTCCTTGAGTATTTGCTTCATCCATAGAAGCTGAGCGCAGCAAGATCCAGCAACAATGTATTCAGATTCAGCAGTGGAGAGTGATACACAGTTCTGCTTCTTTGAAGACCAACAGACGAGCGATCGTCCCAGAAAGTGACATGTGCCTGATGTAGACTTGCGATCCACCTTGTCACCAGCATAGTCAGCATCCAAAAATCCAACTAGATCAAACTCTGAGCCCTTTGGATACCATAATCCTAATGTTGGGGTGTAAGCCAAATATCGAAGAATTCGCTTCACAGCTAAGTGATGCGATTCCTTTGGTGCCGCTTGGAATCGAGCACACATGCAAACACTAAGCATAATATCTGGCCTAGATGCACATAAATAAAGTAAAGAACCAATCATGGAGCGGTATACCTTTTGATCGAACTCTTTACCATTGGCGTCCGGACCCAGATGACTCTTGGTTGGCATTGGCGTCGTGTAACCTTTGCAGTCTTGCATTCCAAACTTCTTCAGGCAATCTTTGAGATATTTCTCTTGAGATACGAAGATGCCATTGCTTTGTTGACGGATTTGAAGACCAAGGGAGAACTTCAGCTCACCCATCATTGACATTTGATATTGCTCTTGCATCATGTGTCCAAATTCATCACTGTATTTCTGGTTGGTGCAGCCGAAGATAATGTCATCCACGTATATTTGGCACACAAACAGTTCACCATCATATGTCTTCGTGAAGAGTGTGGGATCCAGGGAACCAGGTTTGAAGCCTTTGCTCTTCAGGAAGTCTTTGAGTGTATCATACCAAGCGCGATGGGCTTGTTTGAGGCCATACAGTGCCTTGTTTAGCTTGTA
The DNA here is from genome assembly GCF_002575655.3 of Aegilops tauschii subsp. strangulata. NCBI lineage: Eukaryota > Viridiplantae > Streptophyta > Magnoliopsida > Poales > Poaceae > Aegilops > Aegilops tauschii. Next base: position 207,190,493 of record NC_053038.3, read on the forward strand.
CACCATATCAGGATGTTTTGGATCTTCAAAGCCAGGAGGTTGTGCAACATACACTTCTTCTTCAATCTTTCCGTTGAGAAATGCACTCTTCACATCCATTTGATACAACAGGATGTTGTGATGATTTGCATAGGCTAGTAATATGCGAATAGCTTCAATCCTAGCCACGGGAGCAAACGTTTCATCGAAGTCAATCCCCTCAACTTGAGTGTATCCTTGAGCAACAAGGCGAGCCTTGTTTCTGACAACTTAACCATGCTCATCTTGCTTGTTGCGATATATCCATTTTGTGCCTGTTATGTTGTGCTTGCGAGGGTCAGGACGCTTCACAAGTTCCCAGACATTGTTCAGCTTGAACTGTTGAAGCTCTTCTTGCATAGCTTGAATCCATTCAGGTTCCATGAAGGCTTCAGCAACTTTCTTGGGTTCAGATATTGAGACAAATGCAAAGTGCCCACAGAAATTTGCTAGCTGTGTTGCTCTTGAACGAGTGAGTGGACCAGGCGCATTGATGCTATCAATTATCTTCTCAATATGTACTTCATTTGCAACACGAGGATGAACCAGACGAAGATTTTGCTCTTGCTGATCATTGTCATTGTTAGGAGGGTTGTCTTCGGGCTGAGCATTGTCTTCAGGTTGATTAGGTGCAGAAATGATAAGTTCCACTTCAGGCTGTGCTTCAGATGGTATGATTTCTCCAGTTCCCATTAGCTTGATGGATTCACTAGGTGGAACTTCATCTAGCACATTTGGCAGGTGCTCTCTTTGCGAGCCGTTAGTCTCATCGAATCGCACATCCACAGTTTCAACCACTTTATAGTGAAAGAGGTTGAAGACTCTGTAGGAGTGTGAATCCTTTCCGTAACCAAGCATAAAACCTTCATGTGCTTTCGGTGCAAATTTTGAAGTGTGATGTGGATCCTTGATCCAGCACCTAGCACCAAATACTCTGAAGTAACTGACATTTGGCTTCTTACCAGTGAGGAGTTCATAGGATGTTTTCTTCAGAAGCTTATGAAGATAAACACGGTTGATGACATGGCATGTAGTATCAATAGCTTCAGGCCAGAACTTTCTTGGAGTCTTGTATTCATCAAGCATTGTCCGTGCCATCTCAATTAGCGTTTTGTTCTTGCGCTCCATGATGCCATTCTGCTGAGGTGTGTACAGAGCTGAGAACTCATGAGTGATGCCCAATGTATCCAGGTAAAGATCGAGGCCGGTGTTCTTGAACTCTGTGCCGTTGTCACTTCTGATATGCTTGATCTTGACGCCATAATTGTTCATGGCACGGTTGGCGAAGCATCTGAAGACATCCTGCACTTCAATCTTGTAGAGAATTATATGCACCCATGTATATCTGGAATAATCATCAACAATGACGAAGCCATAGAGACAAGCAGTAGTAGTGAGAGTAGAGTAGTGAGTAGGGCCAAATAAGTCCATGTGTAGCAGCTCGGAGGGTTGAGATGTCGTCATGATTGTCTTCGAGGGATGCTTGGCCCTAGTCATGTTTCCAGCTTCGCAGGCACCGCACAAGTGATACTTCTTGAACTTGACGCCCTCGATGCCTATGACATGCTTCTTCTTTGCGAGAGTGTGTAAGTTCCTCATGCCAGCATGCCCTAGCCTCCGATGCCAGAGCCAGCACTCTGATGCTTTTGCTAGAAGACATACTGCAAGTTGTGGTCTTGCTGAGAAATCTACCATATACAGATCATCTTTCCGGTACCCTTCAAAGACTAGAGACTTGTCATATTCCATTAGTACAAGGCAACGATATTTTCCAAATATCACAATCATGTTCAAGTCACAAAGCATTGAGACAGACATTAAGTTGAAACCAAGGGATTCAACAAGCATCACTTTATCCATGTGCTGATCCTTTGAGATTGCAACTCTACCTAGACCCAATACCTTGCTTTTACCAGTGTCAGCAAATGTGATGTGACTCTTGTTAGATGGACGTAAGGTTGAGTCCATGAGAAGACTTCGATCACCAGTCATATGATTAGTGCATCCGCTGTCCATAATCCATTCTGAAGCATGAGGTGTCATACCCTACAGTACAGTTAGGGGGATAGGCTTCACCAAGAGTATTGTGAAGCATAAACATTTGACGCACAAGAGGATTATCAAAGCTCAGATCAAGATTAGGACTGATAGGATGATTGGCAAGCGATTCAGGAACAAAATACATAGTAAGACCATTTGGGCATTTGATCTTGCACCCTACAAGATGTTTTAGGTCCCCAACATTAGCATCAGACGCCTTTGATTTCCGGCTGCAGACCTTTCCCTGCAAAAGAAAGTTAATTCTTCTTAACCACCCACATCTTCAGGGGTGGCTTAGAAGCAATAAGTCTAAGTGCAGCAGCTAAGAACTTCGGATTTGAAGCCCTAGCAAATAGCCTTGCAGGAGGTGAATAGTACTCATATGAATAAGCAGAAAAGTTCTTAGTTATGAACATAGCGGTTTGAAGAAACATGCTCATATTCATAAGTCTGAGTATGATTTCCCTGCAAAACATTGGCGTTAGGGTGACTCAGGTGAGTCCTCTGTCTGTGTGAAGCCTTTGGACCATATGAAGCCTTTGGTCTGGGATTTGTCTTCTTCCCAGGCGGTGTCATGATGACATTCACAGGAAGATTCTCAAGACAACTTTTGGGAACCCAGATCTTCTTCATAGGTGGCCCATTCCTGCAGTTAGTACCAATATACCTGGCAAACACTTCACCATTCTGATTCTTAAAGAGTTTATAGTTTGTATCAAAGGATTCATCAATCATAATAGGGTTAGCACAAGTGAAGCCAGATAAGGTGGATGGATCCACTGAAGGTCCCTTTGCAGCAACCCATGTGGTTTTGGGATACTGCTCAGGCTACCAGTAGGAGCCATCAACATTCATTTTCCTCTCGAACCCAACACCCTCTTTCCTAGGGTTTCGGTTCAGAATCTGCTTTTTGAGGACATCGCACAGTGTATGATGCCCTTTGAGACTTTTGTACATCCCTATTTCAAGCAATGTCTTCAACCTAACATTTTCATCAGCAATAGTAGTGGTATCCTCAGCAGAGGGGTTAGTCACCACATCAATAGTTGAAGATATTGCAACAGTGGTAGCAGTAGAACATTCAGCAACAGAAGTAGCGTTATCACACTCAAGGCATTTTAGACATGGTGGTTCAAAACCTTCCTGAGCAGGACTGGTCTGTTGAGCGCGAAGTGACTCATCCTCTTTTTGAAGATCTTCATGAGCCGCTCTCAATTTCTCAAGCTCTTCCTTCCTTTGAAGATAATCATAGGAAAGCTTTTCATGAGTGGTTGAGAGCGTTTCATGAAGACTTTCAAGTTCCTGGTGAAAGAACATGCGGTGCCCCCATGTTTGGTTTTGGTAATTGATGACAATCTCTATGGACTAATGGTTGCCTTGAGTTATATTTGAAGGATTTGTCCATAGGCTTTTCTTGAAGTCCATGTGTTGGTTTCAAGGAGTTTATGTGGTGACCAAGGTGTTGTTAAGGAATTATCCAAAGATTGGTCATGTGAGAGTAGAGCTTATTGCAAGCATGTCTTGAAGAAGAAGATTGTGTGATCATTCATGTTTACCTTCAAGACATCATCCAAATGAAGAGAGTTGGAAAGAGTCAAGGTTGATCAAGACTAAGTCAAGAGTGAATCAAGTTGATCAACACACAAAGCGCACAAGATGTACCGAGAGGGATCAAGCGATCCCATGGTGTGGTAAGCATTGTCGATTACGCTTTGTGTACTAACCCATGATCTTTGTGAGAGTTCTTTGTGGGGTTAGGTTGCGGTGTGCAAGTTCAAGTGAAGCATCATGAAGAGATCAAATGCTTGAAGCTTGCCGTCCATTGTGGCGACAATGGACTTATGAAGATGTTGCGGTGCGCAAGTTCAAGTGAAGCATCATGAAGAGATCAAATGCTTGAAGCTTGCCGTCCATCGTGGTGACAATGGACTAGTGAAGATGTGCGGAAGAGTGGCTCACCCATAGTGGAGTATGGGGGAGCAATCAACTAGTCTTCATCGAGCCAACACAACCAAGAAAGGTGGTCCAACTTGAGGGAGTCAAGATCGTCATCATCTAGCTCAAGTGGACCATGTGCAAGGCAAAGGTTTGCTCTTGATAGGTTTTCTATTTTACCGGTCTCATGATGGTAGTTGGGAGACCGGGTTATAGGATCGATTGCCGTACTATCAAGGGGGGCTCTCGATGAGTAGCTTGATCGTATCGTTCATAGAGAGCTCAAACCATTGCATCCTTGCATCATCTTTGTTGGTTCTTGTTTGGTTCTTCTCTTTGTGAGTTTTGGAGCTTATGGTCATCTTGATGACAAGCTCGAGTTCATCGAAAACGGAGTTCACTCGCATCTTCTATGATGTTTTCGATGTTGGAGGTTATGCCGGTTCTTCTCGGTTGGAGGTTTCACTCCTCTATTTTTTGGCATACCTCCCCTGCCTCTTCTTACTATAAAGCTTGAGTTTGCTCAATTCGGAGCTCATATGCAGAAGTTATGGCAGTTTTGGTTTCCTAGCGGTAGTACCGCGGCCAGAGCGGCAGTACCGCTTATCACCCCAAGCGGTAGTACCGCTGTCCAAAGCGGTAGTACCGCCTATGGCCATAAGCGGTAGTACGGCTACGGTTCCGCGCTGGTACCGCCTCGATTTTGGGTCTTGCATTTTTCGTGTCGAGTTTTGCAGTAGTTGCACGGCAGTAAGGCGCGGCAGTTCCACCTATAAGCGGTAGTACCGCCCTGATGGGCGGTAGTACCGCCTATAAGCGGTAGTACCCGCTCCGGTCGGGCGGTAGTACCGCTACTATTTTTTGGTCCCGTGTTCTGCTCCTCCAGCGGTAGTACCGCTGGGGTACGCGGTAGTACCGCTTATAAGCGGTACTACCGCCCCAAGGTTCATGTTTGGTTGCTCCTTTTCCCTGCTTCTTCCGCCAGAGCGGTAGTACCGCTCGTGGAGCGGTAGTACCGCTCGTGTGCGGGCTAAGCACATAACGGTTGGATTTTTCCCCTTCTATAAAGGGGGTCTTCTTCCCCATTGAACCTTATCTCTTGAGCTCGTGTTCTTCCCCCATTGTTGTCCTTCTTCGAGCTTGCTAACTCTCAATCCCTCCATGGATTCTTGCTAGTTTTTGAGGGAAAAGAGAGAGGAGATCTAGATCCACATTTCCACCAATCACTTTCTCCTCTATGTGAGGGGAACCCCTTGGATCTAGATCTTGGAGTTCTTGGTGTTCTCCTTCTTGTTCTTCCTCTCATTTTCTTCCCTAGCATTAGTTGCTTCGGTGGGATTTGAGAGAGAAGGACTTGGGCACTCCGTGTGCCCTTGCCATTGCATTTGGTGCATCGGTTTGAGTTCTCCACGGTGATACGTGGAAGTTACAAGTTGAGAAGCTTATTACTCTTGGGTGCTTGGTGCCCTTGAGCTTGTTCCTCTTGGGTGCTTGGGCGCCCTAGACGGTTGGTGGTGTTCGGAGCTCAATCATTGTGGTGTAAAGCTCCGGGCAAGCGTCGGGGTCTCCAATTAGGTTGTGGAGATCGCCCCGAGCAATTTGACGGGTACCGGTGACCGCCCCCAAGGGTTGCCAAAGTGTACGGGTTCGGTGACCGCCCCCAAGGGTTGCCATTTGTACAGGTTCGGTGACCGCCCTCAAGGGTCCCTTAGTGGAATCACGGCATCTTGCATTGTGCGAGGGCGTGAGGAGATTACGGTGGCCCTAGTGGCTTCTTGGGGAGCATTGTGCCTCCACACCGCTCCAAACGGAGATTAGCATCCGCAAGGGTGTGAACTTCGGGATACATCGTCGTCTCCACGTGCCTCGGTTATCTCTTAATCGAACCCTTTACTTACGCACTTTACTTTGTGATAGCCATATTGTTTCTTGTCATATATCTTGCTATCACTTAGTTGTTTATCTTGCTTAGCATAAGTTGTTGGTGCACATAGGTGAGCCTAGTTGTTGTAGGTTTTGTGCTTGTCAAATTAACTGCTAGGTTTATTCCGCATTTGTTCAAGCCTAAACCGTAATTATTTTAAAGCGCCTATTCACCCCCCCCTCTAGGCGACATCCACGATCTTTCACCTGGTACTTAACATGAAGATTTTTTATGTCTTCAATTAAGGACTGAGAACGGGTCATTTCCGCGTCCAACAGGTCATCGCTTTTGTCTAACAGTTTTTGAGTATGTTCCATAGCTTTCCGTTGTTCAGTTGCAATTTTAGCAAGTGTTTTGTAGCTGGGTTTGGATTCACAATCAGAGTCATCTTCACTTGATGTTTGAAAGTAAGCATCGCGTGATTTTACCTTGGCACCGCGTGCCATGAAGCAGTAGGTGGGAGCATAGTCGTCCTTGTCATTAGCATCAGCGTTGGTGACGGGGCCATTGTCTTCAGTGTTGAAGATGGACTTGGCAACGTAGGCTGTAGCTAGAGCCAGACTTGCAACGCCAGGGTCGGACCCCTCCTCAGACTCCACCTCCGCCTCCTCAGAAGCAGACTCCTCCTCTGAGTCCATCTCCTTGCCAACAAAAGCACGAGCCTTGCCAGATGAGCTCTTCTTATGAGATGAAGACTTGGATGAGGACTTGGAAGAAGACTTTAAGGATTTCTTCTTCTTCTTGTCATCAGAATCATATTGCTCTTCTTCTTCTTCTTCTTGTTCTCATTGTCCCACTATGGACACTCAGAGATGTAGTGTCCAGGTTTCTTGCACTTGTGACATGTTCTCTTCTTGTAGTCATGAGTGGAAGCTTCATCATTTCTTGAGCTGGATCGTGAAGACTTTCTGAAGCCCTTCTTCTTAGTGAACTTCTGGAACTTCTTCACAAGCATAGCAAGTTCCTTTCCAATGTCTTCAGGATCATCAGAACTGCAGTCAGATTCTTCTTCAGATGAGGAAACAACTTTTGCCTTCAAAGCACGAGTTCGGCCATAGTTGGGACAATAGATATCTCTTTTCTCAGATAGCTGGAACTCATGTGTGTTGGGCCTCTCAAGTATGTCAGACGGATCGAGTGTCTTGAAGTCAGGGCGTTCTTGTATCATCAGGGCAAGGGTGTCAAACGAGTTGTCAAGTGATCTCAGCAGTGTCTTGACGATTTCATGCTTGGTGATCTCAGTGGCGCCGAGAGCACGAAGCTCATTTGTGATGTCAGTGAGGCGATCAAATGTGAGCTGGACATTCTCATTGTCGTTTCTCTTGAAGTGGTTGAAGAGGTTGCGAAGAACACTGATCCTTTGATCTCTCTGGGTTGAGACGCCTTCGTTGACCTTGGAGAGCCAGTCCCAGACTAGCTTCGACGTTTCCAGAGCACTCACACGGCCATACTGTCCTTTGGTCAGATGACCACAGATGATGTTCTTGGCAGTAGAATCCAGTTGAATGAACTTCTTGACATCAGCAGGGGTGACACCTTCACCAGTCTTGGGAACGCCATTCTTGACGACATACCAGAGGTCGACATCAATGGCTTCAAGATGCATGCGCATCTTGTTCTTCCAGTAGGAATATTCAGTTCCATCGAAGACAGGGCAAGAAGCGGAGACTTTGATTATCCCTGCAGTCGACATAGCTAAAACTCCAGGTGGTTAAACCGAATCACACAGAACAAGGGAGTACCTTGCTCTGATACCAATTGAAAGTGCTAGTTATCGGCTAGAGGGGGGGTGAATAGGCGATTTTTATGAAAGTCTTCAAAACATGAGAGTTCTGAAGACAAACAATAGAAATGAACCTATTGATATGCAGCGGAAGGTAGACTACACTAAGCAAGCCATAGTCAAGTATGCAGTGAAGTGAAAGCACGTAGACTAATAGCAGCTAGGTAGTAAAGATCAGGATGGAAGATAGTATGAAGCCAAACAATGATAGTAGTCACATAGTGAAGTCAAACAGGTAGTGCAAGCAGGCAATGACTTCTCGAAGACAAACTGTAAGTAAGGAGAGGGAGAGGATAGAACCAGTCACTTGTTGAGGACACAAGATTTGTTGGACCAGTTCCAGTTGCTGTGACAACTGTACGTCTGGTTAGGGAGGCTGAGATTCAACTCAGAAGACCGCGTCTTCACCTTATTCCCCTTGAGCTAAGGACACCCAGTCCTTGCCCAATCACTCTGGTAAGTCTTCAAGGTAGACTTCCAAACCTTCACAGACTTCGTTCACCGGCGATCCACAATGACTCTTGGATGCTCAGAACACAACGCCTAACCGGCTGGAGGATTCACAGTCCTCAAGTGTAACAAGTCTTCAGGTCACGCGGACAGAAAGAATTCAGTGATGCCTAACACTCTTTGTCTCTGGGTGTTTGGGCTTTGTCCTCGCAAGGATTTCTCTCTCTCAAAAGCTTCGGAGGTGGGTTGCTCTCAAACAACAAAAGTCGTGCACTAACTCTGAGCAGCCACCAATTTATGGTGTAGGGGGTGGGCTATTTATAGCCACTAGGCAACCCGACCTGATTTGTCCGAAATGACCCTGGGTCACTAAGGAACTGACACGTGTTCCAACGGTCAGATTTCAAACACACGCGGCAGCTTGACTTGGGCTGCAAGTAAAGCTGACTCATCCAGCTCTGGATAAGATTTGCTCTCATTGTCTTCGCTCGAAGACATAGGATTTTGGTTGAGCATCACTTCAGTCACTCTGACTTTGTTCACTGGGACCCCACTTAACAGTACGGTGGTTCCTATGCCTCAACGAAAGAAGAAAAGGAAACAACAAAACAACTAAGTCTTCGCGCTCCTTAGTCTTCACGCAATGTCTTCTCTTGTCATAGTCTTCAATGTGAATATCTTCACATACCACCATTGTCTTCATACATTTTTAGGGGTCATCTCCGGTAGGTAAACCGAATCAATGAGGGACTACTACCTATGTTATCCTGCAATTCTCACAAACACACTAGTCCCTCAACCAGGTTTGTCGTCAATACTCCAAAACCAACTAGGGGTGGCACTAGATGCACTTACACAAGATCTTTAGTTTGAACATCAATGTTTGCACCAATTTTCAAGCATGGTTCATCATTTCGTGATTCCTCATATTGGACTTTCCGCTCGAGGATTTCATATTTTTCCTTTTCCTCGGTAATGAGGATTTCGAGTTCCTTAATGGTGATGGTGTGCTTACTCACCATCTCCATAAGCATACGAAACATAGTGAGCTTCTTTCCTTTGAGGGAGCACATGAACTTATTTAGTTTAGCAAGCATAGGATCATCTATATCATCATCCTCATAACTATCCTCTGCATCAAGATACTCATCACTAGGAGTAGGAGGAGTGAAAAGAGGAGGGTTTGATCGTGGGGTTACCTTGACCTTGTCAGGAGAGTGTTGGTCCTCTCCATCTTCTACCACGGCCTTTGCCATGAGGCACTTGTGAGCGTTGCCCTTGTAGTCCTTCATGTAGTTGTAGGTGACAACATCACCACTCTTGTTGACTAGCCTCAATGTGTTTTGAGAATCTTGAGCAACTCCGGCAACACCACTAACATCATCCGGATCGGATTCTTCTTGAGCAACCATTGCTTTCCCATCTCTCTTCTTGAGCTTGGAGTTCAAAGGATTTGGCAACTTATTCTTGGGAAATGTCTTGGGAAACCTTGGTTTATCCTCTCTCTTCTCATAAGGGCACTCGTTGGAGAAGTGGTTGGTTTTTTCTTCACAGTTGTAGCATTTTCTTACTTTCTTCTTTTGAAATCTTCCCTTGAATTTTCCCGCGCTAAACTTCTTGACAAAGAGAGCCATGTCTTCATATGAAGGGCCCTCATCGGATTCAAACTCATCACCATCTTCATCATCATCATCTTCTTCTTCTTCTTCACTTTGCTCATCTTCACATACATGCTTGGCCTTCAATGCAAGATTGATCTTCGATGTTGGAGTACCATGCATGGCAAGATGTTTTGTAGCATTTGCCTTCGACTCTTCAAATAGTTGGAAAGTGGATATGATGTCATATGTAGTCATTTCCTTGAAGGCATGGTGTTGTCTTATGTCCCACACCATTTGATGGTGATATGGGGCAAGAGCATGAAGCAACTTGTCCACAAGGAATCGCTTAGTCATGTTGAATCCATCTTGTGTCTTGTCACACTCACACGACTCAATGTCAGCGGTGAGAGTCATGATACGCTCAAGGAGTTGATTGGGAGTTTCACCTTTCTCCATACAAAAGTTTTGCAATTGCCCCTTGGCAATTTCATATTGAGCACTCCGGAGGGTGGAGGTATCGGTCTCGGATCTTATAATACTTTCCCATAGTTCCTTGGCACTTGTGATGTGTATGAAAGGTCTCCTTTGCTTTTCAACCAACCTCTCCTTATACACATGGTTGCAGTGTCATTAAGATTCTTGTCATAAATTTCTCTTGGTGTAGGATTCTTTGGATCAACCACATGGTAATCATACTCCAAGATCTCCAGCATCTTATCGTTTCCATATCGAAGATGATCCTGCATAGCAACTCTCCACAAGGCAAAATTGGAAGTGGCATCAAGTAAAGGAGGTTTGCCTTGAGGGTTATATTTCGGTTTCTCAACTTGGGGTCTTGCATAAAGCCAAGGAACACTGGAGTGATCATTGCTAGGAGGTTTTTGACCAAGTGACGGAGTAGGCACAGTTGGCCTTGAAGCCGCACCACCCGAAAGTGGTGCAAGCACCGTGGACAACGTGGCTATTCTCATTTGGACCAAGGCCTCAAGAGAAGCATCATGCACCTCTTTTTGCTTAGCAAGGGCCCGTTCCAGATCCTCAGAAGTAAAGGACTTGACTTCAGAAAAAGCCTCGCCTTTATCCTTTGGATCTGCAACAAGGGGAGTCCCATCGGGGTTCATCTCGCTCTAGGGCGGTTAAGCCACAAGAATAGAGCACGAGGCTCTGATACCAATTGAAAGGATCGAGATGGACCTAGAGGGGGGTGAATAGGTATAATTACAAATTTTAATTATGACTTAGCAATTTTAGGCAATAATGCGGAATATGAAGGTGGGCCTAACAATTGCAAGTGTAGTACTAAGTGCTAAGCAAGTAACACAAGTATGTAAGTAAGCAAGCACAATATGATATAAGTAAGTGCTAAGAGACAAGTAACCACAGGTAGAGAGTTAGGGTTAAGAATAACCGCAACTCCGGGAGATGAGGATGTATGCCGATGTTCACTTCCTTGGAGGGAAGCTACGTCACCGTTAGAGAGGTGGATGTTACCACGAAGGCTCGCCATATTCTCCCTTTGAGACAACACCACGGAGGCGTTTCTCAACCACTAGTTGTAGACCTTGGGGTGGTCTCCAAACCCTCACAAACTTTTTCGGGTGTAATCACAAAGGTCGATTCCTCTCCAAAAGACTCCTACCGCCTAGGAGTCTCCAACCTCCAAGAGTAACAAGAACGACGGGGAAAAGCTCAAGACTTGCTCAAATCACGAATTCCTTTGGTGAGAAGAAGGGGAAGGAGTGGATCTATCACTTGATTGCAGAACTTCTCTCAAATGTTCCCAAATCACTTGGGGATCTAGGATTTGGTGTAGAGGATTGAGAGAGAGAGAGAGTGAAAAGTGTTCTTGGCAAGCTCAAAGTGAATGGTCAACCTTATCCCATGGGAGGGAGAAGGCTATATATAGTGGGAGTGCAAAACAGACCGTTGAGCCACTTAGTGCACAGGAGCTGACGGACGTCCGGTGTGTACCGGACGTTCGGTGCCACAGATTGGACCGGACATCCGGCCGGGCCGCCGGTCGTCCGGTCGCTGGAACATCTACCGGGGGCACAGACGAGGTATGATTACTCACGGTCAGCAGACGTCCGGAAGGCGCCGGTCGTCTGGAGGCCGGACGTCCGGTGTGGTCGGAAATCCGCTAATATACATTTTGTTGAAGTGCACCGGATAACCGGAGGTGAGCGGACGTCCGGTGGCTGGATGTCTAGTGAGATCAGTCTTTCGCTAATATCTATTCTGTGGAGATGCACCGAACAGCCGGGGAGAGCCGGAAGCCCAGTTGGCTGAGAGACGCCGGACGTCCGAAGACTTTCGGACGTCTGGTGATAGTTGAACCCATTATCTTAGGAACATACCGATATTTGTGCATAAATTAGAGGAAGAATTTTGAGATGATATGTGAGGGAATATGTGGGTTTGAGCAAGTTCTTTCACGAAATCCAACGATCCCCTCTTAAGAGTGCGCGATCCCTATACTCAAGAACAAACCGAAAAATGAAGCCGAAGCTTTCTGTCTTTGTCTTGTGTCTCTGCTCTTGAGTGATATATGTATATGTATTTATGTTCGTAGTCATGATCCACACACAGCCCTTGAGACATAATCCTGAGATATACTTGATAAACATGATTAGTCCCAACATGCATGTTGTCATTAACATCAAAATATGATTAAGGGCATGATTGCACTTTCAACCACAAATAAGCACATGCAAGACATACATCAAGTGTTCTCAAATCCTTAAAGACTCAATCCGATAAGATAATTTCAAAGGGAAAACTCAATCCATTACAAGAGAGTAGAGGGGGAGAAACATCATAAGATCCAACTATAATAGCAAAGCTCGCGGTACATCAAGATCGTGCCAAGTCAAGAACACGAGAGAGAGAGAGAGAGAGATCAAACACGTAGCTACTGGTACATACCCTCGGCCCCGAGGATGAACTACTCCCTCCTCGTCATGGGGAGCACCGGGATGATGAAGATGGCCACCGGTGATGGTTCCCCCCTCCAGCAGGGTGCCGGAACATGGTCCCGATTGGTTTTTGGTGGCTACATAGGCTTGCGGCGGTGGAACTCCCGATCTAGGTTATGTTCTGGGGGTTCCTGTATTTATAGGAATTTTTGGCATCGATCTCACGTCAGGGGGGTCTCCGAGTCATCCACGAGATAGGGGAGAGCCCAGGGGGTAGGGTGCGCCCTCCACCCTCGTGGATGGCTCGGGACTCTTCTGGCCCAACTCTTATACTCCGGGGGCTTCTTTTGGTCTATAAAAAATCATCAAAAATTGGCACGTCAATTGGACTCCGTTTGGTATTCCTTTTCTGTAGAACTCAAAAACAAGGAAAAAACTGAAACTGGCACTGGGCTCTAGGTTAATAGGTTAGTCCCAAAAATCATATAAAATAGCATATGAAACATCCAAGATGGATAATATAATAGCATGGAACAATCAAAAATTATAGATATGATGGAGACGTATCAGCATCCCAAGCTTAATTCCTGCTCGTCCTCGAGTAGGTAAATGATAAAAACAGAATTTTTGATGTGGAATGCTACCTAACATAATTATCAATGTAATTTTCTTTATTGTGGCATGAATATTCAGATCCGAAAGATTCAAGACCAAAGTTTAATATTGACATAAAAATAATAATACTTCAAGCATACTAACAAAGTAATCATGTCTTCTCAAAATAACATGGCCAAAGAAAGCTCATCCCTACAAATTCATATAGTCTGGCTATGCTCCATCTTCATCACACAAAATATTCAAATCATGCACAACCCCGATGGCAAGCCAAGCAATTGTTTCATACTTTTGATGTTCTCAAACTTTTTCAATCTTCACGCAATACATGAGCGCGAGCCATGGACATAGCACTATAGGTGGAATAGAATGGTAGTTTTGGAGAAGACAACAAAAAAGAAGATAGTCTCACATCAACTAGGCGTATCAACGGGCTATGGAGATGCCCATCAATAGATATCAATGTGAGTGAGTAGGGATTGCCATGCAATGGATGCACTAGAGCTATAAATGCATGAAAGCTCAACAAAAGAAACTAAGTGGGTGTGCATCCAACTTGCTTGCTCACGAAGACCTAGGGCATTGGAGGAAGCCCATCGTTGGAATATACAAGCCAAGTTCTATAATAAAAATTCCCACTAGTATATGAAAGTGACAAAATAAGACACTCTCTATCATGAAGATCATGGTGCTACTTTGAAGCACAAGTGTGGAAAAAGGATAGTAGCATTGTCCCTTCTCTCTTTTTCTCTCTTTTTTTTGTTTTTTTGTTTGGCTTCTTTGGCCTCTCTCTTTTTTTCATTGGCTTCTTTGGCCTTTCTTTTTTTTGCTCACACGGGACAATGTTCTAATAATGATGATCATCACACTTCTATTTATTTACAACTCAAGAATTACTACTCGATACTTAGAACAAAATATGACTCTATATGAATGCCTCCGGCGGTGTACCGGGATGTGCAATGAATCAAGAGTGACATGTATGAAAGAATTATGAAGGTGGATTTGCCACAAATAAGATGTCAACTACATGATCATGCAAAGCAATATGACAATGATGCAGCGTGTCCTAATAAATGGAATGGTGGAAAGTTACATGGCAATATATCTCGGAATGGCTATGGAAATGCCATAATAGGTAGGTATGGTGGCTGTTTTGAGGAAGATATATGGTGGGTGTATGATACCAGTGAAAGTTGCACGATATTAGAGAGGCTAGCAATGGTGGAAGGGTGAGAGTGCGTATAATCCATGGACTCAACATTAGTCATAAAGAACTCATATACTTATTTAAAAAAATCTATTAGTTATCAAAACGAAGTACTATGCGCATGCTCCTAGGGGGATAGATTGGTAGGAAAAGACCGTCGCTCGTCCCCGACCGCCACTCATAAGGAAGACAATCAATAAATAAATCATGCTCCAACTTCATCATATAACGGTTCACCATACGTGCATGCTACGGAAATCACAAACTTTTAACACAAGTATCTCTTAAATTCACAACTACTCTACTAGCATGACTCTAATATCACCATCCTCATATCTCAAAACAATCATAAAGAATCAAACTTCTCATAGTATTCAATGCACTTTATATGGAAGTTTTTATTATACCCATTTTGGATGCCCATCATATTAGGACTAGTTTTATAACCTAAGAAAATTACCATGCTGTATAAGACTCTCAAAATAATATAATTGAAGCATGAGAGTTAATCTATTTCTTCAAAATAAAACCACCACCGTGCTCTAAAAAGATATAAGTGAAGCACTAGAGCAAATGACAAACTACTGCAAAAGATATAAGTGAAGATCAATGAGTAGTCGAATAATTATGTAACTATGTGAAGACTCTCTAACATTTAAGAATTTCAGATCTTGGTATTTTATTCAAACAGCAAGCAAAACAAAATAAAATAAAATGACGCTCCAAGCAAAACACATATCATGTGGTGAATAAAAATATAGCTCCAAGTAAAGTTAGCGATGAACGAAGACGAAAGAGGGGATGCCATCCGGGGCATCCCCAAGCTTAGGCTCTTGGTTGTCCTTGAATATTACCTTGGGATGCCTTGGGAATCCCCAAGCTTAGGATCTTGCCACTCCTTATTCCATAGTCCATCGAATACCCAAAACTTTGAAAACTTCACAACGCAAAACTTAACAGAAAACTCGTAAGCTCCGTTAGTATAAGAAAATAAATCACCACTTAGGTACTATTGTGAACTCATTATAAATTCATATTGGTGTAATATCTACTGTATTCCAACTTCTCTATGGTTCATATCCTTCGATACTACTCATAGATTCATCAAAATAAGCAAACAACACATAGAAAACAGAATCTGTCAAAAACAGAACAGTCTGTAGTAATCTGTAACTCCCGAATACTTCTGTAACTCCAAAAATTCTGAAATCAATTGGTGGACGTGAGGAATTTGTCTATTATTCTTCTTCACAAAGAATCAACTTAAAATCACTCTTCTGTAAAAAATGACAGCTAATCTCGTGAGCGCAAAGTTTCTGTTTTTTATAGCAAGATCGCATTAACTTTCACCCAAGTCTTCCCAAAGGTTCTACTTGGCAAAAACACTAATTAAAACATAAAAACACATCTAACCAGAGGCTAGATAGATTATTTATTACTAAACAGGAGCAAAAGGCAAGGAACAAAAATAAAATTGGGTTTCCTCCCAACAAGCACTAACGTTTAACGCCCCTAGCTAGGGATGATGATTTCAATGATGCTCACATAAAAGATAAGAATTGAAACATAAAGAAAGCATCATGAAGAATATGACTAGCACATTTAAGTCTAACCCACTTCCTATGCATAGGGATTTTGTGAGCAAACAATTTATGGGAACAAGGATCAACTAGCATAGGAAAGCAAAACAAGCATAACTTCAAGATTTTAAGCACATAGAGAGGAAACATGATATTATTGCAATTCCTACAAGCATATATTCCTCTTTAATAATAATTTTCAGTAGCATCATGAATGAATTCAACAATGTAACCATCACATAAAGCATTCTTTTCATGATCTACAAGCATAGAATTTTTATTACTCTCCACATAAGCAAATTTCTTCTCATGAATAGTAGTGGGAGCAAACTCAACACAATAACTATCATGTGAGGCATAATCCAATTGAAAATTAAAATCAAGATGACAAGTTTCATGGTTACCATTATTTATAGCATACATGTCATCACAATAATCATCATAGATAGCAACTTTGTTCTCATAATCAATTGGAACCTTTTTTGAAATAGTGGATTCATCACTAAATAAAGTCATGACCTCCCCAAATCCACTTTCATAATTATCACAATAAGATTCAACACCCTCCAAAGTAGTGGGATCATTACTTCCCAAAGTTGACACTCTTCCAAACCCACTTTCATCAATATAATCATCATAAATAGGAGGCATGCTATCACCAAAATAAATATTCTCATCAAAACTTGGGGGACTAAAAATATCATCTTCATCAAACATAGCATCCCCAAGCTTTTGGCTTTGCATATCATTAGCATCATGGATATTCAAGGAATTCATACTAACAACATTGCAATCATGCTCATCATACAAAGATTTAGTGCCCAACATTCTAATGCATTCTTCTTCTAGCACTTGAGCACAATTTTCCTTTCCATCATTTTCACAAAAGACATTAAAAAGATGAAGCATATGAGGCACTCTCAATTCCATTTTTTTGTAGTTTTCTTTTATAGACTAAACTAGTGATAAAAAAGAAACAAAAAGATTCGATTGCAAGATCTAAGATGTACCTTCAGGCACTAACCTCCCCGGCAACGGCGCCAGAAAAGAGCTTGATGTCTACTACACAACCTTCTTCTTGTAGACGATGTTGGGCCTCCAAGTGCAGAGGTTTGTAGGACAGTAGCAAATTTCCCTCAAGTGGATGACCTAAGGTTTATCAATCCATGGGAGGCGTAGGATGAAGATGGTCTCTCTCAAACAACCCTGCAACCAAATAACAAAGAGTCTCTTGTGTCCCCAACACACCCAATACAATGGTAAATTGTATAGGTGCACTAGTTCGGCGAAGAGATGGTGATACAAGTGCAATATGGATGGTAGATATAGATTTTTGTAATCTGAAAATGTAAAAACAACAAGGTAGCAAGTGGTAGAAGTGAGCACAAACGGTATTGCAATGCTAGGAAACAAGGCCTAGGGTTCATACTTTCACTAGTGCAAGTTCTCTCAACAAGGATAACATAATTGGATCATATAACTATCCCTCAACATGCAACAAACAGTCACTCCAAAGTCACTAATAGCGGAGAACAAACAAAGAGATTATTCTAGGGTACGAAACCACCTCAAAGTTATTCTTTCTGATCGATCTATTCAAGAGTCTGTAGTAAAATAACACGAAGCTATTCTTTTCGTTCGATCTATCCTAGAGTTCGTACTAGAATAACACCTTAAGATACAAATCAACTAAAACCCTAATGTCACCTAGATACTCCAATGTCACCTCAAGTATCCACGGGTATGATTATACGATATGCATCCCACAATCTTAGATTCATCTATTCAACCAACACAAAGAACTTCAAAGAGTGCCCCGAAGTTTCTACCGGAGAGTCAAGACGAAAACGTGTGCCAACCCCTATGCATAAGTTCACAAGGTCATAGAACCCGCAAGTTGATCACCAAAACATACATCAAGTGGATCACGTGAATATCCCATTGTCACCACAGATAAGCACATGCAAGACATACATCAAGTGTTCTCAAGTCCTTAAAGACTCAATCCGATAAGATAACTTCAAAGCGAAAACTCAATCCATTACAAGAGAGTAGAGGGGGAGAAACATCATAAGATCCAACTATAATAGCAAAGCTCGCAGTACATCAAGATCGTGCCAAATCAAGAACACGAGAGAGAGAGAGAGAGATCAGCAAACACATAGCTACCGGTACATACCCTCAGCCCCGAGGGTGAACTACTCCCTCCTCGTCATGGAGAGCGTCGGGATGATGAAGATGGCCACCGGTGATGGATCCCCCCCCCCCCCGGCAGCATGCTGGAACAGGATCCTGATTGGTTTTCGGTGGCTACAGAGGCATGCGGCGGCAGAACTCCCGATCTAGGTTATGTTCTGGGGGTTCTGTATTTATAGGAATTTTTGGTGTCGGTCTCACGTCAGGGGGGTCTCCGAGTCATCCACGAGATAGGGGGCGAGCCCAAGGGGTAGGGCGCGCCCTCCACCCTCGTGGATGGCTCGGGACTCTTCTGGCCCAACTCTTTTACTCCGGGGGCTTCTTTTGGTCCATAAAAAATCATCAAAAATTGGCACGTCAATTGGACTCCGTTTGGTATTCCTTTTCTGTAAAACTCAAAAACAAGGAAAAACAGAAACTGGTACTGGGCTCTAGGTTAATAGGTTAGTCCCAAAAATCATATAAAATAGCATATAAATGCATATGAAACTTCCAAGATGGATAATATAATAGCATGGAACAATCAAAAATTATAGATACGTTGGATACGTATCATCTGCCATGTTAGAGCATCTCCAACAGAAGCGCAACGTGCGGCGCATTGAAAAAACATTTACAGCGTCGGAATAGCTAGTTTTTGCGGGCCCGGAGTGTTGAGATAGAGAAGTAGAGAGTAGAGACATAGATAGTTCTCACCATAGATATAGCATAGATAGATAAAAAAATAGATAGTTCAACTACTCCTCCTCGTCCGACTCCTCCTTGGTGATGTCCTCCTCCGACATCTCAATGTAGGCGTCAAGATACCGATCGTCGTTGGAGTCCCAGGGCGACGCTGCTCCTAGCCTCATGTTGAATTGAGCGGCCGCTTTCCGCGTACGCTTGTCCTCGCGATAGGCGGCTCACTCCACCCTCCTCTTCTCCCTCTCTGCCCTCCTTTGTGCGTAGAACTCGCACTCGTTGATGATGTCCTGCGGGAAGCATTGGCGCCAAAACGCCATGGCTTCCTCGTCCGTCTCGGCATCGCTCCTGCCTTCGGTTGTCACGACTATTTTCGTCGGTGATAAGCCGCGGCGGAGGCGCGAGCTCCTGCGCCCGCTCCCGCGACGGCACGTTGGGGAAGTTCAATATTCTATGAGGCCACCGGAGGCGCCACGCCGCCGTGTCGTACGCGCGGACGGCCTCGTGGGTGGTGTCGAAAGTGCCGAGCCGAGGCGCATCCCGCGGAACCGGATCTCGGTGGAGAAGCCGCCGGAGGGGTGCACGCGGACGCCGCGGTATCCCCAAGTTTCCCGGTGACGCGGCGGCATGGTGGCGTGGTGACGGCGAGGCGAGAAAGAGTGGGGAGAGAGCGGTGGCGAGGCACAGAGCGGGGAGAGAGAAGTGGAGAGGCACAGAGCGGGGAGAGAGTGGTGGCAAGGCACAAAGCGGTGGGAGGGCGTTGGATTTTATAAAGCGCGTCGAACGCCGCGCGCCAAAACTAGCGCGCGCCCGGCCACTTTTCCCCGCGCGCGCGCGATCCTTTCCCGACGTCCCTGCTATCTCTACTCTCATATTTATTTTATATTTATATTTATCTCTACTCTTACAAAAACAGAGTTGGTGATGATGGTGTGCCTGCCATCCTGCAATATAGGTCGTCCGATTTATATCCGACGGATAGGAAGGAAACTATGGCATTTTGGCAAAAAGATACCCACACCCCTCTCCACATTTGCAAATAAGGCCTTCCCTCGTTCACCCTTTTCTCCCACAAGATAAACTACTCATACAAATGCATCTTGATGTTTCGTGCAATGCATGGGCATCTTGCTAGTTCTAAAAAACTTTCCATCATTTGCCACACTAGTGGTTGCAGATGAAGAACCTACCCAAGCACAGCGCGATATAGGAGCGACGCACAATTACAAGCTGATATTCTGTTGGACAATGGAGGCTATAACCAATTACTTTTACGGGAACAATAGCAACCAGGAAAATTTGAAGGGTAGGTATGAAGAAAATTGAAATTGCACATGTACTGCTAAGAGATTCAATACACACATTACCAATCGAGGAGGAGTATGATGGTCGCGGTGGCCTCTGTGCATCATGGTCGGCAACGGGAGTCAGTTCATTGTCCATGACGGTGGTGCTTCTGCGCTTGGCGTCGGCTTCTGGGAAGCAGATCCGAGACCGTGGAAGACGGTGTCGGGGAAGAGGCTCCGTGTACGACGACGACGGTGTACCGGCTCCAGTGTGGCATACGACGTCGTCGATGAGGCAGATGCGCTGCGGTGGATGAGTGCGCCCATGTAGAAGGGGAGGAGCACGAAGGCTACGGTGCCGTGGAGAAGTCTATTTTGCGGTGCGAATAGAAAATGGGGAGTATTCAGGTGTACTACTCTGGGTGCCGGGGTGGGGTTGGCTGGGTAGGGTGAACCTGAAGTTACCAAAACAGCCCCCTACCAAGCATCATCCATAGGCCTGTTCCAAAGGGTATGATGGTAACTTCGCACTGCTAGAATAAGGGTCGCTGGAGATTTTCCCGCCGACATCAAAATTTTGTGACACTGAACTCCCCGTGTGGCGTGTTGGGTGATTGGCTAAGCAACTAGTGAGTAGTACTAGTAGTTAGTAGTACTAGTAACTAGTAGTACTCCGTCCGTTTTTATTAACTCTGCATATTAGGTTTGACCAAAGTCAAACTTCCTAAAGTTTGACCAAGTTTATAGAAAAATATAAACATTTACCATAACAAATATGTATGATGTGAAAGTACATTAAATAGTGAATCTAATGGTATTTATTTGTTATTGTATATGTTAATATTTTTTGTTATAAACTTTATGAGAGTTTACAAAACTTGACTTTGACCAATGCTAATACGCGGACTTAAATAAAAACGGAGGGAGTACACATTTGTTTTCTTAGTTTGTAGTGAATTACTCATTTGTTGTAATTGTGAAATAAATATATTAGGCTACTGACTTCGAATGTAATGGTATATACAATTCAATAGTTAGAATCATTGTTGAATTCCAAGATGTATACGAGGTCTATAGTACTTGACAATATGCTCAAACTCACATAATCCCAGTCAAATGAAACTCTAAATGCATTTCATAGCTATTACTTTGTAGGATGCAACAAAACCAACCATAACTCTACATCATCCATTATAAAGCAACATTTTGAACACATCCCAATGTGTGAATGAAACGTGTAGAGAGAGCTTGCGAAGATGGAGCAGATAGGGCGGGAAAGATTGTATGTATGTGGGCGAGAGAGTAGGATACAAACCTAACGAGAGGGAGAGTGAGAGAGAGAGAGAAAGAGAGAGAGAGGAAGAAGTTAGGTCTGTGAGAAAGATGGAGACATGTAGTGTGCATCCAGATTTTGTACACGTGGAAGGAGAAGAGACAACAGGTTTGATGAGAGAGCTGGAAAAACATGGACGAGAGGGGAAGGATCTCGTGGGTTGAGGGATTGATTATTTTGTGCGGGAGAGAGAGGGATTGGTAATTTTGTGCGGGGGAGAGAGGGGGAGGAGTCAGTCAGCCGTCGTCATGTCATCCTGCTTCCAAAGGGCCCCGCATACTCTAGTGCGGTGCGGTTGTCGTCTTCGATCTCCTCGATGCCCTCTTTGAAGATTGAGGTGGTGTGCATGCTAGGGTGCAGAGAAGCACAAGTGAGAGTGGTCGCCATATAACCTTGGATGGGGATGAATTGTGTGCTCGGGGGAGAGGGGAGTGTGTGTGTGTTGTGTGTGTGTGTGTGTGTGTCAGATATTGAGAGAAATCAAACCTATGGAGATAATGTGTGTGCATGTGACGGAAGACTACATGCTAAATAGGGTTTTCACGAAGAGATTGTGCGTGCGAGATAGAGAGCGATGTGCGGGCCTTGAGGTGGGCAGGGGCCGGGTGAGGGTGTCAAAATGTGTGCGTTGATGCATGTGTTACATGCGATCATTCAAGGCACGGGTGAATCGAGAGAGATGGTTGTTGTGTTACGGATGCTCCTCTCTCTCTCTCTCTCTCTTTCTCTCTCTCGCACACACACAAGTACAAATAGAAGATCATCGTCTCATGTATACACAACGTATCGGCATCTCTCTATGTCTCACTCATGCATGATCATTTGCACATTCACACCTCTCTATGTCTCTATCACACACACACACTGTCTCCACATTGCCCTTCCACCACAACACACATATGGACACATACACACATCCTCTCTCAGTCACACACACAAAATCAGTATTAAAAAAACTAGGGCGCACCTAAAACGTCCAAATCCAAATAAACACCAACTAAAGCTAAATTCAAATATATGGAAATATTGTAGCGTGAAGAACTTTTCCAGGAAAAAAAGTTGAGTAATATTCGGGGATTGTTTTCACACACACAGAAAGGATCGGTGGATGTCCTTCGAGTGCGACACGGTGACGCACCGTTCGATCGACCGCGCGGCCGCGGTGCACGCGCTTGCACATGATTCCATATCGTTGTTGTGGTAACTAATATAAGCGTTGCCTCAATCGAATGTTTACGTGTACTAGTACGGTTTTCCTTTAAGTTTGACCAACCCTATATAAAACTAAACTAAGCTCCCATACGCGCACTCATCAATATGCCGCCGCCGTTGCGCATGTCAGAGCCCGCCTGCTCCGGCCAACCATTTCTCGCCCATCAGCGTCGTGTCGCCGCCATCCCTGTGACATGAAGCCGAAGGCTCGCTCGCTCACGTCGTCTGTAGTCCCTCCTCGCGATGCCGTCGCGCTGCCAAGCACGCGAGCAACTGGTGGAGCCGCGTCAATGCGTGCAGCGTACAAAGAGGAGGACGAGCGCGTGCTCCAGCACGCCTGTGAGGAGGAGCTAGCATGTCATTGTTGTCTCCGCCCGTGCGGAGGAGGCGCGCATGGTGGCTGTCGCGGTGGAAGCCGGTTGTGCCCGCGCCGAGCCCGCAAACCGGGTGCGGACGCGGAATCTACCTTCGAGACCTTGAATGCCACATGGATCCTGCAACCTGAAGGAGAAATTTGGGTCAGTCGACTCTTGTGAGCCGTTGGATGCAACATGGATGGCCAGAAGGGCTTCTTCAACCTCCGAAATTGATGCACTGTTCATCTTCTCTCTCGGGCATCGAGCCGGCAGCCAGCCACATGCCTAACCGCCTGCGGCCGCCGCCCCGCCCTCCCCTGAACCACCTGCCACCGCCATGCTCTCCCCCACCACCGCCATCCGTTTAACCCCGGGCACGATCCATTTTTTCCGGCAAACTGCATTCCACACCCAACACTCACTCATAAGATAGATCATGGGCACCCTGCCACCCTCATATAGATACTGGGGTAGCTTCTCTGCTGTCTTCTTTCTTCGCTCCATCGGACTTCTTTCACAAATTGACTGACCCAAAGTATACTACTAGTACGTATGTATTAAGTACATTAGGAACACGAAGATACGAGCAGTAGTACCAAATACAGGAAGAACAGTAGTAAGACATACTAGTACTACTGTACGTACTAAAGAGTTCAAATAACGAGAAAGAATATAAACATAGTTCTGTCGGGGGCTCAGCACAACACACCCCTAAAATAAAACTAAGCAACTAGTCCGCTTGACACTGCAGTAGAACCAGCATGAGCAACGGCATTGCCACCTTACTCGGAGTCCGAGTCCACGTCCTCGACTTCGTCCTTGTCCCTCTTCCTCTTCCTCTTCGCCGACGCTTCTTTGCTTGAACCGGACACTGGACTCTACTTCTTCATCCAACCCTTGTAGATATTTAAACAAAGGTAGGCATCCACTTCTGCGTACAGGATGTGATCTTCATCTATTGTCTTCGACTCCCGTGCATGATGAAACTCGTGGTGAGGTTTTTCAGTTGAGCGTAGGAAGTATCAATCATGGCTGCTACCAGGGTCAGCATTGAAGGCTGATAGGAGGACACCAGGAAAACTGATACCACTTGATAGAGGCGGGGGTCCCGATCTTTCGATGAGATGATAACTATCGATTTGGTGGAGACGACTTTGACGATCCGACTACAAACGTGCACGACGTTGCGCCTTAGCAATCACTAAACCAATCTCCCGAGGTTACTGACGATGCCGGAAGCACGATCAGCCTAACCACGAAGGTCTATTCCTGCAAGCAATCGAAGAACAAGCAAGAATATGATAATGCAATATGAATATTGTGAATAAATATGAAGTATTGATAAAGGTGGGGATCCGGAAGCGGTCTTGGTCTAGTCGTTGGACACAAACGAAGTACACGAAGTTGCAATGGCTAACTTTTAACTAAACAAATCACAAGGAAAAAGCTACTAGATGGATCTACTTATATAGGAGCAAGGGGTGGCGGCCAAGGAGGTGGAAGGACGTCCCAAGGCAGCCTAAAACTAACCCTAGGTCGTACAAGGCTCATGGGCCCAAGTGGAGGTGATGCAACACCTTTGGACTTGTTGTTTGACTCGGATTCTGCTGCAGTGTCAGATTGTTTCATCGATATCTCAATGCTCCGGACAAATTTGAAGGTGAATCCAATTGGGTTGAAAAGAGCACGGAATCTACTTTCCAAAAAAAGAATCACCCAATTCGGAGTCCGTATGAAAAAGTTGTTGACGTTTTGAGTCAGGTATGTCTGTCCCCTCCGAATCTGAATCCAGAACGTGAGAGACTTGGACTCTATCTTCTCTTGGCCCAAAAGTGATGTGAGAGGACTTTTTGAACAGAACTTAAACTTCTCCTTTTCCCTTATCTTCATATGTGGATTGTACAAATGTCCCATACACCTGCAATTAGACAAAACACAAAAGTGTGTGAAGTATTTTTATTCTAGGTAACATAAATAGATTATTGAATAGTTTGCACTAGAAATCACCTGACAAATATGCATGCATGCAATATTTTTGGTCGTATTCAAGGTAGTCATGTTCTCATCACACCCTACTCCCTCCGCTGGCCTGGCCGCACGCAATCAACTGCCTCCTTATTACGCTAAAAAATGATTCCTCCCACTGACATCTGGGGCGCACTGGTTCGGAGGCTGACCTGTGGGCCTACTAAGTTGACACGTACGCAGGGCTTTGTCAACTTAGTCAACAAACGATTCTAGCAACACTGACCGTTGGATTTGAATCGAACAGTCATTTTGCTTCTTCAATCGCTGCTCTTCTTGCACCAGCCGTCCAAACCAGCGCCGGTGAGACCGCTTGCTCCTGCCTCTAGTGGCCGGTTGTGCTGCCACTTAGGCCTCACCGCACCCTACTACTCCCACCCCTGGCCAGGCCATCCCTCTACTCACCCACACCCCTTGTTATACTGTGGCGACGGCAGCCTCACCGCGCAGCCGAACCAGTGAACCCTCGTACTCCTCTTCGCGTGGGCATCCATTGCCGCGTCTTCCCCAGCTCTGCGTTGTCCCCTTCCTAGGCCTCGCCATCGTCCACCGCCTTGGTGCTCTCGGTGCGGCGTGGTCAAGGAACGACTTCCATCGAAAGAGTACTATACGTGGAGATGCTGACAGCTGGGTCCGTGGCCATAGCAAGGAAGTGCCTCCTAATTATGTGCAAAATAATGATTCCTCCACCTGACAGCTGGGACCCACCGGAAGGGCCTCTGTATTTTGTGAAAAAAATGTTCCCCCCGCTGACAGCTCGGACCCACCAGCTATATCTTCGCATGCAAGGAAGTGCCTCCTTATTACGCACAAAAAAAGAATACTCCCCGTGCTAGCTGGGATCCACCATAGTGGGAGGCTGACTTGTGGGCCTACTAAGTTGACGCGGACGGAGGGCTTTGTCAACTTAGTCAACAAACGATTCTATCGCCAGTGACCGTTGGATTGTTAACATCCAACGGTCATCCTGCTTCTTCAACCTCTGATTTTCTTGCTCTAGCCGTCCAAACCACCGCGTGCTCTTGCCTCCCGTGGCCGGCTGTGCTGCCGCGGAGGCCGCACCGCCCCCTACTACTCCCACCACTAGTCAAGCCCTGCGGCGACGGCAGCCTCACACCGTAGCCGAACCAGTGAACCATCTACTCCTCTCCGTGTGGGCATCCACTGCCGCGTCTTCCCCGGCTCCGCGTCGTCCCCTTCCTAAGCCTCACCGTCATCCACCGCCTTGGTGCTCTCGGCGTGGCGTAGTCAATGTGGTCAAGGAACGACTTCCTTCGAAAGAGTACTATACGTGGAGAGGCTGACAGCTGGGTCCACTACCGCAGCAAGGAAGTGCCTCCTTATTACGCGGAAAATAATGATTCCTCCACCTGACACCAGGGACCCACCGAACGGGCCACCGTATTTCGCGGAAAAAATGTTTCCCCCCTGACTGCTGGGACCCACCAGCTACATCTTCGCACGCAAGGAAGTGCCTCCTTATCCTCCCTGACAGTCAGGACCCACCTGGTCGAAGCGTACGTAGCGTTGTCATTCTGGTCGCAAACGTGTATGTACATACTGGTTGATCGGTCTGACTGCGGGTTGCAGCGATGAACCGTGGCCGTGTAAGGAAGGGCACGTGTCGTAGTAGAGGCGCGCACGTAGCATGTACACGTACGTACAGCCAAGGGTACAAGAAAGTAAATACGGCCACATACGTACATACGGGCAGGGTCTCGAACCCCTACTCGCGCATACGTACGCCGAGGGCTCATGTACATGGCTGGGTCGGAACGGAGAAACTGCGTCGTCGTGTTCATCGGGAGCCAACCGGCTGTGTCGGAACGGAATGCGTTGTGTTCATCGGGAGCCAACCAGCTTGGACGGAACAGCCGATCGAAACGAGTCCTGGCGTACCGCAGAACGGAGGAAACAGCCTTCTGTTCGACCGGCCACGGTTGAAACGGGATCCTATTCATCAGGAGGGGTCTGGGTAGCGCAAAACGGAGGAAACGTGTAACATCCCAAATTTTCAAATTTGGAATGTTATACATAGGTCATTCATGCATATCATACTTTATCGCATTTCGTTTCGCGATCCTCGAAATTCTAAGCAACTCAAGGACCCACTGAGAGAGTTGGGGATTTCACGTTTTTCATATTTGAACTTTCTCAAATATCGAAACAAGAATCATTTTGGTTTTAATTATTTTTTTCTCTCCGAAAATATTTCAATATAAAAATAAACGAGAGGAGATAATATGACTTCTCCAAAATAAAAGAAATATTGGAGGAAAAATATTAAAATCAAATAAATAAATTTATTTGGATTTTATTGCTATTTTATTTGAATTAGAAAAATATGCATTTTTCAAAATTTCATTTTAGGGCCAAGAAAATGTTCACTTTGTTTTAAGTATTTGTCTAGACGGTGAAAATTTGTTTTGGTATTTTTAGATTTTTATTCTATTTTCTAGGATTTTTCTGGCGGAATCTGTTTAAAAAAAATCTTCGCGGACCGAACTGGGTCGAAGCCCAGCCGGCCCGGCACCGCCGCCGCCTCCCCGCGCGCGCATGCCCCGTGCCCGAGCTGGACTCCGCCGGAGTCCGGGACGCCGCCGCCCGGTTGCCCCTGCCACTAGCCGAGTCGCCCCCTCCCCTTTATAACCTGCCCCGCCGCCGCCCGCACCCCGCCTCGCCTCGCCCCGCTCCCCACCGCAGCAGCAGCAGCCGCCGCTTGCGCCGCTCGCCGCCGCCAGCGCCGCCCGCGTCGCCCCGCCCGCACCCCACCGTCGCCCCGCCGCCACCTCACCCCACCGGAGCCGCCGCAAGTCGCCAGAGTCGCCGCCGCCGTTCGCCGGATCTGACGCTCAGTTTTTTTCGCTTTAGGTAAAAACCGATCGGTTTTTTTGGAACCCTAGATGCGTTTTTTTTATTTTGTTCGGTTCGGTTATTTAACGGACGTTCGTCCGTTCGTTCGTTTTAACGAACGTTGTTCGTCAGTTAGCCACACACAGCGAACGTTCGTTCGTTAGCCTGTTCGTCTCGTTTTTTTCCAGGGTTTTTACGCGATTATTTTCGATCGCGATTTCTGCCCTGATCTTCGTTTTAGTTTATCTTTTTGCTCGTTAATCCAAATCAGGTGAAACAAGCGCCTAGACCTTCGTCTCGAAGCCCTCTTTCTGTTTAACCAACTTGAACAAGATTTTGGTACTGTAAAATTTGACTTTAGTCCAGATTAGTAAGCAGATCTTGTTTCTTTCATAGTTTGAGTTTCGTTGCTCCGTTTGATTTGATTCTTTTTGCAAACCGGAGTTCTTCAGTTGAACTTTCTGGCTAGATCTTCTTATTTGAGTTTTATCCGTGCTTCTAGTTGAGTGCTTATGTATGCTATTGTTTGTTTGCGATGGAATTCCCGGAGTGCGAAGCGTGCTACTACGAGTCTCTAGGATTTGCAGATCGTCAGCAAGGCAAGTAACACATTGATCATACCCCTTTATTACCTAGTTTTTATGCATTAGTTACAACCCTCACACATTGCATGAGTAGGATCTCTTAACATGTGGGATTTGGGAAGTAGTTGATGAGGTAGAACCTACTGTCTTTATGTTATCAAACCCTTGGGAGTTACTTCTACGTTATGCTTATATTGCTATGCTATGCTCGTAGACGTGGTTTGGGTTAGTGAATCCATGACAGATGTGAGATTGTTAATTAACGGTTAGCTTAAGGTGGCTACTTGAATACACATCTGGGTGGATTGTTGGTTTGGGCACCTGGAGAATCCAGTGTTGTCCTAGGATATCCCGGAGTACCCGTGTGATCATCCTACGGTCCGCCACCTAGGCTCAAAGGGATCATAAGATTAGTCATGCTAGAAACTTCCATGTGAAGCCACAAGATATTATGGGCTCTAGCATAGTTGACTAGGTTGCATGACCTCTTTCAGTGGTAGGCTAGCAGATGTAGAGGGAAAGTAGGTGTAACTATCCACCCAGAGTAAAGAGTAAATGTTTTTGAAAGACTGTGTCTCGTTCATCCGTTTCTCA
The DNA here is from genome assembly GCF_002575655.3 of Aegilops tauschii subsp. strangulata. NCBI lineage: Eukaryota > Viridiplantae > Streptophyta > Magnoliopsida > Poales > Poaceae > Aegilops > Aegilops tauschii. The sequence continues at coordinate 207,219,684 of NC_053038.3, forward strand.
AACACCATGTAGTGCAAGAAATCCAACGGAGGAGATCGAGTCTTGTGGGGAAAAGTGCGCAAACCTCTGTAGAGTGTATAAACTAATCATGGTTAGCCGTGTCCCCGGTTATGGACATCTTGAGTATCTGGTACTTGAATTATTGATTTGATCTCATCACTCTAAATTAATTTGTTGGGTTGTAAATGATTACTTTAATTGGTATTGAGTTGGAGGAACCTTCTCAATGATGTTTCAACCACCATGATAGTTAAATTAAAATCTATTCCTTTGTTGTAGGGAAAAATTGGCTTTTCGCAAAACATTATAATCATAGAGCCTCCACCAGCCATATATGCATGTAGTGTTAGCAATTATCTGTTTATTGCTCTAGTGTGTTATATTGCCAGCATATTCCATGTGCTGACCCGTTTCGGGCTGCTACATATCATGTTGCAGACTTTTCAGATGAAGAGTAAGGTGCGCTAGGTCGTTTGTCATGCACTCAGCTATGCCGTTGGAGTTGATGGACTCACTTTATCTTCCAAGCCTTCCGATGTTATCTTATTTAGATGGCCTTAAGCCATATTTATTGTAATAAGTTCTCTTTTGGAGACATTCGATGTAATAAGTGTGTGATTGCTACTCTGTTATAAATCCTTCGAGTACTGTGTGTGTCAGCATTACCGATCCAGGGATGACACTGAAGCACAGAGACTTGACCGTCTGAGGTCGGGTCACTACAAGATGGTATCAGAGCACATGCTGAATGTAGGACACGACCGCTAAGATGAGCCATAGGTCACTCTTCCCTACTCATTTATGACTCCTCTCCATTTTCTACTCTTTAGGATGGCGGACTCAAGGAACAAGTTTGCTCAACCGGATGAAGACACACCCTTTGGAGGACACTTGAAGGAAGTCACTAGGTACCTGAACATCGGAATACCAAGCTTCACCGTGACCTACACCGCCACTTTACCAGAAGAGGAGCACTGGATGATTCGAGTTCAAGTTCCAGGAAGGACATTCACCCCAGTTACTGAGCCCATAGAATTTTCCTTTGATGCACCAACCTGGAGTTTAGGAAAGAGCATGGCAGCCCACATCACCATGGGATGCATCGGCGAAGTCTACAGCAAGGATCTCAAAGACACTATCTACCAGATATGTGGGCGCCGAGATGAGCAATGGGAGATGATCAGCACCAGGAGAGACCGATCCATTGCAGCTTTCATCCAGGAGTTAAACCAGCACATTCATCGACAGGAGAACCAGATGTGCGCAAGCATGATAGATTTGAAAAAGGCGGTGACCAGGAACATGGAGCTAGAAGAGGAACTCAAGTCTACTCGCGACGGATATGCGGAAGAAATCGCAATACTTGTGGAGAAGAATGACCACCTGACAAGGAAGCTAGGAGTTTTTATGGGAGACCCCGCACCAGGAGGAGAAGACGACAAACCCAAGGAAATTCATTCTGAAGACTACATCATCATCGATGACACCGACTCCGACCCTGATGGTAGTGATGATGATTATGAAGACGAAGCTGGAGCGGATATCATGGAGTCTTCCACCGATCAATATTTCTAGATGACCACCATATGATTAGTAGTTTCCCCCATGTACATAGTAGTAGTCCGAGCACTTTTGTAACGATAGTTCTAGACCGATTGTATGACCTTGCTTGAATTGATTTGCTGTGATATGATTGTATTTGTCTCATGTGCATATGGGTAGTGCTTTCTCACTAGACCTCATTTCTATTCTAATCTCTCCCCTCTAAACCCATCAGATGCCTCCGAGATGTGACACCGGATTTGTCTTCCCACAAGAGATCACTCAGTTGATCCAACAGCAGAATGCCTTGATGCAGATATTAGTCCAGAACCAAGGCAACAACAACAACAACCCGCCGCCACCACCTCCAGTTGACAACTTAGCCCGTTTACTGAGGTTGCAGCCGTCGGTGTTTTCCAGTAGCACCGAGCCATTAGTTGCCGATGACTGGCTGCACAAGATTGGAAGGGAATTGACCACCGCAAGTTGCACAGATGCTGACAAGGTGCGCTTTGCCGCACATCAATTGGATGGACCAGCAGCTTCATGGTGGGAGAATTACACGACCACTTTCCCTATAGCCAATATCACTTGGGACCAGTTTCAGCAAGCATTCTGCACAGCCCATGTCTCAACTGGAGCTATGAGCATGAAGAAGCATGAGTTCCGCAACTTGCCCCAGGGAAATTGTACTGTGGCTCAGTACGTAGATGACTTTAGTAATGTAACATCCCAAATCTTCAATTTGGAATGTTATACATTAGATCATCATTGCATAGCATATTTTATTGCATTTTGGCAAATCCTCGAAAATCCTAAGCAACTCAAGGACCCTCGGAGAGAGTTGGGGATTTTTCGCGGTTTTCATATTTGATTCTTATCAAATGATGAAATGAGGATTTTTGGTTTTAATTATTTTTCTCTCTGAAAAATATTTCGTATTAAAATAAATGAGAGGAGAAAATATGACTTCTCCAAAATAATTGAAATATTGCAGGAAAAATATTAAAATCAAATATTCGATTTTATTCGGATTTTATTTGCAATTTTAATTGCATTAGACAAATTGCACATTTTCAAAACTGCATTTTTGGGCCAAGAAAATGTTCATCTAGTTCTAATTATTTTAATTAGACGGTGAAAATTTGTTTTGGCATTTTTGGATTTTTATTTATTTTTCTATGATTTGTTTTATGTTCGGCAAAATTATTTAAAAAAAAACTCGCGAAGCGCGCCGACTGGGCCGAAACCCAGCTGACGGCCCAGCCCAGCCCCGCGCCTCGTCTCCTTCCTGGAGACCGAGACGGAGACCGCCGCCGCCCCGAGTCCCGCTCGTCGCCGCCGCCCCTTGCCCCTTCCCGAAGGCAGCACCCCCCTCCTTAAATACTCCCCCCGCCGCCCCTCTCCTCACCCCGCCCGGACCCGAAGCCGCCCCGCCGCCGAGAGGACCCGCCGGAGCAGGAGCCCGACGCCGCCGCCACGGGAAGCCCCGTACACCGCCGCCCTCGTCGCCCCTCGCCGCCCCGACGACGCCCGAGCCCGCCGCCCTCGCCGCCCTCTCCCGAACCCGCCGGAGCCCCGTCCCGACCTCGCCGGAGGTATAACCGCAGCCGCCGCCGTGCCGGTTTTAAAAAAAACGTTCGGTTTATTTTTTTTGAAACCCTAGATTTTTTTTTAAATAGATCGGGTTTTTTTGGTTTAGTTAGTTAGTGAACGTTCACCGATCCATTCGTTTTAACGAACGTGTTCATCGGTTTGTCGCAGCTAACGAACGTCCGTTCGTTTAACTGTTCGTCAGTTTTCTTTTTCGTTGGATTTTCCGCGATTATTCCAGATCGCGATTTCTGATCAGATTTTCGTTCTGGTTTATCTTTTAGCTCGTTTATCGGAATCAGGCGATTCAAGCGCCTAGAGTTTTGTCTCGAAATTCTCTTTCTGTTTAACCTATTCAAACAAGTTTTTGCTACTTTAAAATTTGACTTAGATCCAGATTAGTAAACAAAGCTTGTTTCTTTCGCCGTTTGACTTTCGTTGGTTCGTTTGATTCGATTCTTTTTGCAAACCGGAGTTCTTAAGTTGAACTTTCTGGTTAGATCTTTATTTGAGTTTTACCTGTGCATTAGATGAGTGCTTATTGTTTGCTTGTTTGTTTGCGATAGAGTACCCGGAGTGCGCCGCTTGCTACTTCGAATCTCTAGGTTTCACGGATCATTAGCAAGGCAAGTAACACTTTGATCATACCTCTTTTACTACCTAGTTTTATTGCATTAGACCAATGCTCAAACATTGCATGATTAGGATCTAATTAAATTGTGGGTATTGGGAAGTAGATGAGGTAGTACCTATTGCCCTGTTTATTATCAAACTTTGGGAGTTACTTCTACGTTTGCTCATATTGCTATGCTATGCTAGTAGACGTGGATTGGGTTTGAGTGTTACCATGACAGATGTGAGATTGTTAATTAATGGTTAACCTTAAGGTGGCAACTAAAACTCACATCTGGGTGGATTGGGGTACCTGGGTATTCCAGGATTGCCTGTTTTCTTTTGGACCGCCACCCAGGTTCAAAGGGATCATGAGATTATTCATGCTAGAAACTTCCGTGTGCAGCCGCAAGCTATTATGGGCTCTAGCATAGTTGAGTAGGTTGTGTGAGCTCTTGAAGAGGTAGACTAGCAGATGTAGGGGATGTAGGTGGTACTGTCTACCCGGAGTAGAGAGTTAACGCTTCTGAAAGACTGTGTCTCGGTCATCCGTTTCTCAAACACCATGAAGTGCGAGAATCCCAACAGAGGAGATCGAGTCTTGTGGGGAAAAGTGCACAAACCTCTACAGAGTGTATAAACTAATCATGGTTAGCCGTGTCCCCGGTTATGGACATCTTGAGTATCTAGTACTTGGATTATCATGTGAATCTCATCATGTTACTTTAATTAATTTTGTTGGGTTAATGATGATACTTAATTGGGATTGAGAATGCTATCAACCATTCTCAATGTTTAACAACCACCATGATAGTTAAATAAAATTTATTCCTTTGCAGTAGGGAAAAATTGGCTTTTCGCAAAACTGTAACCATAGAGCCTTCTACCAGCCATATATGCATGTAGTATAGCATTATTATGTTCATTACTCTCTATGTGTTACATTGCCAGCATATTCCATGTGCTGACCCATTTTCGGGCTGCAACGTTTCATGTTGCAGACTTTTCAGACGACGAGTAAGGTGCCTTAGGTCGTGGTCTTATACTCAGTGATGCTGTTGGAGTTGATGGACTCACTTATCTTCCAAGTCTTCCGTTGTTATCGTTTTAGATGGCCTTAAGCCTTATTTGTCATACTTATTTCTCTCTTGAGATACTCGTTGTAATAAGTGTGTGATTGCTACTCTGTTATAAATCCTCCATTTGTACTGTGCGTGTCAGCATTACTGATCCAGGGATGACACTGGTGCACGGTAGATCAGACTGCTTGAGGTCTGGTCGCTACAAAGGTGGTATCAGAGCACACGCTGACTGTAGGACACGACCACTAAGCTTAAACCCTAGAACACTACTCTCTTCTCATTTCTGACTCCTCTCCACTTTCTACTCTTTTAGGAATGGCGGATGCAAGGAACAAGTTTATGCAACCGGATGAAGATACACCTTTTGGACGACACTTGAAGGAAGTCACTAAGTACCTGAACATCGGAATACCAAGCTTCACCGGGACCTACAACGCCACACTACCAGAAGAGAAGCGCAGGAAGATTCAAGTTCAAGTTCCAGGAAGGACGTTTACGCCAGTCACTGAGCCTATAGAGTTTTCCTTTGATGCACCAACCTGGAGTTTAGGGAAGAGCATGGCAGCCCACATCTCTATGGGACGCATTGGAGAAGTCTACCACAGGGAGCTTAAGGATACTATTTATTAGATTTGTGGACGCCGAGATGAGCAATGGGAGATGATCAGCACCAAGAAGGATGGATCAATTGCAGCTTTCATCCAGGAGTAAAATCAACACATTCGTCGCCAGGAGAACCAGATGTGTGCAGACATGTTAGATCTGAAGAAGGCATTGACCAATATCACGGAGTTGGAGGAAGAACTCAAGTCTACGCGCGATGGATATGAGGAGGAGATCGCCACGTTGTTGGAGAAGAATGACGACCTGATAAAGAAGATCGGAGTATTCATGGGAGACCCAACACCAGGAGGAGAAGATGACGATTCTACTTGCCCGGATAACTACATCATCATCGACGACACCGACTCAGACCCCAGTGAAGATGACTTTGTTGATGAAGCTGGAGCAGATATCATGGAGTCTTCGACCGATCAAAATTTCTAGTAGACCACCATAATCAGTAGTAGTATTTCCCCATGTATATAGTATAGTCCGAGCACTTTGTAACGATAGTTAGATCGATTGTATGCCTTGTTTGATTTGATTGAGTGATATTGATTGTGTTTGTCTCATGAGCATATGGGTAGTGTTTTCTCTCTAGACCTCATTCTATTCTAAATTCTCATCTTTTCTAAACCTATCAGATGCCTCCGAGACGCGACACCGGATTTGTTTTCCCACCGGAGATCACTCAATTGATTCAGCAGCAGAATGCCCTGATGCAAGTGTTAGTACACAACCAAGGCAACAACAACAACAACCCACCACCACCACCTGTTGATCACTTAGCCCGTTTCTTGAGGTTGAATCCCCTTGATATGTATGAATGGATTTATGGATAAGTATAAACTGCCAACCCAAGCCCTTAGGTCACCCATGTTAGTAACCTCGCCAGGAGCAGAGTATATGGCTAGTTTATGGTGTGATCGGTTACCATTAAGGATTGGTAACTACGTGTTTCCCTCGGACCTAATAGTACTGGAATCGCAAGGATTGGATGTGATATTAGGCATGGATTGGTTATCGAAGTATGGAGGGAACATTGAGTGCGCCAGTAAGTCAATTTTGCTTACCACCCCAGAAGGAAGAAGGATTAAGTATGTATCCTGGCATATGCTGAAGAGGACTCAGGTGAATTCCTTATCAGGAGTTGTACAGGAAGAAGTACCAGTGGTGAAGGATTACCCGGATGTATTTCCAGAAGAGTTGCCAGGCATGCCACCGGATAGAGACATTGAGTTTTCGATTGAGCTCTTGCCAGGCACAGGGCCAATATCAAAGAGATCGTACAGAATGCTCGCAAAAGATTTGGAGGAGATTAAGAAGCAGATTAAGGAGTTACTGGATAAAAGGCTATATTCGCCCAAGTTCGTCACCTTGGGGATCACCCGTACTTCTAGTGGAGAAGAAAGATGGATCATTGAGGATGGTTGTTGATTATCGTGGATTGAATGAAGTGACCATAAAAAATAAGTACCCACTGCCGATGATCAATGATTTGTTTGACCGATTACAAAGAGCTAAGGTATTTTCCAAGATCGATCTACGATCAGGATACCATCAGTTGAAGATTCGAGAGCAAGATATACCCAAGACGGCTTTTACCACCAGGTATGGGCTATACGAATATACTGTTATGTTATTTGGTCTGACTAACGCACCTGCCTATTTCATGAACCTGATGAACAAAGTGTTTATGGAGTTTTTGGATAAGTTCGTCGTAGTGTTCATTGATGACATTTTGGTCTACTCAAAGAACGAAGAGGAGCATAAGGAGCATTTGCGTTTGGTACTTGAGAAGCTCAGAGAACATCAGTTATACGCCAAGTTCAGGAAATGTGAGTTTTGGTTGAAGGAAGTTGGATTCCTCGGACATGTTATATCCGGAGAAGGAATAGTAGTAGACCCCGCCAAAGTCGACACTATGACAAACTGGGAATCACCCACATCAGTTGGAGAGATCCGGAGTTTTCTTGGACTTGCAGGATACTACCGGAGGTTCATTGAGAATTTCTCGAGGATTGCTAAGCCCATGACAGAGCTGTTAAAGAAGGACACCAAATTCAATTGGACTGAGGAATGTGAAGCTAGTTTCCAAGAGTTGAAGAAACGTTTGGTTACATCACCAGTGCTGATTCTGCCAGATCAACGCAAGGATTATGAAGTATATTGCGACGCTTCACGTCGAGGACTTGGAGCAGTGCTAATGCAGGAGGGAAGAGTTGTTTCATATGCTTCACGACAACTTAAACCCCATGAGAAGAATTATGCCACCCATGATTTGGAGTTAGCAGCTGTAGTACATGCGTTGAAGACATGGAGACATTTTCTCATCGGAAATCACTGTGAGGTGTACACGGATCACAAGAGTTTGAAGTACATTTTCATGCAGAAGGAGTTGAATCTCAGGCAAAGGAGATGGTTGGAGCTCATTAAGGATTATGATATGAGATTGCATTATCACCCAGGGAAGGCTAACGTAGTAGCTGATGCGTTGAGCCGCAAGAGCCATGTTAACACCCTCATGACTGGAGAGTTACCGAAATTATTAGCCGAGGATCTTCGCGAGCTATGTTTGGAGATAGTTCCAAGAGGCTATTTAGCAACGTTGGAGATTCAGTCTACCTTGATGGAAAAAAAATCAGGGAAGCTCAGAAGACAGACAAGGAGATTGCAGAAATAAAGAAAATGATGAGTAAAGGAAAAGCCAAGGGATTTCGTGAGGATGAGCACGATACCTTATGGTTTGAGGACCGCGTTTATGTGCCCAATGATCCGGAGATCAGGAAGTTGATCTTGCAAGAGGCCCATGATTCGCCGTATTCGATTCACCCAGGAAATACCAAGATGTATTTGGATTTGAAGGATACTTTCTGGTGGACCGGAATGAAGAAGGATATTGCGGAGTACGTAGCAGTTTGTGATGTATGTCAGAGAGTGAAGGCAGAGCATCAGAAGCCAGCAGGATTGCTACAGCCATTGCCGATACCCGAATGGAAATGGGATAAACTAGGCATGGATTTTATCACGGGATTGCCCAGGACTCGTTCCGGCTATGACTCAATATGGGTTGTAGTCGATTGCTTGACGAAAGTAGCTCATTTCATCCCAGTGAAGACCACTTACACCAGTGCTAAGTTGGCAAAGATATACATGACTAGGATCGTATGTCTGCATGGAGTTCCGAGGACCATTGTATCAGATAGAGGAACCCAGTTTACTTCGAAGCTTTGGAATCAGTTACATGAAACCTTGGGTACCAGGCTAGAGTTCAGTACAGCCTTTCACCCACAGACAGACGGACAGACCGAGAGAGTCAATCAGATTTTGGAGGATATGCTGAGAGCTTGTGCGCTAGATTATGGATCTAGTTGGGACGACAATTTGCCGTATGCAGAGTTTTCTTACAACAACAGTTATCAAACCAGTTTGAAGATGGCCCCTTTCGAAGCTTTATACGGAAGGAGGTGTAGAACACCATTGTTATGGGACGAAGTTGGAGACCGCCAGTTGTTTGGACCAGATTTGATTACAGAGTCCGAACAGTAGGTGAAATTGATTCGCGATAGGCTCAAGGTAGCCCAGTCCAGGCAGAAGAGTTATGCGGATTCTAAACGCAAGGAGACAGTTCACGAAGTCGGAGACAGAGTTTACCTACGAGTATCACCACTTCGAGGAGTTAAGCGCTTTGGAGTTAAAGGAAAGTTAGCGCCACGTTTTGTAGGACCATACAAAGTTTTGGAGCGTATGGGAGAAGTTGCCTACAAGCTGGAATTGCCTGAAGGATTGTCAGGAGTTCATGATGTATTTCACGTTTCCCAGTTGAAGAAGTGCCACGCAGGGATGGCTGAGATACCACTGAGAGATACGGTGCCATTGGAAGCGATTTAGCTGGATAGTGACTTGACCTATGAGGAGAAACCAGTTAAGATTCTGGAGTATGCCAGCCGAGTCACCCGCAGCAAGGTTATCAAGTTTTGCAAAGTTCAGTGGAGTCACCATACCGAGGACGAAGCCACCTGGGAGCGAGAGGAAGATCTACGGAAGAACCACTCTCACCTATTTTCTAGCCAACCCGAATCTCGAGGGCGAGATTCATCTTAAGGGGGTAGGTTTGTAACATCCCAAATTTTCAATTTGGAATGTTATACATTAGATCATCATTGCATAGCATATTTTATTGCATTTTGGCAAATCCTCGAAAATCCTAAGCAACTCAAGGACCCTCGGAGAGAGTTGGGGATTTTTCGCGGTTTTCATATTTGATTCTTATCAAATGATGAAACGAGGATTTTTGGTTTTAATTATTTTTCTCTCTGAAAAATATTTCGTATTAAAATAAATGAGAGGAGAAAATATGACTTCTCCAAAATAATTGAAATATTGGAGGAAAAATTTTAAAATCAAATATTTGATTTTATTCGGATTTTGTTTGCAATTTTAATTGCATTAGAAAAATTGCACGTTTTCAAAACTGCATTTTTGGGCCAAGAAAATGTTCATCTGGTTCTAATTATTTTAATTAGACGGTGAAAATTTGTTTTGGCATTTTTGGATTTTTATTTATTTTTCTATGTTTTTTTAGGTTCGGTGAAATTATTAAAAAAACTCACGAAGTGCACCGAGTGGGCCGAAACCCAGCCGACGGCCCAGCCCAGCCCCACGCCTCGTCTCCCTCGTGGAAACCGAGACGGAGACCGCCGCCGCCCCGAGTCCCGCTCGTCGCCACCGCCCCTTGCCCCTTCCCCAAGGCAGCACCCCCCTCCTTAAATACTCCCCCCGCCGCCCCTCTCCTCACCCTGCCCCGATCCGAAGCCGCCCCGCCGCCCCTCTCCTCACCCTGCCCCGACCCGAAGCCGCCCCGCCGCCGAGAGGACCCGCCGGAGCAGGAGCCCGACGCCGCCGCCTCGGGAAGCCCCGTACGCCGCCGCCCTCGTCGCCCCTCGCCGCCCTGACGACGCCCGAGCCCGCCGCCCTCGCCGCCCTCTCCCGAACCCGCCGGAGCCCCGTCCCGACCTCGCCGGAGGTATAACCGCAGCCGCCGCCGCCGTGCCGGTTTTAAAAAAACGTTCGGTTTATTTTTTTATTTTTTTTGAAACCCTAGATTTTTTAAATAGATCGGTTTTTTTTTGGTTTAGTTAGTTAGTGAACGTTCACCGATCCGTTCGTTTTAACGAACGTGTTCGTCGGTTTGTCGCAGCTAACGAACGTCCGTTCGTTTAACTGTTCGTCAGTTTTCTTTTTCGTCGGATTTTCCACGATTATTCCAGATCGTGATTTCTGATCAGATTTTCGTTCTGGTTTATCTTTTAGCTCGTTTATCGGAATCAGGCGATTCAAGCGCCTAGAGTTTCGTCTCGAAATTCTCTTTCCGTTTAACCTATTCAAACAAGTTTTTGCTACTGTAAAATTTGACTTAGATCCAGATTAGTAAACGAAGCTTGTTTCTTTCGCCGTTTGCCTTTCGTTGCTTCGTTTGATTCGATTCTTTTTGCAAACCGGAGTTCTTAAGTTGAACTTTCTGGTTAGATCTTTATTTGAGTTTTACCTATGCATTAGATGAGTGCTTATTGTTTGCTTGTTTATTTGCGATAGAGTACCGGGAGTGCGCCGCTTGCTACTTCGAATCTCTAGGTTTCACGGATCATCAGCAAGGCAAGTAACACTTTGATCATACCTCTTTTACTACCCAATTTTCTTGCATTAGACCAATCCTCAAACATTGCATGATTAGGATCTAATTAAATTGTGGGTATTGGGAAGTAGATGAGGTAGTACCTATTGCCCTGTTTATTATCAAACTTTGGGAGTTACTTCTACGTTTGCTCATATTGCTATGCTATGCTAGTAGACGTGGATTGGGTTTGAGTGTTACCATGACAGATGTGAGATTGTTAATTAATGGTTAACCTTAAGGTGGCAACTAAAACTCACATCTGGGTGGATTGGGGTACCTGGGTATTCCAGGATTGCCTGTTTTCTTTTGGACCGCCACCCAGGTTCAAAGGGATCATGAGATTATTCATGCTAGAAACTTCCATGTGCAGACGCAAGCTATTATGGGCTCTAGCATAGTTGAGTAGGTTGTGTGAGCTCTTGAAGAGGTAGACTAGCAGATGTAGGGGATGTAGGTGGTACTGTCTACCCGGAGTAGAGAGTTAACGCTTCTGAAAGACTGTGTCTCGGTCATCCGTTTCTCAAACACCATGAAGTGCGAGAATCCCAACAGAGGAGATCGAGTCTTGTGGGGAAAAGTGCACAAACCTCTGCAGAGTGTATAAACTAATCATGGTTAGCCGTGTCCCCGGTTATGGACATCTTGAGTATCTAGTACTTGGATTATCATGTGAATCTCATCATGTTACTTTAATTAATTTTGTTGGGTTAATGATGATACTTAATTGGGATTGAGAATGCTGTCAACCATTCTCAATGTTTAACAACCACCATGATAGTTAAATAAAATTTATTCCTTTGCAGTAGGGAAAAATTGGCTTTTCGCAAAATTGTAACCATAAAGCCTTCTACCAGCCATATATGCATGTAGTATAGCATTATTATGTTCATTACTCTCTATGTGTTACATTGCCAGCATATTCCATGTGCTGACCCGTTTTCGGGCTTCAACGTTTCATGTTGCAGACTTTTCAGACGACGAGTAAGGTGCCTTAGGTCGTGGTCTTATACTCAGTGATGCCGTTGGAGTTGATGGACTCACTTATCTTCCAAGTCTTCCGTTGTTATCGTTTTAGATGGCCTTAAGCCATATTTGTCATACTTATTTCTCTCTTGAGATACTCGTTGTAATAAGTGTGTGATTGCTACTCTGTTATAAATCCTCCATTTGTACTGTGCGTGTCAGCATTACTGATCCAGGGATGACACTAGTGCACGGTAGATCAGACTGCTTGAGGTCTAGTCGCTACAAGTAAGCTATCTCGCTATGCCCCAGATGATGTAGCCACAGATGCCGCGAAGTAGGAGAAGTTTATGGAAGGGCTGAATGATGAGATGAGCATACAGTTGATGGTGGCAACGTTTAACAACTACTAGGAGCTTGTAGACAAGGCTCTTATGATTGAAGGGAAGCAGCAGCAGGTTGAGAGCCGCAAGAGGAAGTATGGACAAGGAAAGGGCAATTCAGGAGGTCAGCAGAAGCCTCGTTTCACCCCGAACTCGGGAGGATTTACCCATAACCATGGAGGCCATACCCATGGAGGGAGTTCGCATAACCACAATGGCCCCAAGAATGGGAACGGGAATGGAGCAAGCAGCAATCAGAACCGCTCTAATCCAGCCACACCCGCCAAGAAGGACCTAAGTCACATTACTTGTTTCAAGTGCGGGAAGACTGGACACTATGCCACTGAGTGCCCTGAAGCGAAGAACGGAAATGGCAATGGAAGCTCTGGGAAGAAGCCCAACCCTTTCAACAGGGGACAAGTGAACCACGTGAACATGGAGGAGGTTGAAGAGCAGCCGGATGCAGTTGTCGGTAAGTTTTTGGTTAAGTCATTCACGAGCATTGTTCTTTTTGATACTGGTGCATCGCATTCATACATTTCAAGGGGATTCATGGATAAATACAGGTTTCCCACTAAAGTACTTAGGACACCTATGTTAGTAAGCTCACCAGGAGCGGAGTATATGGCAAGTCAAGGATGTTTTCAGATGCCATTGACCATTGGAAGACATGTTTTCCCCTCAGACCTGATAATTTTGGAGTCCCAAGGACTGGATGTGATACTAGGAATGGATTGGCTATCGATGTATCGATTGCGCCAGTAAGTCGACTTTACTTACCACCCCGGAGGGAAAAAGGATCAAGTATGTATCCAAGCATGCGCCTAGGAGGACTCAAGTAAATTCTCTCTCAGGAGTTGTTCAGGAGGAAGTGCCTGTAGTGAAGGATTACCCAGATGTATTTCCAGAGGAGCTACCGGGCATGCCACCAGATCGAGACATCGAGTTTTTGATAGAGTTGTTGCCAGGCACCGGACCGATATCGAAGAGACCGTACCGGATGCCCGCAAATGATCTGGAAGAGATCAAGAAACAGATTAAGGAGTTATTGGAGAAAGGATACATTCGACGAAGTTCATCACCATGGGGAGCCCCAGTGCTCTTGGTTGAGAAGAAAGATGGATCGCTAAGAATGGTTGTTGATTATCGTGCGTTGAATGAAGTGACGATCAAGAACAAGTACCCGCTGCCGATGATCAATGATTTGTTTGACCAGTTGCAAGGAGCTAAAGTATTTTCCAAGATCGATCTGCGATCAGGATACCACCAGCTGAAGATTCGAGAAAAGGATATACCAAAGACAGCTTTCACCACAAGGTACGGGCTATATGAGTATACGGTTATGTCATTTGGATTGACTAATGCCCCCGCCTATTTCATGAGCATGATGAACAAGGTATTCATGGAGTTCTTGGATAAGTTTGTCGTGGTGTTCATTGATGATATTTTGGTGTACTCGAAGAATGAAGAAGAACACAAAGAGCATTTGCGATTGGTTCTCGAGAAGCTCAGAGAACATCAGTTGTATGCCAAATTCAGCACATGTGAGTTTTGGTTGAAGGAAGTTGGATTTCTTGGACATGTTATATCAGGAGAAGGTATAGCAGTCAATCCTACCAAGGTTCGGTCAGTCACTGAGTGGTTGGCACCCACCTCAGTTGGAGAGATTCGCAGTTTTCTTGGACTCGCGGGATACTATCGAAGATTCATTGAGAAATTTTCCAAGATTGCGAAGCCTATGACGGCGTTGTTGAAGAAGGACACCAAGTTTCATTGGACTGAAGAATGTGAAGCAAGTTTTCAGGAGTTGAAGAAACGTTTGGTTACAGCCCCAGTGCTGATTCTACCGGATATACGTAAGGATTTCCAAGTGTATTGCGACGCATCTCGTTTAGGACTTGGAGGAGTACTTATGCAGGACGGAAGAGTTGTTTCATATGCCTCACGTCAACTTCGACCCCATGAGTTGAATTATGCCACACATGATTTGGAGTTAGCAGCTATAGTGCATGCACTCAAGACCTGGAGACATTTTCTTATTGGAAACCGTTGTGATGTGTACACGGATCATAAGAGTTTGAAGTAGATTTTCACGCAGAAGGAGTTGAACCTCGGGCAGAGGAGATGGTTGGAGCTCATAAAGGATTATGATATGAAGTTGCACTATCATCCAGGCAAGGCCAATGTCGTAGAAGACGCTTTGAGCCGGAAGAGTTATGCCAATACGCTCGTGAGCGGAGGATTTCCAAAGGAGTTAGCCGAGGATCTCAGGGAGCTTCGTTTGGAGATAGTCCCTAGAGGTTTTGTTGCAGCGTTGGAGGTTCAATCAACGTTATTGGGAAAGATTCGAGAAGCTCAGAAGGATGACAAAGAAATTGCGGAGATAAAGGAGAAGATGAGTGAAGGAAAAGCCAAAGGTTTTCATGAGGATGAGCACGACACCCTGTGGTTTGAGGACTGTGTATATGTGCCCAATAATGCCGAGATCAGGAAGTTGATACTACAGGAAGCTCATGACTCGCCATACTCGATACACCCCGGAAACACCAAAATGTATTTGGATTTGAAGGAGCGTTTCTGGTGGACTAGAATGAAGAAGGATATTGCCGAGTATGCAGCCATATGTGATGTATGTCAGAGAGTGAAGGCAGAACATCAGAAGCCAGCAGGATTACTGCAGCCTATGCCGATACCCGAATGGAAGTGGGACAAGCTTGGCATGGATTTTATCACCGGATTATCCAGGACCCGATCGGGATATGATTCTATCTGGGTAGTAGTTGATCGTTTGACTAAAGAGGCTCACTTTATCCCAGTGAAAACCACCTATACCAGTGCAAAGTTGGCCAAGATATATATGACCGGGATCGTATGTCTGCATGGAGTTCCGAGGACCATCGTATCAGATAGAGGAACACAGTTCAGTTCAAAGTTTTGGCACCAGCTACACCAGACTTTGGGTACCAGGCTAGAGTTTAGTACAACCTTTCATCCGCAGACAGATGAACAGACCGAGAGAGTCAATCAGATTCTGGAGGACATGTTGAGAGCTTGTGCGCTAGATTATGGATCTAGTTGGGATGATAACTTGCCCTACGCAGAGTTCTCATACAACAATAGCTACCAGGCCAGTTTGAAGAAGGCACCTTTCGAAGCTTTGTACGGACGAAGGTGCAGAACACCGTTGATGTGGGATGAAGTTGGAGACCTCAGTTGTTTGGACCGGATTTGGTTAAAGAGTCAGAAGAAAAGGTTAAGCTGATTCGAGACAGGCTAAAGGTAGCCCAGTCTAGACAGAAGAGCTATGCAGACTCAAAACGCAAGGAGGTAGTCTATGAAATCGGAGACAGAGCATATCTACGAGTGTCACTTCTGCGAGGAGTTAAGGGAAAGTTAGCCCCGAGGTTTGTAGGACCGTACCGTGTTTTGGAACGCGTGGGAGAGGTTGCCTACAAGTTGGTGTTACCCGAAGGACTGTTAGGAGTTCATGATGTGTTTCATGTTTCTCAGTTGAAGAAGTACCATGCAGAGATGGCCGATATTCCTCTGAGAGACACAGTGCCCCTGGAAGCAATTCAGTTGGACAGTGATCTGACCTATGAGGAGAAACCTGTCAAGATTCTCGAGTTTGCCAGCCGAGTCACTCGCAGCAAAGTTATCAAGTTTTGCAAAGTTCAGTGGAGCCACCATACCGAGGATGAAGCCACCTGGGAACGAGAGGATGATCTACGCACAGACCACCCACACCTATTTTCTAGCCAACCCGAATCTCGAGGACGAGATTCATCTTAAGGGGGGTAGGTTTGTAACATCCCAAATTTCAAATTTGGAATGTTATACATAGGTCATTCATGCATATCATATTTTATCGCATTTCGTTTCGCGATCCTCCAAATTCTAAGCAACTCAAGGACCCATGGAGAGAGTTGGGGATTTCACGTTTTTCATATTTGAATTTTCTCAAATATCGAAACAAGGATCATTTTGGTTTTAATTAATTTTTTTCTCTTCAAAAATATTTCAATATAAAAATAAATGAGAGGAGATAATATGAATTCTCCAAAATAAAAGAAATATTGGAGGCAAAATATTAAAATCAAATAAATAAATTTATTTGCATTTTATTGCTATTTTATTTGAATTAGAAAATTTTGCATCTTTCAAATTTCATTTTAGGGACAAGAAATTGTTCACTTTGTTCTAAATATTCTATTTAGACGGTGAAAATTTGTTTTCGTATTTTTAGATTTTTATTTTATTTTCTAGGATTTTTCCGGCGGAATCTGTTAAAAAAACTTCGCGGACCGAACTGGGCCGAAGCCCAGCCGGCCCAGCACCGCCGCCGCCTCCCCGCGCGCGCACGCCCCGTGCCCGAGCCGGACTCCACCGGAGTCCGGGACGTCGCCGCCGCCCGGTTGCCCCTGCCCCAAGCCGAGTCGCCCCCCTCCCCTTTATAACCTGCCCCGCCGCCGCCCGCACCCCGCCTCGCCTCGCCCCGCTCCCCACCGCAGCAGCAGCCGCCGCCGCCGCCAGCGCCGCGCCGCCCCGCCCGCACCCGCCGTCGCCCCGCCGCCACCTCACCTCGCCGGAGCCGTCGCAAGTCGCAGGAGCCGCCGCTGCCATTCATCGGATCCGACGCCCGGTTTTTTTCAGTTTAGGTAAAAAACTATCGTTTTTTTGAAACCCTAGAAGCGTTTTTTTTGTTCCGTTCGGTTTTCTCGGTTCGGTTATTTAACGGACGTTCGTCCGTTTGTTCGTTTTAACGAACGCTGTTCGTCAGTTAGCCGCAGACAACGAACATTCGTTCGTTAGCCTGTTCGTCTTGTTTTTTTCCAGGGTTTTTCCGCGATTATTTTCGATCGCAATTTCTGCCCTGATCTTCGTTTTAGTTTATCTTTTCGCTCGTTTATCCAAATCAGGTGAAACAAGCGCCTAGACCTTCGTCTCGAAGCCCTCTTTCTGTTTAACCAACTTGAACAAGATTTTGGTACTGTAAAATTTGACTTTAGTCCAGATTAGTAAACGGATATTGTTTCTTTCGTAGTTTGAGTTTCGTTGCTCCGTTTGATTTGATTCTTTTTGCAAACCGGAGTTCTTCACTTGAACTTTTTGGCTAGATCTTCTTATTTGAGTTTTATCCGTGCTTCTAGTTGAGTGCTTATGTATGCTATTCTTTGTTTGCGATAGAATTCCCGGAGTGCGAAGCGTGCTACTACGAGTCTCTAGGATTTGCAGATCGTCAGCAAGGCAAGTAACACATTGATCATACCCCTTTATTACCCAGTTTTTATGCATTAGTTACAACCCTCACACATTGCATGAGTAGGATCTCTTAACATGTGGGATTTGGGAAGTAGTTGATGAGGTGGAACCTATTGTCTTTATGTTATCAAACCCTTGGGAGTTACTTCTAAGTTATGCTTATATTGCTATGCTATGCTCGTAGACGTGGTTTGTGTGAGTGAATCCATGACAGATGTGAGATTGTTAATTAATGGTTAACTTAAGGTGGCTACTTGAATACACATCTGGGTGGATTGTTGGTTTTGGCACCTGGAGAATCCAGTGTTGTCCTAGGATATCCCGGAGTACCCGTGTGATCATCCTACGGTCCGCGACCCAGGCTCAAAGGGATCATAAGATTATTCATGCTAGAAACTTCCGTGTGCAGCCACAAGCTATTATGGGCTCTAGCATAGTTGAGTAGGTTGGATGACCTCTTTCAGTGGTAGGCTAGCAGATGTAGAGGGAAAGTAGGTGTAACTGTCTACAGTAAAGAGTAAATGTTTCTGAAAGACTGTGTCTCGTTCATCCGTTTCTCAAACACCATGTAGTGCGAGAAATCCAACGGAGGAGATCGAGTCTTGTGGGGAAAAGTGTGCAAACCTCTACAGAGTGTATGAACTAATCATGGTTAGCCATGTCCCCGGTTATGGACATCTTGAGTATCTGGTACTTGAGTTATTGATTTGATCTCCTCACTCTAAATTAATTTGTTGGGTTTTAAATGATTACTTTAATTGGGATTGAGTTGGAGGAACCTTCTCAATGATGTTTCAACCACCATGATAGTTAAATTAAAATGTATTCCTTTGTTGTAGGGAAAAATTGGCTTTTCGCAAAACATTATAATCATAGAGCCTCCACGAGCCATATATGCATGTAGTGTTAGCATTTATCTGTTTATTGCTCTACTGTGTTATATTGCCAGCATATTCCATGTGCTGGCCCGTTTCGGGCTGCAACATATCATGTTGCAAACTATTCAGACGAAGAGTAAGGTGCGCTAGGTCATTTGTCATGCACTCAGCTATGCCGTTGGAGTTGATGGACTCACTTTATCTTCCAAGCCTTCTGTTGTTATCTTATTTAGATGGCCTTAAGACATATTTATTGTAATAAGTTCTCTTTTGGAGACATTCGAAGTAATAAGTGTGTGGCTGCTACTCTGTTGTAAATTCTTCAAGTACTGTGTTTGTCAGCATTACCGATCCAGGGATGACACTGAAGCACAGAGACTTGACCGTCTGAGGTCGGGTCTCTACAAAACGGACTTCTGTTCGAGTGCCTACAGTCGAAATGGGGTCCTGTTGATCGGGAGGGGTGTGGCGTACCGCAAAACAGAGGAAACAGACTTGTGTTGGAGCGCTACGGTCGAAACGGGGGTCTTGTTCATCGGGAGGGGTGTGGTGTACCGCAAAACAGGACTCCACAGGCTACTGTTCATCTCCACCGTCGACCTCCTCCAGCCTCCACCTGCGACTGTTCATCCACGGGCTCCTGTTCATCCAGCCTCCACCGCTCCTCCATCGGCTACTATTCAACCAGCCCTCTCCACGGGGTCCTGTTCAACCACCCCTCCATGGGCTACTGTTCATCCAGACCTCCACCGGCTACTATTCAACTAGCCCTCCACGGGGTCGTCCTGTCATCCAGCCCTCCACAGGGTCCTGTACATCCACCCCCAACCGGCTCGATCGATCGGGGTCCTGTTCATCCAGCGGCAACGGCCTCTACTACCACGGGGTCCTGTTCATCCACCCCCCCCCCCACCAGGAACTGTTCATCCAACCCCCCAACAACACTCACTATTCATCAAGAGGCAGCAGGTTCGATCGGCTTCAGTTAGCAGCAGTAGCGAAGGAATCGCTTGATCGGGTTCAGTTAATAGCCAGATCGATCGATTGCTCGGGTTCAGTAACGCGTAGCCTGCAGTGCATTCGCTCGGGTTCAGTAGGCGAACGCCTTGCCCGGGTTCAGTTAGAGCCCAACGCCTCGCACCCACGCGCATACGTGTACGAGAGCAA
Source organism: Aegilops tauschii subsp. strangulata (assembly GCF_002575655.3). NCBI lineage: Eukaryota > Viridiplantae > Streptophyta > Magnoliopsida > Poales > Poaceae > Aegilops > Aegilops tauschii. The sequence goes on from NC_053038.3 coordinate 207,239,446, forward strand.
CGTGCATCGCTCGGCCCCCGACCACCCACTGTAACCGGGAACTCCCCGATATTTTCCTCGCCCTCGCTTCTACCACGGTTTTTTCATCATGGACGGCCCAAAGAATGTCATGCAGTTGCGTCTCCAGCTCGCCCAGGACGAAAAGCCCATTTTCTATCATGATTTTTTGTCATAGAAGTAGGAGCCCACCACATCTATGATGATACCAGGTTTTGTCACAATTATCGTCATAGAAGTGTCATACGCATGACAGGAAAAAATTCGTTCGGCCCAAAATGTCACGAATGTATCCTTTTTTCATAGTGTCACCTTCTCAAATAAGCGCCAGAACCTGAGAGCACTATTATCATCCTCATGCATTGTGTGTAGCTAATGTTCGGTGCATCATGACTGGATCTTTTCTACCATGAATTACAATGTTTAGTTGCTGCTTGAACTTTGGAGGTGCTCTGCATTTATGTTTTGTGGTCTCAAAAAGGGCTAGCGAGATACCACTATTGTCATATTATATCATGGTTGTTTTGACAAAGTGTTGTTGTTTGAGAAATTTTATTATTGCTCGCTAGTTGATTATGTCATCGATATGAGATAATATAATTTTTAAGAGTTATTGTCGACATGGTTAGTTATAACCTTTGCTGAAAACCTGGGTGCTACTTAAGCTTATTTATGTAAACAAGAGCAAAAGAGTTCATAAGAGTTTTTCTTTTTCACTTTCAGTTTATCAACTGAATTTCTTGAGGACAAGGAAAGGTTTAAGCTTGGGGGAGTTGATACATCTCCGTCGTATCTACTTTTCCTAATGCTTTTTCTCTTGTTTTGGACTCTAATTTGCATGATTTGAATGAAACTAACCCGGACGACGCTGTTTTCAGCAGAACTACCATGGTGTTGTTTTTGTGCAGAAATAAAAGTTCTCGGATTGGAACGAAACTTTACGAGGAATTTTTATACAATAAAAGAGAATTTCTGGAGCCAAGAACCTCCGGAGCGGGGCACCTAGGTGGGCACAACCCACCAGGGCGCCCCCCCTCCAGGCGTGCCCAGGTGGGTTGTCCCCACCTGGTGGCCCTGCAGACCTCAACCCTGATACTACAAAATCACATTTTCAGAGAAAAAATCAGGGAGAAAGAATTATCGTGTTTCATGAGGCGGAGCCGCCGCCACCTCATGTTCTTCATCGGGAGGCCAGATCTGAAGTCCGTTTGGGGCTCCGGAGAGGGGATCTTTGATCTTCGTCATCACCAACCCTTCTCCACCGCCAATTCCATGATGCCCGCACCGGGAGTGAGTAATTCCTTTGTAGGCTCGCTGGTCGATGAGGACTTGGATGAGATTCATCATGTAATCAAGTTAGTTTTGTTAGGGCTTGATCCCTAGTATCCATTATGTTCTGAGATTGATGTTGCTATGACTTTGCCATGCTTAATGCTTGTTACTTTGGGCCCAGGTGCCATGATTTCAGATCTGAACCGTTTATGTTATCACCATTATATCTATGTTCTAGATCCGATCTTGCAAGTTATAGTCACCTATTACATGTTATAATCCGCAAACCCCGGAGTGACAGAAGTCGGGATACTTTCCGGTGATGATCTTAGTTTGAGGAGTTCATGTATTCACTATGTGTTAATGCTTTGTTCTGGTTCTCTATTAACAGGAGGCCTTAATATCCCTTAGTTTCCAATAGCACCCCGCTGCCACGGGAGGGTAGGACAAAAGATGCCGTGCAAGTTCTTTCCATAAGCACGTATGACTATTTACGGAATACATGCCTACATTATATTTATGAACTGGAGCTAGTGCTGTATCGCCCTAGGTTATGACTGTTATATGATGAATATCATCCAACGAATTCACCGATCCAATGCATAGGAATTTCTCTCGTATTGTTCCTGCTAAGTTACTACTGCTATTGTTACTATTACACTTGCTACAAAATCATTGCTATCACTGTTACTGTTACTACTGTTGTTGCCACTACTATCAAAACTATCATACTACTTTGCTACTGATCACTTTGCTGCAGATAATTAATCTCCAGGTGTGGTTGAATTGACAACTCAGCTGCTAATACTTGCAAATATTCTTTGTCCCCCCTGTGTCGAATCAATAAATTTGGGTCGAATACTCTACCCTCGAAAACGGTTGCGATCCCCTATACTTGTGGGTTATCAACGGTGAATAAATAACTAACAAGTTAGTAAAAAAAATGGGCATATTAACGAGTACCTGCAAAACCTACAATCTACAATGTAATAAAATGTACACTACAGCTGCACTAAAATCATATTCTACAACTACACTAAATTCTATCACTACAAGTACACTACAAAGAACTATAATAAAAGTACACTAGCTAAAATCATATACTATAATCTTACACTAAAATTTTACACTACTCTTGCACACAATATTCTTATTATTCTTACACTAAAAATTCTACACTACCAGTACACAAAAATAAACACTACGGATTCTACATTACTACTACTAGAATAAGAATTCTACACTACAACTACACAAAAATCTACACTACGAATTCTACAGTACTACTATTACAATAAGAATTCTACACTACAACTACATAAAAATCTACACTACGAATTCTACAATACTACTATTACACTAAGAATTCTAAACTACTACTATTACACTACACTACATCACACTATGTAGAACTCACTTACGGAGGGGAGACGGCGAGGAGGCATTGCAGGGTGGAGAAGACGGGGGCGGCGGGGCGAAGACAGAGGTGACGGCAACGACAACATGGGCGAGGGTGGTGGGGTGGAGGTGGAGGCAACGACGGCGGGGACGGCGGTGTTGGAGGTGGAGACGACGGGGGCGGTGGGGTGGAGAAGGAGGGGACCGGGATGACAGTGGTGGAGGCGGAGACAACGGGGGCGGCTTGGTGGAGATGGAGGCGATGGTGACGGTGATGGGGGCGGCGGGGTGGAGGCGGAGATGACAGCGACGGTGGAGGCGGCGATTTAGGGAGGGTGGGGATCGAATGAGAGGGGTGTGCGCGGGGGCGTTAATTTTAATCCGGGGGCGGCGGGGTAATTGCTGGCGTTGGCCTACGTGGCCAACGCCATTGCTATTATTTTTAATTTTTATTAAAAAAATTTACTTCTATGTGTTACACACATTGTTTTTTATATTCATATAGATGTTTAGTTTATTATTTTACTATTTTATTTTCTTATTATTTATTATATTGTTAATTAATATTGTATTTTATTAGTTATTTTGTGTAAATATGTAAACATACAAGACCAATAATTAGAACATCGATTCCCGACAGCTTTGACGCCGGTGGGCGGTGGCATAGCTACCGGATCGAACGGACGTCGCGCTGCAGCGGGATGACTCGCCGGACATGGCCGGCTGCATTGGCCGTGGCGAGCTCATGTCATAGCCAGCGGTGCCAAAAGAGAGCTCGGCCAAGGCGGCGGAGTCCCAAAGTTTCGACATGCCCCACCGACGTGGGCTCGCACGCAGGGCTCGTGCCGATTCGACAAGCTCCGGCGGGTCCATTGTCACCAAAGCAGCTAACTAAGAGGGAGTAGAATTTTGTGGAGAATGGAAGTGAATGTATTTGAGAAACAAGGGATGCCAACACTTCTATATATAGGCAAAACTTAGTGTTTGCATTCCAAACGATGGCACGACAGCACTAGGTTACGTATATATGTCGTTCTTATAGATCGTACGCCAGCAGTATCTTGCAGCTGGTCACAATAGTTGAGCCCACATAGTAGTGATGTTAGCAAAAATAACAATGCCAACACTACCAAATTATAGCTGACGTGCCAATTTGGCCGATGCCAGCACTATTGAAAAAAAATAGTGTTAGCATTGATGGAAAATGGCGCGCCACCAATGAAAGTTGTGGCTAGCCATTTTTTCACTAGTGAACCAGTGAGGAAGGTGACAGCACAATCAACCATTTTGGAGTACCTAACAGTCTCATCACCGACAATGGCACACAGTTCATGAGCCGCACCTTCGTGCAGTACTGCCAAGGCCTTGGGAGCAAGATCTGTCTTGCGTCTCTTGCTCACCCAAGAAGCAATATCAAAGCAAAAAGGGCAAACGCTGAAGTGATGCGCGACCTCAAGACGAGAACTTTCGACGAGATGCACAAGTGCGGAAGGCGCTAGATTAATGAGTTGTAGGCGGTTGTTTGGTCACCAAGGACGACACCAAATCGAGATACTGGCCAGAAACCCATCTCCATAGTCTACAGTGCAGAGGCGGTGCTCCCCATGAAACTCATGTACGGGTCACCTCAAGTGCTCGCTTATGATGAAGCTGAGCAAAAGCGGCTGCAGCAAGATGACGCCTTGCTCCTTGGGGAAGATGGTCTTCGGGCTGTTGTACGTGCTGCATGTTACCAGCAAGCTTTGCATCGTTATGGTAGCCGGAAGGTTCACGCCCGAAGCCTTGAGGAAGGTGACCTTGATATACTACATAACTTCTTCTTGTAGACTCGTGTCGGGCCTCCAAGCGCAGAGTTTTTTAGGACAACAGCAATTTTCCCTCAAGTGGATGACCTAAGGTTTATCAATCCATGGGAGGCGCAGGATGAAGATGGTCTCCAAACAACCCTGCAATTAAATACAAGAAATCTCTTGTGTCCCCAACACACCCAATACAAGGTAAATTGTATAGGTGCACTAGTTCGGTGAAGAGATGGTGATACAAGTATAGTATGGATAGTACATATAGGTTTTTGTAATATGAAAATAAAAAAACACAAGGTAGCAAGTGATAAAACGGAGCACAAATGGTGTTGCAATGCTTAGGAACAAGGCCTAGGGTTCATATCATACTTTCACTAGTGCAATCTCTCAACAATACTAACATAATTGAATCATAAAACAATCCCTCAACGTGCAACAAAGAATCACTCAAAAGTTCTTGTCTAGCGGAGAACATTAGATTAAATTGTTGTAGGGTCTGAAACCACCTCAAAGTTATCTTTTCCGATCAATCCATTGAGCCATCCCTATAAGTGTCACAAATAGCCCTAGAGTTCGTACTAAAATAACACCATATTGTCGTGGTGGATGCACGATCACCTACGGGGCAGGGTTGCCCCTTTGAGGTTTCGTGAGGGGATGATCACATTGCACAAAGAGCAGAAACAACAGGACATCACGGTGAAGGACAGATCTCTTTTACCTAGGTTCGGGCCGCTTTGCAGCGTAAAACCCTACTCCTGCTATGGTGGATTGCACTGGTGTATCACGAAGGCACGGTGCGCTCAAGCCCGGCAAGTGTGCCTCAGGGAGAGCGGTCACGCGTGTACAATTGTTAAGGGATCAAAAGTTCCAACCCTTTGCTAGGTTACATCGGGCCTCCTTTTATAGGTTAAGGGGCGACCACAGTGGGAAAATAGTCATTACGGTATGATTAGATAATTAACAGTGCTATCATACCTTACTCTGGCAGTTAGGACAAAGCGCATTAAATGCACTGCTAGGTGTCATGCTGAGTTTGAAGCCCGGCAAGCCTGCCGCACCGCTTATTCACCTTCCTCTTATTAGCGTGACACACCATCTGGACGGGTGTCAATAAAGTTAATCCCTTCTCCAGCAGGTTGGCACGTACCTGACACAATCCACCTAGCCACTTGAGAACTTGACGCCGCACTGATTAATGACTGGCGTACGATGAGGTGGAGCGCTGGCGTCTTGGCGGAGGCTTGCCAATACGAAGCCTGCTTGGCTCTAATCTTGGCGGCCCCAGGAACCTTCCCGGGGTGATTTGGTCTTGCCCCTCAGGCGTGGTTTTGACCCGGCCGGGCTCTCCTGCCCGGCAAGGGAGGCCTACCTGAGGGTTTTTTTTTCTTTTTTCGAAAAGGGGACAGGGCCCGGGCCTCTGCATCAGAACGATGCATACGGCCATATTATTAAGAATAATCCAAAAGGTTCCACAAAGGTCTTCCGCTCTGAAAAGCAGAAAAGCTCACAAAGAGCAAAAGAACATAACAGGAAAAGCCACAACCGGCAGGCAAAATAAAATAAGATAGGAACCTAAAAACCTATCCTATTACATGACCGCCATCCAAACCGGTTGAAGGTATCCCGAGCTACCATCTCCCAACGGACAGATCCAGTAACCAAATGCTCCCTGGCCTCTATCGGAGTGAGTAGCGACCACATACGGATCCGTGTAGTGGCCCGGAAGATAACCTGCAAGAAATGAATATTTGTTGTTCTGTTAAAAACCAAATCGTTTCTGCAGTTCCAAACAGCCCATAATAAAGCACATACTCCAACACGTATATGTCTCGCAGTCTCGGAGCCTAACCCATCTAACCACGTCCCAAATAACGTGTTAATGGTTTCGGAGGAGTAATATTAAAAGCTAAGTGCACCGTCCGCCATAATTTTTTTGCCAAGGGACAATCGAGAAAGAGGTGTTTGATGGACTCATCCTTATCACAGAAACTAGATACTGTCCAATTGCGTTTCACCAGATTATCCTTAGTTAGAATGACTTGTTTATGTACAAACCACATAAACACTTTGATTTTTAGAGGCACTTTGATTTTCCACACATGTTTCGAACGAGGAATCACACTAGAGTTGATAACATCCAAATACATGGACTTAACTGAAAACTCTCCCTTCTGTGTGAGCTTCCAAATCAACCGGTCTGGTTGTTGGGAAAGCTCGACCTCCATCAGTCGTCGTACTAAGTGTAACGAAGCTTCCCAACGATTTCCCGCTAGCGTTCTTCTGAATTGGATATTCAGAGGGTTAGACTGTAATACTGTTGCAACATAAGCTTCTCTTCGCTGCACAATATTATAGAGAGGGATACTGGAGTGCAAGGGGCGTCTCCCCAAGCCAAGTGTCCTCCCAGAACCTCGTGGTAGTACCATTTCCAACGACAAATTTTGTCCTGTTGAAAAAGGCTGATTTCACTCTCATCAGTCCTTTCCAAAAAGGCGAATCAGTCGGCCTCACTGTCACCCGGGACAATGTTTTGGAGTTAAGGTACTTATTGCGCAATATTTGCGCCCACGTGGCCTCCGTCTCTACAGATAGCTTAAACAACCATTTGCTGAGTAAACATCTGTTCTTCACCTCTAAGTTTTCAATACCGAGACCCCCTTGGTCTTTCGGTCTGCAAATAATATCCCATTTCGCGAGTCTGTATTTTCATTTTAATTCATCACTTTGCCAGAAGAATCGAGATCTATAGAAGTCTAGTCTTTTCCTGACACCCACTGGTATCTCGAAAAGACAAAAGAAACATTGGCATACTTGTAAGAACCGAATTAATGAGGATTAATCGGCCTCCGTATGACATAAGCTTGCCCTTCCAGCAACTTAGTTTCTTTTCAAATCGATCTTTGATACACTTCCACTCTTTGTTAGAAAGCTTGCGGTCGTGAATTGGTATACCCAAATATGTGAACGGTAAAGATCCCAATTTGCATCCGAACAATTGTTTGTAAGCATCTTGTTCCTCTTTGGCCCTTCCAAAACAGAACAATTCACTTTTGTGGAAATTAATCTTTAACCCCGATAATTGCTCAAACAAACATAACACAAGCTTCAACCTGAGGGGTTCTCTTGATGACTTGGTCTTCTTAATGCACTCTTTGATCTCACGAAGAGCGGTTTCTCTGGCTTATTTTGTGTCATGCATTGGTATTAGATATATGACTGGCAGCACGCCTGTGCACAAGTCCGAGCGACAAACACAAATGTTTGTTGCACCGACAGGAGCCCCCGGGCCTGGTCCATACGTGTCGCCGGGCATCGTTGGGGTAGGCCCAATTAATGCACATGCGTACATACTGACCTTTCCGGGGCTGGCGTTTGCGTTTTTGAGATCTTCTTTGCTTCTTCATCAACCTGGGCTTGGTCTGGCTCCCAAGTATCCCGTGGCATCTTCAACATTCAAACAGTGTGCGCCGTTCGCATTGTAAACCAGGGCGCCCACGTCCATGGGAGCCCATTAGGGCATCTTCACGTGAACCGGGGGTAATTGCCATTTTATCTTCATCTCACCCGATATGCCTGCTGTTTCCGCCATGCATGCTGCATGCATTGCGTGGGGTTGGTGGTGGACGTGCAGGGCACGAGAATGTGTCCTTGATAGAAAATGCAACGCCCCTGATTGGTGTAATGGGGCGGCCGGCGAATCTGGACACCATCAGGAGCACAGAGGGCTGGATTGGAGGAGCGGGGCGGTTGCCCCTGGGTAGTGGAGAGCCAACCCTCCCCCTACTCCGCTATAAAAGGAGGCGCGGAGGGGTGGCGATGCTCATCCACCATCTACTCCTTCTCCTTCTCTTTCTCTGCTTCCATCATGGCGAGGGGAAGGGGCCGAGCTCGTGCTCCCATCGCGGCGACAAGAGCTTCTGCTCAACACCCTGTCCCTGCCTCCGCTGCAGCTGCAGAGGCTGGGTCCAGTGCACAAAGCGGAGCTGCGGGGCATGGTCGGGGTCGATGCAGTGCCCGTGGTTGAGGTGGTCGGAGCAGTGTGCCTGTTGTTCCTCCTCCAACCATTCCAATACGGTCAGAAGGCCACGTGGGGGACATGACATTGGAGTTCATCGTCAAGCTACGCGATCCTCCGCGCAGCCGCCTGTGGCTCCCTCGTCCCTTTGCCAGGGTGATGGAGGACGACCAGCCGCTCGGGCTATGGTTGCGCATGAGCGGCTGCTGCAACGATGCCGTGTAGGTGGATGTCGAGTTCCCCGTGCCCCATGTCATGCTTCTCCGACGTAGTTGGAAAACATTCACCCATGCCCACTACCTTGCGGAGGGGCACGTCCTCCACTTCAAGTTGGTGGAGCACGATATGCTCTCCATTAAGGTCTTGGATGCTCAGGTGCTCGTCTAGGGTGCTGCATGGAAAGCTCGAGCAATGACGAAAGCTCCTCTTCGAGCGACAGCGACGAGGAGGACACTGACGGTGAATACGGCGACAAGGAGCCCCCGACCATCAAGCACGAAGACGATGACTCGGACTCCGGCTGAACGTCAGATGCACCGTCACTGTCAGCTAGGCACCGGCAGCACCATCATCTACGGCTGGACCCTGGAAGAGTGATTTGCTAGGGTTGCTTGGCCTGGACATCACCGCTTCCTCCAGCTAGACCCTGGCAGGCTCGTGGACTCCGGCTTCGTCTTCCCTGCCAGTGTCCTTGCTGAGCCGCATCCCTCTGGTGATGGCGGGGGTGACCAGGGCATCGCCTAGTCGCTCCCTTCATCTCCGGCCTCTTCTCCCTTACCGGGGAGGCGCCCTCCCGATCTTGTCAGGCTGGATCCTGCTGGTCCTGACCGGGTCAGGCTGGGCTTCTGCCCAGGCGCTCCTTTTGCCCTCTTTCCCTCTCAACGCCACTCCTGGGAGGAGAGGGACAAGAAAGACATTACGGGGCACTTATCTTTTTAAATTAGAAAAAATGTAGGCACTTTCCAAATTTGAATCAAATTCATGTAATCTCTCATCCATATTAGTTCTCGTATGATTTTTACGTGTTTGTCTACATATTTATGGAAAAGAGCTTGCCAGACACTTGTGCATGTACTTAAACATGGTGAAGGATGAGCCTTCAATACTTCTTAGTCAACAAAGTTTTCCGATGAGACATCTTGCCGGCCTTCATCGCGGGTGCTACTAAACCTTGTTTAATGAGCTCAAAAACGGGTTAGGAGCGCGAACGAAGGTCGGCCCCTTGTTAACCTCTCCGAATGCAACTACAACCAACCTTGTCGAGCGGACTCAAGTCAAAGATAGGAGCGTGAACGGCAGAGGTAACAAGGTTTCCCTACGTACAAGTTTCTCATACGTAAGCATAACATGGAATGATGGGATATAACGAAATGAACTTATCTTTGTTTGTTGTCCTGCTTATCGTCTTAGATAAGGAGAGGTAGCTGGAGACCGGGTGCATGGGTTTGCATTTATCCTTTTTTCCTAGGGATAATCATCCGTGATGAAATTCTTCTGCTGCCATCAAAGGAAAAAGGAGAAAAGACGATAGCACATGACCTTCCACATCATACTAGTCATGTTATCGTAAGACTAGTGTAATCAAAATGAGATCAAGCTTAAGCAAATAGGAAATCATGTATGCAAGTTTTGTGAAAACACTTCGTTTTATTCGACTATGCACAGGGTGTGCGTCTGGCTTTGACAAAGGGTTACAAGTCCCGGGGACTATGCTTGTACAAAACAGGTTGCCAGGGCAAGGCCCGACAACCACGCCTTATGGTTAGAACTTGCGAAGATGCTCAATATTCCATTAGTTTTGCATCGGGATGCCATCTTTAGTCTCCAGACGGATTGCGCCAGGTGAGGGAGTCCTGGATTAGGGGGTCCCCGGGCGTCCGGGCTATGTGACGTGGGCCAGACTGATGGGCCGTGAAGATACAAGATAGAAGGATTCCCCGTGTCTGGAGGGGACCCACCTTAGCATGGAAGGCAAGCTTGGCGTTCGGATATGAAGATTCCTTTCTCTGTAAACCGACTCTGTACAACCCTAGCCCCCTCCGGTGTCTATATAAACCGGAGGGTTTAGTCCGTAGATGCAATCATAATCACACAGGCTAGACATCTAGGGTTTAGCCATTATGATCTCGAGGTAGATCAACTCTTGTAACCCCTATACTCATCAAAGTCAATCAAAAAGGATGTAGGGTATTACCTCCATTAAGAGGGCCCGAACCTGGGTAAACATTGTGTCCCTGTCTCCTGTTACCTTCGACCCTAAGACGCATAGTTCGGGACCCCCTACCCGAGATCTGCCGGTTTTGACACCGACATTGGTGCTTTCATTGAGAGTTCCTCTGTGCTGTCAGCAGAAGGTTCGATGGCTCCGTCAATCATCTACAACAATGCCGCCGTGAAGGAGACTTTTCTCCCTGGCCAGATTTTTGTATTCGGCGGCTTCGCGCTGCGTGCCAACTCGATTGGCACCTCGAGCAGATCGACAGCTACGCCCCTGGTTATCAGATCAGTTTTGGGAACCTAAACTATGTCGCCGACATCCGAGGAGACTTGATCTTCGAGGGGTTCACGACCCCAATTGCCACTCCGGCCTTAGATCCAGAACGGGTTGTCAGGTCCGAAGATGAGAGTTTAGAGCCCGCAGGACTCTCTGCAATTATGGAATTTGCTACCGGAGATCCGAAGGGGACGGCGTTAGTGACAAACCCAAAGACGAACCGAACTCCCCTTGATGCTCAAGCGCCGGACACTCCACTGGACTCCAAGTCCGAACTCTCAGGGTCCGTGTTAAGTAGGCGCGACCAGGAGGCTCCAACCCCGGACAGCCCCGCGGACTCTCTTTCCTCTGCCCAAACCTCGCTTTTGAACGAGGCTCTGTACTTGGTGCGATCACTCGCCATTACGGAAGGATCGCTTCCGAATTATGCCCAGCCTGGACTAGGGGCTGAGAGCAGGGAATTTTATGTCCCACCCACCACCCACTTCATAGCCACTGTCGAAGATATAACCGACGTGCTCGATTACGCCTCTGAAGATATCGACGGTATGGACGACGATGTCGGAGATGAGCAAGGCCAAGACCCTCCGTTTACCGGATGATGGACGACCACTTCCACATACAACGTATACATGGTGGACACACCCAAGGAGGACGACGATGGCAAGAAGGATCTGGATGAGGACAAGCATGCCGAAGCCCCTCCAAAGCGTCGATGTCAGTGGCGCCGCTCAAAATCGCGCCACGACAAAGACAGAAATACCGGCACCGGAGACGATAACACTCCAGAGAATGCCGAAGACCCCGAAGCCCCTGTAGAGCCAACATCCGAACAGGATGATTGGGAGGATGGGCAAGTACAACCCGACGATCCTGCCGAGAACGAGGGCTCGGAGGACAGCAATTACCTACCGATCTCCGAAGAGGATGTGAGCCTCGGTGACGAAGATTTTATCGTGCCGGAGGAACCCCTCAAACAAGAGAGCTTTAAAGGCCAGCTAATCGCCACTGCAAGAAGCCTGAAAAATAAACAGCAGCAGCTTCGAGCTGATCAGGATCTGCTCGATGACAGATGGACCAATGTCCTGGCTGCTGAGGAATACGGCCTCGAGCGCCCAACTAAGAGTTACCCGAAACGCAGGCTACTACCCCAATTCGATGATGAGGCCCTTGAGCCCATACCACCAAAGCATAAAACTGCTGACAAGCCCGACCGACCACCACGTGGATGGGACAGACCAGCTACTCACACCGAACAGCAGCCCGCGCCACCCCGCCGTAGAGACAGGGAGGTAACGGCCCTGGGCTATACCTACGACTTACGCAAGGACCTGGACAATAGAGCCTGTCTGACAAGATCAATCTATGGATCGAGGGGGCGTTCCCCAACTCACAGGGACGACCATCAGACCTGGCGGGGCAGGCACAACCTTGCACGAGCCGAAAACCGTATATGGCCTTCATCTGAACTAGGTCGTGATGTCGCCCGATACAGGCGCCGTGCACCCCCTATGCTTCACCGATGAGGTAATGGAACACCAGTTCCCATAAGGGTTTAAACCTGTGAACATCGAATCATACGATGGCACAATAGGTCCCGCAGTATGGATCGAGGATTTTCTTCTCCACATTCACATGGCTCGCGGTGATGACCTACATGCCATCAAATACCTCCCCCTAAAACTTAAGGGACCAGCTCCGCACTGGTTAAATAGCCTCCCAGAAAACTCTATTGGAAGTTGGGAAGACTTGGAAGACGCCTTTAGAGTCAACTTCCAAGGCACGTATATTCGGCCCCCGGACGCCGATGACCTTAGTCATATAGTCCAGCAGCCCGGAGAGTCGGACAGGAAATTCTGGACCAGGTTCCTAATTAAAAAGAACCAAATTGTCGACTGTCCGGACGCCAAAGCCCTAGCGGCCTTTAAACATAGCATCCGCGATGAATGGCTTGCCCGACACCTCGGCCAAGAAAAGCCAAAGTCCATGGCAGTCCTTACAGCACTAATGACCCGCTTTTGCGCGGGCGAAGATAGCTGGCTAGAACGTAGCAGCAATAGTACTAGCGACCCCGGCATTTCCGAAACCAGAAACGACAACGGAAGGCCCCGACGCAATAAACATAAGCGTCGAAGTACAATGATAATATAGAGGATACGGCAGCCAACGCCCGGATTCAGTGGCTCCAAATCCAGTCAACGGAAGAAGCCATTCAAAAGAAACAAAGACGGTTCATCAAGCCTGGACCGAATACTTGATCGACCTTGCCAGATCCACGGCACTCCTGACAAGCCTGCCAACCATACCAACAGAAGCTGTTGGGTCTTCAAACAGGCCGGCAAGTTAAATGCCGAACGCAAGGAGAAAGGGTCGCCCAGCGAGGATGGCGATGAGGAGCCTCGCCCACCGAACACGGGGGGACAGAAGAAATTTCCCCCCGAGGTGAAAACGGTGAATATGATATACGTTACTCACATCCCCAAGCGGGAGCGCAAACGCGCGTTAAGGGACATCTACGCGATCGAGCCAGTCGCCCCAAAATTCAACCCGTGGTCATCCTGCCGATCACTTTCGATCCCAGAGACCATTCGACCAGTATCCGTCACGGAGGCTCGGCCGCACTGGTCCTCGACCCAATTATTGATGGATTCCACCTCACGCGAGTCCTCATGGACGGCGGCAGTAGCCTTAACCTGCTCTATCAGGATACAGTCCGCAAAATGGGTATTGATCCTTCAAGAGTCAAACCCACCAAAACCACCTTTAAGGGAGTAATACCTGGTCTAGAGGCCCGCTGCACAGGCTCAATCACACTGGAGGTTGTCTTTGGCTCGCCGGACAACTTACGAAGCGAAGACTTGATCTTCGACATCGTCCCTTTTCCGCAGTGGCTACCGCGCGCTGCTCGGACGAACCTCGTTCGCTCGCTTCAACGCGGTCCCACATTATGCCTATCTCAAACTCAAGATGCCCGGACCCCGCGGTGTTATAACAGTCAATGGAAACACAGAACGCTCCCTCCGCACTGAGGAACACACCGCAGCCCTGGCAGCGGAAGTACAGAGCGGCCTTATCATACCAAAAACTGCATCGGCAGTCAAGCCCCCGGACACTATCAAACAAGTCCGGACTACCTCGCAGCACGACAGTCCAGCTCGTTAGGAGCTCGACTAGCAATTCGGCCTCTGTCTCAGCCCCAACCAAATTGCGGCACATGTACCACGCGTACATCACTACGCATTGAAGATACCATGGGCAAAGATGGAGGCATAGTAAAGATAAAGTCCAGAATACGGCTCGACCCTACTACACACTCATATTTCTTTCCTCTTTTTTTTTCCAGGTTCCTTACAGCCCACATCACCTTTCGACGGTACCAAGGGCCCTTTTTCTTAAGCCCTTCGTGAAAACCCGATCGTTGAATCCTTTCGAAGGATGATACGCCAGGGAGAAAAGCAGAGTATCTAAAGGATCTTTAAAGATCACCGCTTCCTTCTTTAGGACCCGTACACAACTTTCCCTTGCGCTCGGCATGTAAAATAGCCTCGATGCTTATCGCATTATTTGTAAAAATACGTTTTCACATATCAATCAGACTATAATGGAAACAGTTTCTCGCCCAACCTATTCGGTACTGTCTTATTTCTTAACCTGTATTCCTTTTTCTTCGTCTGATTGCCATGTACACCTCGGTACGACTTAAATCGCCACGGGCTCTATCCGGCCATGTGCATTCCTTTAAAATAAGTCTGAACACCTTTATAGTACAACTCGGCGTCACGAATGTAGCACTATATGCATCGGCTCCGAATCATGTCTTTGGTCAATAGTTGGGTTGCCCGGCTCCTGTGGTTGCTGCCTTATGTTCCGCTCGTTCGGCTAAGGCAGTAAAGGGAGAACTACTGCGATTGTGTTTCCAGTTTATCCGGATAAACACCTCAGTAGAGAAAGACGAAAACTGACTGTCATGGTACGGCGAGAGCTGGTCAGCTATTCAGAGACCAATTACAAATCTCTTACGATTTTCCGCATTACGCGAGGGACCGGTCTTCACCCGGTCAGGCATCCATAGCACCCAAGTTTGGATAATCGAATAATACCAGGGGCTCGCCTACAATCTCATTGTGAAACTCTTATGGCTAAGTGAGAGCGATAAAGCCACATAGTCTGATTGTCTGGTTCGCCGCACTAACACCTCCTTCAAGGACCAAATTGATGGGTCAAGTGTGTTCAGGTGCTATTCCGAACACCCCCATACTACCTACGTGGGGGCTGAAGCCGATGACGGGCCAACTCTCAGATACCGTAAACGGCCGCACAGGAGGAAAACAATTTGAGGCAAAATAAGCAACATATTATACATCAGCCTTGTTTCATAATACAAAGTTCGGACAGCAGGGATACATTCATTCAAAAATAATGTCTTTCGAGCACTGGCCCTCTACAATGTGGGATCCTTCGAGGACGTCATCAAAATACCGCTCCGACGTGCCGTGCTCTTTGCCCACGGGCGGTCCCTCGGTGGCAAGCTTGACGGTGTTCATCTTCGCCCACTGCACTTTGACACGGGCGAAGGCCATCCGTGCACCTTCGATGCAGACCGACCGCTTCACGACATCGAGCCGGGGGCAAGCACTGACCAGCCGCTTCACGAGCCCGAAGTAGCTGATGGGTATGGGTTTGGCGGGCCAAAGACGGATTATAACATCCCTCATGGCCAATCCGGCCACCCTATGCAGTTCGGTCAACTGCTTCAGTTGATCGCTGAGGGGCGCGGGATGCTCTGGCGCAAGGTACTGCGACCAGAACAGCTTCTGCGTCGCACTCCCCTCTTTGGCTTGGAAGAACTCCGCAGCATCAGCAATACTCCGGGGCAGGTCCGCAAATGCTCCTGCAGAACTCCAAATCCGGGTCAGCAAGATATACTTTCTTCTCACAAATTTGCTCTGCATGTTAAAAGCCTTACCCGCCGCAATCTGCTGTGCCTCTTGGATCTCCCGGCAGGCGCTTTGGGCTTCGGCCCGGGCCTCCTGTGCACTTTGGAGAGCCTTAGCAAGTTCGGAATTTTGATCCGAAATCTTGCGCTCTAAGGACTCACATTTGCTTATAGCATCCTTGAGCTCTTGCTGGACTTCCTCCACCCTTGATTCATGTTTCAGGCGGGCGGCTCGTGCCTCCTCCATCTCCTTCTTGGCTTCGGCCAGCGCGCTCTTGAGGGTCTCGACCTTAGACGCGTCAGCTATGAGCATAATTATAACACTCATTCAGATAACAAATCAGAGCTGATCTCATTTCGGACGTGTTTCAGTATCACATACCTTGCTTTTCCTCTAACTTCCGTCTTATCTCGGACGCTTCGGCGGCAGCATTGCAGCCTGTTTGTTCAAATAGATATGTATGTTAATCTCCTGCGCAAGTTATTAGACCTCTGTTCAGCCTTTCTTTGCAAACACCGAACAGAGTCTCAGGGGCTACTATCTATACACATGCATTCCTCTTATATAGCTAAAAGGCATCATATCACATACCTCAAAGCCTCTCAGAAGGCTAGTGTAGGCCTCGTTCAACCCGCTTTTTGCGGACTGAACCTTTTCAATCACCGTACCCATAAGGGTACGATGTTCTTCCACAATGGTGGCGCTCTGAAGCGCTCCCACCAGAGTGTCCGGCGCCTCCGGATTGACAGAGGTCGCCGGTGGGTGGGTGTGCCCCTTCTTTCGAAGGAGGCTGCTCATCTGACTCCAGAGCCGTGTGGGTCTCCGGAATGACATTTGGTTGGGGGCCAAATTGGACATGGCCCCCGTCTCTGGTCTCCATGGGGGTCGGTTCCCCCATGTTCTCGGCAGTAGGGGTATCACCCTTTGGCGCCGTCTTGGCGGCCTCCTGCACCTCTCCCTATCCCAGAAGGGTCCTTCGGGACAACACCTCAGTGTTATCCGTAGTAGTGGGGGGAGGCTGGCGGAGGTGACTCACTCTCCATCGTGTTCGGACCCAGCGAGTTCCGAGAAGATGAGGATCGCTGGGGGAGGTGACGAGCCGGACTGCAGCACGCAATTCAACGTGTTACAACCACAAGGCGAAAAGTCGGATATATATATACAGTACCTTTGAATACTTACGATCCGGCCAGGGGCTTCGGCCTGGGGCACCACCCGTGGATGTCATCGGCGTCCATCTCGGAATCATCCGTAAGGGAGATTTTCCCTTTCTTGGACGCTTCCGCATCTAGATCTACGGAAGCTGCCCTCTTCTTCTTTCCCCCCTTAAGGGGGGAATTGCTTTCTTCCTCCTCCTCTTCATCTTCGTCATGAGAGGAAAGAGTTTCAGTGTCTTCGGACACTATGTCCGGAGCGCCTTTACGGCGGAGGCCACCCTTGGCCTCCTTGCTCTTCTTCTTGACCTTCTTTTCCGGCGCCTAATACGGCGCCGGGGCCAGCATCCTCGTCAACAGAGGAATAGCTGGGTCTTCGGGTAGCGGAGCCGGACAGTGAATCCGCTCCGCCTTCTTCGTCCAGCCCTGTGGGGAGAATGGCGAGTTTAGTATGCTCCTTGGACTTACAAAATAAGGTTATCAAAAAACTTACGGGAGTCGCTGCATGAGTGCAGTCATGGCCAAGGTCTTCGGTCATCTTCGGCCACGTCTTTTGGGCCTTGAAGAGCAGCTTCCACATGTCTTCGTGCTTCGTGCCGAAGAACCGCTGCAGGGTCCGGGGACCGGCCGGGTCAAACTCCCACATATACTCTTGACGCGCCTGGCAGGGGAGAATCCGGCGAAAGAGCATCACCTGGATTATGCTGGCAAGACTGGTATTCTTGTCTACCATGCTCTTGACGCACCTCTGTAGCGTCATCACCTCGTCGGACGATGCCCAGTCCAGGCCCTTGTTGAGCCAGGATGTCAGCCGAATTGGAGGCCCGGACTTGAACTTGGGAGGAGCGGCCCATGTGGACTCGCGAGGTTCCGTGACATAGAACCACTCCTGCTGCCATCCCTTCACGGTCTCCACGAAGGTGCCCTCGGGCCAGGTGACGTTGGGAAGCTTGCTCACCATGGCGCCAGCGCACTCCGCATGTTGGCCATCCACCATTTTCGGCTTCACGTTGAAGACCTTGAGCCATAGGCCAACGTGGGGGGAATGCGGAGGAATGCCTCGCATACGATGATAAACGCCAGAATGTTAAGGAATTCGGGGCTAGATCATGGAAATCTAGCCTGTAGTAAAACATGAGACCGCGGACGAAAGGATGAAGGGGAAATCCTAGTCCGCGAAGGAAATGGGGGATGAACACTACCCTCTCATTGGGCTCTGGAGTGGGGACGATCTGCTTCTTGGCAGGAAGCCGGTGGGCGATTTCCTTGGCTAGGTACCTTGCTTCCCAGAGCTCCTGGATGTTCCCCTCCGTGACTGAGGAGGCCATCCATTTGCTATGTGCTCCAGATCCAGACATGGCTGGAATGTTTGCGGGGGACGAAAAAGGTTGAGACTTGGGCGCTGGAGCTCGAGGGTGGATAGGCTGAGGAGGAAGAAGGCGTGGGGTAGAAAAGGTGGATCCTTATCTCCTTATAAAGGCAGTGAATATCAAGCGTCCCCCCACGAGCCTTAAAACTCGCCTATTCCCACGGGGTTGTGCGAACGGCATAGTTGGGTTTCCCAAACCCGTATTGATGAGAATCCCGTAATAAGGGGACACGATCTCTGCTTTGACAAGACATGTCATCGGAGGCTGCGTCTCGAAACGCGAAACGGGAGGTCGAAAAACGATTCGAAATAATGAAGTGGCCGGACGTAACGTCCCACCAGTAAAGTTGTCAGAAGACAGAACTTATTTTTGCTTAGGTATTTTGCCCTTGTGATTCAGACTATTGTACAGAGCCGGATATAGTTCTTTTGATCAACTACTTTGGAGTATTCGGAGGAGGAACCCGCCTTGCAATGCCGAAGACAATCTACGTGCCGGACACATAGTCATTGAAGCCTGGTTCAGGGGCTACTGAGGGAGTCCTAGATTAGGGGGTCCCCGGGCGTCCGGGCTATGTGACGTGGGCCGGACTGATGGGCCGTGAAGATACAAGATAGAAGGCTTCCCCCGTGTCCGGAGGGGACTCACCTTAGCGTGGAACGCAAGCTTGGCGTTCGGATATGAAGATTCCTTTCTCTGTAAACCGACTCTGTACAACCCTAGCACCCTCCGGTGTCTATATAAACCAGAGGGTTTGGTCTGTAGAGGCAATCATAATCATACAGGCTAGACATCTAGGGTTTAGCCATTACGATCTCGAGGTAGATCAACTCTTGTAACCCCTATACTCATCAAAGTCAATCAAGCAGGAAGTTGGGTATTACCTCCATTAAGAGGGCCCGAACCTGGGTAAACATCGTGTCCCTGTCTCCTGTTACCTTCGGCCCTAAGATGCACAGTTCGGGACCCCCTACTCGAGATCTGCCGGTTTTGACACCGACACCAGGTCTGGTGACACGTACTACCCGGTAAGGGCCTTCCCACCTCGGCGTCAACTTGTTTGCACCCTTGGCAGACTAAATGCACCGAAGGACAAGGTCACCTTCCTCAAGGCTATGGGCATGAACCCTGCAGCTGTGATAGCGGTGCAGGGCTTGCTGGTATCGTACAACACGTACAGCTGCTGTAACACCCCGAGAATCATGCTACAGTAACTCTCTGTGATTAAGCTAATCATGTTGCTAAACAGGGCTTGATCACATTTGAATCACATTTCTTTTCAAACTCCTAATTCAAACTTCAATTAAATTTAAAGTGGAAAATAAAAGTTTTCAAAAATTTAAACAAAAATGTTCGGGCCATGCCAGATATTGCACTGATAATTATTGTGGAGAAAACACATTTTTATAAAATGCCTAAATACTTTTAAATGAAATAAAACAGAAAAGAAAATAAATAAATAAAAAGAAAAACAAAAGAAAACAGAACAAACAAAGAAAAAAAAAAGGAGAAGGAGAAGCCCCCCCACTGGACCCCTGGCCCAACTGGGCCGACCCCAGGGCCAGCCGGCCTAGCCCACCTCCCCGGGTCGCCCTTCCCTTCCCTGTTCCCCCGACCGGGGTCGGAACAGGGGCAGGTCCCCGCCGCACCACCTCGCCGGCGACGGGGGAGGATAAGGCCGCCCCGACGCCTCGGCCTCCGCCCATCCCTCCCACTTGCCCCTCTCGCTCGCCTCTGCGCCTCTCCCTCTCCCCCCAGATCCACGCCGCTCCCTCCTTCCCCACCGCCCGAGCGCGGTCGCCGACGTGCCGCCGTCGTTTCCGCGGCCACCGAGCCCCGTGCTCCTCCCCGACGTGTCCACGAGCTCCGCCGCGTCGAGCCCGTCCTCCCCGACCACCTGCTCGAGCCGGGACCCCCTACATCACCCCCCAACGCCGTCGCCTTCTTCCTTGGGTCGCCGCCGTCTTCTTCGACTCCGGCGACTGCTGCTGCTCCTAAGCCTCTCACCGGCCTCCGTGTGCCGCGCGGTGAGCTTCTCCCCCTCCTCCCCTGTCCTTTCGCTCTCGCGCGCCCCCTAGCTGCTTCCCCACGCGCGCCCGAACGCAGCGCCGCGGAGCTCGTCGCCGGCGGGTCTCCGGTGACCAATTGGTCATGGGCGTATGCCCGTTAGCTTGACCGCATCGTGCAGCACCCGCCTAGCTGGTTAGTTTGGCCGCTCGCGCGCTCTAACGCCGCACCCGCTCCAGCCCAAACTCCGGCGCCGCTTCTGCTCGTCGCCGGCGCCGTTTCCGGCAGCTCCAGCTCCGGCCGGCCTCACCACGCGACGCGGCGGGCTCTCCCCGTTCGAACGCGCCCGCCCGCGCCCGTGTAGGCCCCCTGTAGACGAATCCCGACGGGGCCGAGCGCCCTCCGCCGCGTTTTCATGCTCGCCGGCGTTCAACCGCCGGCCTGCTGAGCTGGCACACCTGGGGCCACCCCTGGGTCACTGCCAGCGGGCCCCGCAGGCCCCGTTGACTGGGTTGACCCCAGTCAACTGCTGACTGGGCAGGCCCCAGCCACTGACATGCGGGCCCCGCCGCATAATTAACAAAAAAAAATTATAAATAAAACTAATTAACTAATCTAAATAGACTATGACAGGTGGGGTCCAGTAGTTAATTAATCTAATTTTAGTTAATTTAATCTTCTGATTAGTCCACTGTCTATGACAGGTAGGACCCACCTGTCTGGTTTGACTGGTCAGTCGACCTGTTGACCTGCTGACGTCAGCATTACCTCATGCTGACATCATAATTCATTTTTTTGCTAAATTCAAATAATTCCAGAAATTCAAATAATCTTTGAAAATTCATATCTTTTAAACCGTAACTCGGATGAAAATGTTTTCTACATGAAAGTTGCTCAGAACGACGAGACGAATCCGAATACGCAGTCCGTTCATCCACCACACCTCCCTAACCTATCGAACTAGCAACTTTCCCCCTCCGGTCCGTCTGTCCGAAAACGCGAAACATCGGGAATACTTCCCGGATGTCCCCCCCCCCCTTCGCCGGTACCATCTACTGTCGTGTTAGGACACACCTAGCACCGCTCATTGTCATGTCACGCATCGTCATGCTTATGTTTGCATTGTATTTACTGTTTCTTCCCCCCTCTTCTCTCCGGTAGACTACGAGACCGACCCTGCTGCTGCCCAGTTCGACTACGGACTTGACGACCCCTCCTACTTGCCAGAGCAACCAGGCAAGCCCCCCCCCCTTGATCACCAGATATCGCCTATTCTTCTCTATACTGCTTGCATTAGAGTAGTGTAGCATGTTACTGCTTTCCGATATCCTATCATGATGCATAGCCTATCCTTGCTACTACTGTTGTTACCTTTACCTGCAATCCTACATGCTCAGTATAGGATGCTAGATTTCCATCAGTGGCCCTACATTCTTGTCCGTCTGCTGTGCTATACTATCGGGCCGTGATCACCTGGGCGGTGATCACGGGTATATACTTGTATACTATATACATGACACATGTGATGACTAAAGTCGGGTCGGCTCGTAGGAGTACCCGCAAGTGGATCTTTGTGGCGGAGCGACAGGGCAGGTTGAGACCGCCTAGGTGAGAGGTGGGCCTGGCCCTGGTCGGCGTTCGCGGATACTTAACACGCTTAACGAGATCTTGGTATTTGATCTGAGTCTGGCCATTTGGTCTATACGCACTAGCCATCTACGCGGGAGTAGTTATGGGTATCCCGGCGTCGTGGTATCAGCCGAAGCCTTCGTGACGTCAGCGACTGAGTGGCGCGCGCCGTGTTGGACCGCTTTGACGTAACCGCCATGATCGTGTGGGTTGCTAGGTCTGCTCGCGGCCGCGTTCGCAACGTGCAGGTGTGCATAGGGCGATGGGCCCAGACCCCTGCGCGCTTAGGATTAGACCGGCGTGCTGACCGCTCTGTTGTGCTTAGGTAGGGCTGCGACGCGTTGATCTTACGAGGCCGGGCATGACCCAGAAAAGTGTGTCCGGCCAAATGGGATCGAGCGTGTTGGGTTATGTGGTGCACCCCTGCAGGGAAGTTTATCTATTCGAATAGCCGTGTCCCTCGGTAAAAGGACGACCCGGAGTTGTATCTTGACCTTATGACAACTAGAACTGGATACTGAATAAAATACACCCTTACAAGTGCCAGATACAACCCGGTGGTTGCTCTCTAACAGGGCGACAAGGAGGGGATCGCCGGGTAGGATTATGCTATACGATGCTACTTGGAGGACTTCAATCTACTCTCTTCTACATGCTGCAAGATGGAGATGGCCAGAAGCATAGTCCTCGACAGGACTAGCTATCCCCCTTTTATTCTGGCATTCTGCAGTTCAGTCCACTGATATGCCCCTTTACACATATACCCATACATATGTAGTGTAGCTCCTTGCTTGCGAGTACTTTGGATGAGTACTCACGGTTGCTTCTCTCCCTCTTTTCCCCCTTTCCTTTCTATCTGGTTGTCGCAACCAGAAGTTGGAGTCCAGGAGCCAGACGCCACCGTCAACGACGACACCTACGACACTGGAGGTGCCTACTACTACGTGCAGGCCGCTGACGACGACCAGGAGTAGTTAGGAGGATCCCAGGCAGGAGGCCTGCGCCTCGTTCGATCTGTATCCCAGTTTGTGCTAGCCTTCTTAAGGCAAACTTGTTTAACTTATGTCTGTACTCAGATATTGTTGCTTCCGCTGACTCGTCTATGATCGAGCAATTGTATTCGAGCCCTCGAGGCCCCTGGCTTGTATTATGATGCTTGTATGACTTATTTATGTTTTAGAGTTGTGTTGTGATATCTTCCCGTGAGTCCCTGACCTTGATCGTACACATTTGCGTGCATGATTAGTGTACGGTCAAATCGGGGGCGTCACAAGTTGGTATCAGAGCCGACTGCCTGTAGGAATCCCCCTTTCCACACTCCTTGGCCGAAGTCGAGTCTAGACATTACAAAGCTTTTACTAACATGGCTGTGTGTCTTACGGGCCCACGTCACCATTGGGTGGTATTAGGATCTTTTACTCCTCGACCTTTACTCTGGGACTCTGAACTCTCTTCTACTCGGGTTAAACGATTTCACTAACTTTAACACTAGGATCCCGTGACCGCATTCACCCCAAAGTTGGATAAGCCATAGTTGTTTCTTAGAATAGTATTTTGAACAATTCACACACTGTCATTTGACTCCTTTGAAACGTCTTTGCTTTCAGATGGAACCCACGAGGCAGGTCGTTCGCCACACGACGGCCATTGGTGCCTCGGGATCACCTGCGGTGCTAGCTGAGATGATGACCTATCTGGGTTATCGCTGGCACCCTGAGTACACCGTCTACGAGGAGTACCAGGACTTTAACCAGGAGCAGTAACGTGCCATCGTCCACCTCTACTCGCGGGAGTATGACTCCACTACTGTGCTGCACACCGCACATGGTGTTGGTGTGACCATCGATATGGCTGTCCACGATGCTGCCTATGCTGCTCTGACACGTCTTCGTGGAGAATATCGGGAGTTGGACACCTCCCCTTTCAGGCATATTGCTATCACATCTGATGTTGGTGCGGAGGGATACTATACTGCTGCCTACTCCACTGTCACCCGAGAGCCCTTCTACCATCAGAACCTGGTTCTGCATGCTGATGGGTTGGATCGAGCTAACCGAGCTCTTCGCCACGAGATGTACACCACCCGTCAGCACCTTTACCGTGCTCTGACGCTGCTGCACCCCTTTGTCCGATCTGGACGGGTACCGCGTACTGCGATCTACCCAGCCAGGACCGTGATGCCCCACGGTGTCGGTTGGCCAGAGGTGGGAGGCTACTCTCCCGCACTTGGTCCTCTTCTGCCACCTGAGCGTCGGGCTCTACACCTGAGTATCCGCGGCCCCCAGTCTGCTGATGTGGAGGGCTATCCGTTGCCTCACTACCAGCTGTCGGGCTACGATTACCTCCATAGTACCTCTTGGGACTGATGTAGGCTTGCTTGTAGTGTTAGATGCATTCGCCGCGAGCCTGTGTGCCGCCTATGATGTTTTAGTCTATGTACTGAACTCTATGTACTGAACTCTATGCATGACCCCTTTTGTAAGTTATGCCGACTACTATGTAGTAACTATCGTGCTCCTCTCGTTATGCATGTTTCATCATGAATGATTCTTATCTTTGCAAATATGTCTCAATGCTGAACTACCCCTGTTATATATTAGCAGGATGGTTAGACCGGGTGGTCGTGGTAGTGGTGGCAATGCCCCACCACCGCCTGAGTACATGGCTGGAATGATCCAACAGTTCGAACTGAACCGCCAATTCATGGAAATATGATGGCTCAGTTTCCTCGCCCCAATATGAACCAGCAGCCAGCCCAAGTGACTCTTCAAGATTTCATACGCCTCAACCCAACCATCTACCGCAGCTCAACTCAGCCTCTGGATGCTGATGACTGGCTCCGTGACATCACCTATGAGATGGAGTCTACCGATGTAGCCCCTGCCAGCTATGTCAACTTTGCTTCCTTCTTTCTGAAGGGACCCGCAGCTCAATGGTGGGACAGCCACAGGCGTACTCTGCCAGCTGGAACAATCATCACCTGGACAGACTTCCAAGCTGCTTTCCGTGCCCGCTTCATTCCTCAGGGAGTCATGGACCGGAAGAAGCGTGAGTTCCGCAACCTCACCCAAGGCAACAAAACTGTCGAAGCTTATCAGCGGGAGTTTCTGGACTTGTCCCGCTATGCTGAAGAAGACATTGCAACTGATGCACGCAGACAGGAGAAGTTCTGTGATGGCCTTCAAGCTGACATCAAGCTCGCACTTCTAGTGCATGACTTTGCTGATTTCGCCACCTTGGTGAACAAGGCCATCAATGTCGAAACTGGTCTGCAGGAATACCAGAGCTCTCAGAGGCGCAACCGTGACACGGGCTCATCTTCGGGCTCGCCCTCACAGAAGCATAAGATATGGATCCCGAACAGCATGTATCGTCCAAATGCACCTGCTCCAAGGAAATCTTATGCTGCACCGCGTCTGCCTCCTCCACCATCTAGGCAGTCAAAGCTACCAGCTCCCCCACCTGGGGCTCCTGTTCCCACTCCCGATAATGGTCTGTGCTTCAAGTGTGGTCAACCGGGTCACTTTGCCAGGAACTGCTATCAGAACCAGAATCAACTGGCCCTTCCAGCAGCTGGCCGTGGTAACAACCAGCCCCGCAACAACAATGCTTAGTCTTATGGTCGTGCTCATGCCAACCACGTTGATCTCAGCGAAGCTCAAGACCATCCTGCTACTGTGATGGGTACACTCCTCGTAAATTCAGTACCAGCATCCGTTTTTTTGATACAGGAGCATCCCATTCATTCATATCAGCAGAATTTGCATTCCTGCATGGCATTAATTACGAAGAGATAAACACTCCGCTAGTGGTACACACCCCTGCGGGCCAATGTCAAACCTCTATGGTTAGTCACGACGTTACTGTTGAAATTGAAGGACTGGAATTTCTTGTCTCTCCCATCGTACTGAAGTCCTGTAGCATTGATCTCATTCTGGGAATGAATTGGTTAAAAGCGCATACTGCTTCAATCGTTTGCACCACTAAGACCGTCCATCTGCTACACCCTTCAGATGAGATAGTTACTTACCAAGCCCATCTGGTGCAAAATGCCGAGGCAAGGCTCTATGCATTGAATGCATTGAACGCTGCACCACTCGAGGGCATTGAAAACATTCCCGTCGTGCGTGAATTCCTCGACGTCTTCCCTGAAGAACTTCCAGGGATTCCCCCTGCTAGAGCTGTCGAATTCATCATCGACTTGAAACCAGGCACCACTCCTATAGCCAAGCGACCCTACAAAATGCCGCCACATGAACTCCTTGAGCTTAAGGAGGAAATCGACAAATCTCTTCGCAAAGGATTCATTCGCCCAAGTTGCTCTCCTTGGGGAGCACCTTATCTCTTTGTCAAGAAGAAGGATGGGACAAACCGGTTAGTTCAAGACTACCGTCCTATAAACCAAGCTACCATTCAGAATAAATACCCTCTTCCTCGGATCAATGATCTATATGATCAACTGGCGGGTTCGTCAGTGTTCTCTAAGCTCGACTTGAGGTTGGGTTACCACCAGATCCGTGTTCGCGAAGAGGATATCCCAAAGACCGCCTTCGTGACTCGCTATGGTTCATACGAGTACACCGTCATGTCTTTCGGTTTAACCAATGCTCCAGCCACCTTCTCTCGTCTGATGAACTATATATTCATGGATTACCTCGACAAGTTCGTCGTGGTTTATCTGGATGATATCCTGGTATTTTCCAAGAACGAAGAAGAACATGCTGAACATCTTCGACTTGTGCTGGAAAAGCTACGAGAGCATCAACTATATGCCAAGTTCTCCAAATGTGAATTCTGGCTACCGGAAGTAACCTATCTTGGGCATGTCATCTCTAAGGATGGTATTGCCGTCAACCCTGAACGAGTTCAGGCTATTCTTGATTGGACTCCTCCCAAGAACGTTAAGCAAGTCAGAAGTTTTCTCGGTCTCGCCAGCTATTGCCGTCGATTTGTCGAGAACTTCTCTAAGATCGCCAGGCCTCTGACTAACCTATTGCATAAGGGTGTCAAGTTCCAATGGACAGACAAATGTCAGGAAAGTTTCCAGGCACTCAAAGACAAGTTGACTTCTGCCCCAGTTCTAGCTCCACTTGATACTAAGAAGGACTTCGTCATTTACTGCGACGCTTCCCGTCAAGTATTAGGCTGTGTCCTAATGCAAGACCGCAAAGTGATTGCTTATGCCTCTCGGCAATTGCGCCCTCACGAAGAGAACTACCCAGTTCACGACCTCGAACTTGCTGCTGTCATTCATGCGCTAAAGCAGTGGCGACATTACCTTCTCGGTAATCGTTGCGAGATCTTCACCGACCACCAAAGTCTGAAGTATCTGTTTACTCAGCCAGACCTGAACCTCCGTCAGCAGAGATGGATGGAGCTTGTTGCAGACTTTGACTTGGGTATTTCCTATACGCCAGGCAAGGCTAATGTAATGGCTGATGCCTTGAGCCGCAAGTCTTACTGCAACCACCTCCAGGTTCACAAAGTTCAGCCCTCGCTTGTTGAAGAATTCAGGAAGCTGAACCTCCATATTGTTCCTCCGGGTGCACTCTCTCCCCCTCCTAAGGAGTTTGGCAAGGTGAACCTCCACGTTGTTACCCAGGGTTCCCTCAATACCCTAGTTGCTAAACCAGATCTCGAGGACAGCATCAAAAGGCTACAGAAGTATGACTCTGAAGCCCACAAGATTAAGCGCTACCTCGCAGAAGGAAAGCCCTCATTCTTCACCATTGCTGAAGATGGCACCTTATACTTCAAGGGCCGCCTAGTGGTGCCATGTGCAGAGAAAAACCTGGATATGACACAGGAAGTTACGAAAGAAGCTCATGATACGCCTCTATGTATCCATCCTGGTAGTACGAAGATGTACCAAGACATCCGTCAAAGATTCTGGTAGTCTAATATGAAGCAAGACATTGCTCGTTATGTTGCTGAATGTGACGTTTGCCGTCGTATCAAAGCAGAACATCAAAGGCCTGCTAGAACTCTGCAACCTATCTCTATTCCTGAATGGAAATGGGACCATGTTGAGATGGACTTCGTCACTGGATTTCCCAAGTCACAGAAAGGTAATGATGCTATTCTTGTCGTCATTGACCGGCTTTCCAAAGTTGCACATTTCTTGGCGGTCAAGGAAACGATCACTGCTAGTCAACTAGCAACGCTCTATATGTCCAGGATTGTTTCACTCCACGGTATTCCATTGGTTATCAGTTCAGACCGTGGCAGCTTATTCACTTCAAGATTCTGGGCAAGTTTCCAAGAAGCTATGGGAACTCATCTGTCATTCAGTATTGCATTTCATCCTCAGTCGCAGGGGCAAGTTGAACGCGTCAACCAAGTTCTTGAAGACATGCTTCGAGCTTGTGTTATTTCCTTCGGCAAGAAATGGGAGGAATCTCTCCCGTATGCTGAGTTCTCTTATAATAATAGCTATCAAGCTAGTCTGAAGATGGCCCCCTTCGAAGTGTTATATGGACGAAAGTGCCGAACCCCTCTGTACTGGTCAGAAACTGGGGAACGTCCACTCTTCGGTCCGGATATTATCCAAGATGCCGAAGAACAAGTCCGCATTATTTGCGAGAATCTCAAGACTGCTCAGTCACGTCAGAAGAGTCAGTATGACCGTCATCATAAAGACATGGTCTATCAACCTGGCGAAAAGGCTTATCTTCGAGTCACACCTATGAAGGGTGCTCACCGCTTCGGGATCAAGGGCAAACTAGCTCCTCGCTATATTGGCCCATTCACTATTCTCGAAAGGCGTGGAAAAGTGGCATACCAACTGGAGCTACCGCCGAACCTTTCTCAGGTTCACGATGTGTTCCATGTGTCACAGCTCCATCGTTGCTTCAAGGACCCAATCCGAGCTGTGGATCATGAAGTGCTCGAATTGCAGCAAGACCTCTCCTATAAGGAGCATCCGGTCCGCATTCTCGACCAAGCTGAACGCCGCACACGTCAGAAGGCGATCAAGTTTCTCAAAGTCCAGTGGTCGCACCATTCTGAAGATGAGGCCACTTGGGAACGAGAGGATCGTCTGCGCGAAGAATACCCCGCACTGTTTCCTTCTACCTCCTAAATCTCGGGACGAGATTTCTTGTAGTGGAGGAGATTTGTAACACCCCGAGAATCATGCTACAGTAACTCTCTGTGATTAAGCTAATCATGTTGCTAAACAGGGCTTGATCACATTTGAATCACATTTCTTTTCAAACTCCTAATTCAAACTTCAATTAAATTTAAAGTGGAAAATAAAAGTTTTCAAAAATTTAAACAAAAATGTTCGGGCCATGCCAGATATTGCACTGATAATTATTGTGGAGAAAACACATTTTTATAAAATGCCTAAATACTTTTAAATGAAATAAAACAGAAAAGAAAATAAATAAATAAAAAGAAAATACAAAAGAAAACAGAACAAACAAAGAAAAAAAAGGAGAAGGAGAAGCCCCCCCCACTGGACCCCTGGCCCAACTGGGCCGACCCCAGGCCCAGCCGGCCTAGCCCACCTCCCCGGGTCGCCCTCCCCTTCCCTATTCCCCCGACCGGGGTCGGAACAGGGGCAGGTCCCCGCCGCACCACCTCGCCGGCGATGGGGGAGGATAAGGCCGCCCCGACGCCTCGGCCTCCGCCCATCCCTCCCACTTGCCCCTCTCGCTCGCCTCTGCGCCTCTCCCTCTCCCCCCCAGATCCACGCTGCTCCCTCCTTCCCCACCGCCCGAGTGCGGTCGCCGACGTGCCGCCGTCGTTTCCGCGGCCACCGAGCCCCGTGCTCCTCCCCGACGTGTCCACGAGCTCCGCCGCGTCGAGCCCGTCCTCCCCGACCACCTGCTCGAGCCGGGACCCCCTACATCACCCCCCAACGCCGTCGCCTTCTTCCTCGGGTCGCCGCCGTCTTCTTCGACTCCGGCGACTGCTGCTGCTCCTAAGCCTCTCACCGGCCTCCGTGTGCCGCGCGGTGAGCTTCTCCCCCTCCTCCCCTGTCCTTTCGCTCTCGCGCGCCCCCTAGCTGCTTCCCCACGCGCGCCCGAACGCAGCGCCGCGGAGCTCGTCGCCGGCGGGTCTCCGGTGACCAATTGGTCATGGGCGTATGCCCGTTAGCTTGACCGCATCGTGCAGCATAGCTGGTTAGTTTGGCCGCTCGCGCGCTCTAACGCCGCACCCGCTCCAGCCCGAACTCCGGCGCCGCTTCTGCTCGTCGCCGGCGCCGTTTCCGGCAGCTCCAGCTCCGGCCGGCCTCACCACGCGACGCGGCGGGCTCTCCCCGTTCGAATGCGCCCGCCCGCGCCCGTGTAGGCCCCCTGTAGACGAATCCCGACAGGGCCGAGCGCCCTCCGCCGCGTTTTCATGCTCGCCGGCGTTCAACCGCCGGCCTGCTGAGCTGGCACACCTGGGGCCACCCCTGGGTCACTGCCAGCGGGCCCCGCAGGCCCCGTTGACTGGGTTGACCCCAGTCAACTGCTGACTGGGCAGGCCCCAGCCACTGACATGCGGGCCCCGCCGCATAATTAACAAAAAAAATGTTTTTATAAATAAAACTAATTAACTAATCTAAATAGACTATGACAGGTGGGGTCCAGTAGTTAATTAATCTAATTTTAGTTAATTTAATCTTCTGATTAGTCCACTGTTTATGACAGGTAGGACCCACCTGTCTGGTTTGACTGGTCAGCCGACCTGTTGACCTGCTGACGTCAGCATTACCTCATGCTGACGTCATAATTCATTTTTTTGCTAAATTCAAATAATTCCAGACATTCAAATAATCTTTGAAAATTCATATCTTTTAAACCGTAACTCGGATGAAAATGTTTTCTACATGAAAGTTGCTCAGAACGACGAGACGAATCCGAATACGCAGTCCGTTCATCCACCACACCTCCCTAACCTATCGAACTAGCAACTTTCCCCCTCCGGTCCGTTTGTCCGAAAACGCGAAACATCGGGAATACTTCCCGGATGTTCCCCCCCTTCGCCGGTACCACCTACTGTCGCGTTAGGACACACCTAGCACCGCTCATTGTCATGTCACGCATCGTCATGCTTACGTTTGCATTGTATTTACTGTTTCTTCCCCCCTCTTCTCTCCGGTAGAGTACGAGACCGACCCTGCTGCTGCCCAGTTCGACTACGGAGTTGACGACCCCTCCTACTTGCCAGAGCAACCAGGCAAGCCCCCCCCCCTTGATCACCAGATATCGCCTATTCTTCTCTATACTGCTTGCATTAGAGTAGTGTAGCATGTTACTGCTTTCCGATATCCTATCCTGATGCATAGCCTATCCTTGCTACTACTGTTGTTACCTTTACCTGCAATCCTACATGCTCAGTATAGGATGCTAGATTTCCATCAGTGGCCCTACATTCTTGTCCGTCTGCTGTGCTATACTATCGGGCCGTGATCACCTGGGCGGTGATCACGGGTATATACTTGTATACTATATACATGACACATGTGATGACTAAAGTCGGGTCGGCTCGTAGGAGTACCCGCAAGTGGATCTTTGTGGCGGAGCGACAGGGCAGGTTGAGACCGCCTAGGTGAGAGGTGGGCCTGGCCCTGGTCGGCGTTCGCGGATACTTAACACGCTTAACGAGATCTTGGTATTTGATCTGAGTCTGGCCATTTGGTCTATACGCACTAGCCATCTACGCGGGAGTAGTTATGGGTATCCTGGCGTCGTGGTATCAGCCGAAGCCTTCGTGACGTCAGCGACTGAGTGGCGCGCGCCGTGTTGGACCGCTTTGACGTAACCGCCGTGATCGTGTGGGTTGCTAGGTCTGCTCGCGGCCGCGTTCGCAACGTGCAGGTGTGCATAGGGCGATGGGCCCAGACCCCTGCGCGCTTAGGATTAGACCGGCGTGCTGACCGCTCTGTTGTGCTTAGGTAGGGCTGCGACGCGTTGATCTTACGAGGCCGGGCATGACCCAGAAAAGTGTGTCCGGCCAAATGGGATCGAGCGTGTTGGGTTATGTGGTGCACCCCTGCAGGGAAGTTTATCTATTCGAATAGCCGTGTCCCTCGGTAAAAGGACGACCCGGAGTTGTATCTTGACCTTATGACAACTAGAACTGGATACTGAATAAAATACACCCTTACAAGTGCCAGATACAACCCGGTGATCGCTCTCTAACAGGGCGACGAGGAGGGGATCGCCGGGTAGGATTATGCTATACGATGCTACTTGGAGGACTTCAATCTACTCTCTTCTACATGCTGCAAGATGGAGATGGCCAGAAGCGTAGTCGTCGACAGGACTAGCTATCCCCCTTTTATTCTGGCATTCTGCAGTTCAGTCCACTGATATGCCCCTTTACACATATACCCGTACATATGTAGTGTAGCTCCTTGCTTGCGAGTACTTTGGATGAGTACTCACGGTTGCTTCTCTCCCTCTTTTCCCCCTTTCCTTTCTATCTGGTTGTCGCAACCAGATGTTGGAGTCCAGGAGCCAGACGCCACCGTCAACGACGACACCTACGACACTGGAGGTGCCTACTACTACGTGCAGGCCGCTGACGACGACCAGGAGTAGTTAGGAGGATCCCAGGCAGGAGGCCTGCGCCTCGTTCGATCTGTATCCCAGTTTGTGCTAGCCTTCTTAAGGCAAACTTGTTTAACTTATGTCTGTACTCAGATATTGTTGCTTCCGCTGACTCGTCTATGATCGAGCAATTGTATTCGAGCCCTTGAGGCCCCTGGCTTGTATTATGATGCTTGTATGACTTATTTATGTTTTAGAGTTGTGTTGTGATATCTTCCCGTGAGTCCCTGACCTTGATCGTACACATTTGCGTGCATGATTAGTGTACGGTCAAATCGGGGGCGTCACAGCTGCCCGGAGAATATCCTCCTCAAGGAGCACGACATCGTCATGCCGCAGGTGCTCTTGCGCTACTTCATCATAGGCAAGTACTCGAGGTGACCTGTATGTGAGTTCCGTGGGGAGTACTGCTTCTGCACCATATACTAGGGAGAAGGGAGTCTGGCCAGTAGCTCGATCTGGTGTCGGCCTGATTGACCGAAGAACCACCGACAACTCATCAAGCCAGCGTTTGCCGCACCTTCGCAACTTATCGGAAGTTCTTGTCTTGAGCCCACTCAGCACTTCAGCATTCATCCTTTCAGCTTGTTCGTTTCTCCTTGGATGTGTAACAGAAGCGAAAGAGACCTTGCTTCCAAGGCTCTGGGTGTACTGCATGAAGGCGCGGCTTGTAAACTGGGTGTCGTTGTCGATGATTACCCTGTTGGTTACTCCAAAATGACAAACCAACCCTTTAAAGAACTTGATAGCTGACTGCGCAGTCACCTTCCTCACTGGTTCTACTTCGGGCCACTTTGTAAACTTGTCGATTGCCACGTACAAGAATTCAAAGCCCCAGCTAGCACGGGGGAAGGGGCTCGAGATGTCGAGCCCCCAGACCATGAAAGCCCAGGATAAAGGGATGGTTTGAAGGGCTTTAGCATGCTGATGAATATTCTTGGAGTAAAATTGGCATGCCTCACACTTGGTGACAAGCCCAGTTGTGTCCCGGAGGGCGGTGGGCCAATAGAATCCTTGCCGGAAAGCTTTTCCGACAAGTGCTCTTGATCCTAGATGCGAGCCACACACCCCTCCATGTATCTCTGCCAACAACGACAGTCCATCTTCCTGGCTAATGCACTTCAACTTCACGCCGTCCGGTCTCATTCTGTACAGAGTGTTATCCACAAACTGATACATACTCGATTGCCAGGCCACTTTTTCAGATTCCTCTGAGTCATCGGGAAGTTCTCCGGTCTGCATGAATTGGACTATGTGATGCGCCCATGTCGGAGGTTGTGGCTTGACGACGAGGACCAAAGGCACCTCTTCTGCTATGGGAGTGCCAGCCTCAACAGCGAAAGCTTGAGGTCCCCCTAGAGGATGCAGCTCACCATCCATCATAGGGCTCCCCCCCCGACAACCTTCTCACCAGCGGCTCCGGGGAGCTCTGCCAGGAAATGCTTGTTGGTGTTCAGTTTTCTTCTCTTCCTGGCCAACGCTAATGGAGAGACTGACGATTGAGTTAGATGGAGTACAAAAGTTCCTGGTTCCACAAGAAGCTTCTGAGCAGCGCACTTTGACACGTGGTTAGCGATGTTGTTCTCTGCACGGGGTACATGCTCGGCTTGCAACCCATCAAAGTGCTCTTCAAACTTTCTTACTTCTTCCACATATGCCTCCATCAGTGGGCTCTGGTAATCCTTACTCACTTGCTTTACAGCGAGCTGGGAATCACCATGTATAACTAGCTTCTTTATGACCAACTCTATTGCAATCCCGAGCCCGGCAAGGAGCCCTTCGTATTGTGAAGTGTTATTGGTAGCATCTTCCCTGGGGAAGTGCATCTGGATAACATATTTGAGGTGTTCTCCGGTGGGTGCAATTAGCAACACTCCTGCTCCAGCACCTTGCAACAAGAAAGCACCATCAAAGTACATTACCCACTCCTTGGGGATTTCCTTGACGGGAAGGGTCATCTCCAATATCTCTTCATCGGGTGTTGGTGTCCATTCCGCAATAAATTCTGCCAGTGCCCTACTTTGGATAGTTGCCATGCTTTCGAACTTCAAAGCAAAACTTGATAATTCTAGTGCCCACTCTATTATCCTTCCGGTAGCCCCGGGGTTCCTCAAAATACGCTGCAATGGAAGGCAAGTCACAACTGTGACCTCGTGAGTTTGGAAGTAATGGCGCAGCTTCCTTGAGGCCATGAGAAGGCCGAAGATCAACTTTTGCACCCCAGATTACCTTGACCTAGCCCCCTGCAGGAGGGAGCTGACAAAGTAAACTGGTCGCCGCACCATCTTCTTCCTTGCTAACACCTTCTGATTATCAGCATCTGCTTGTGGCCCCCCTTTGCTATCAATGCCAGGCCTTTTCAGGGATAGGTTCGATTCATCACTGGGTGGTTATGCTGCCTCGGCTTCTTCATTACCCACTTCCCTCTGCGCCACCAACGCAACACTAACCACTTGATTCGATGCTGCGAGATACAACAGCAGCGGTTCCTGTGGCTTAGGCGCGACCAAAGTTGCTGCAGATGAAAGGTAGCTTTTCAAATCCCGCAGCGCGACCTCTGTTTCCGGGGTCCATTTCATGGGGCCAACCTTATTCAAGATTTTGAAGAACGGCAAGGCACGCTCGATAGATTTTGAAATGAACCTACTCACCGTGGCAACACAGCCAGCCAGGCGTCTTACATCCTTGACAATTTTCGGGGTTTGGATCTGCTCTATTGCCTTGATCTTGTCGGGGTTGGCTTCTATCCCTCTTTGAGACACGAAAAGTCCAAGGAGCTTGCTGGACGGAATGCCAAACACACATTTCTCTGGGTTGAGCTTCAAGTTGATCTTCCGCAGATTTGCAAAAGTTTCTTCCAGATCTTGGATGAGTGTAGACTTATCTCTGGTCTTGACCACTATGTCATCCATGTAGGCTTCTATGTTTATGTGTAGCTGAGGCTCAAAACCAATCTGTACAGCTCTTACAAACATAGAACTGATGCTTTTTAGCCCGAAAGGCATACGTACAAAGCAGTATGTGCCACATGGGGTAATAAAGGTGGCCTTCTCTTCATCTTCCTTGGCCATGAAGATCTGATGGTAGCCAGATTAGGCATCAAGGAAGGAGAGCAAATCACATCCCGAAGTGGAATCGACAATTTGGTCGATGCGCGGCAAGGGGAAGGGAACTTTTGGACATGCTTTGTTCAAGTTAGCGAAGTCAATACAAAGTCTCCACTTTTCATTTGCCTTGCGCACCACTACCGGATTTGCTAACCAAGTTGCGTGCAACACTCCCCTGACTAAACCTGTTGCTTCAAGTTTCTTGATCTCTTTGGCAATGAACTGCTGCCACTCCAAGGCTTGCTTTGTGACCTTCTGCTTGATGGGACGGGCATGAGGATAGACAGCAAGGTTGTGCTCGATTACCTCCCCGGGAACACCGGGGATGTGAGATGGTCGCCATGCAAACACATCGACATTTGCCCACAGGAAGGCAACAAGCACACTTTCCTATTTGTCATCAAGGGTCGCACTAATGGTAAAGGTACCATCAGCGCCATCATGCCTCACCGGAACCTTGTTCGTTGCAGTGTGGATGAAGTGTTCGAAGATCGAGGAGGTCTCAATGTGAGGAGAAGGAGGAGAGGCAAGAGCTCAAGCTTGGGGATGCCCAAGGCACCCCAAGTAAATATTCAAGGAGACTCAAGCGTCTAAGCTTGGGGATGCCCCGGAATGCATCCCATCTTTCTTCAACAAGTATCGGTGTGTTTTCAGATTCGTTTCGTTCATGTGATATGTGCAAATCTTGGAGCGTCTTTTGCATTTAGTTTTAATTTTTTCTTTTATGCACCATGCTGGTATGAGATAGTCCATGGTTGATTTATAGAATGCTCTTTTCACTTCGCTTATATCTTTTGAGTGTGGCTTTATAGAATGCTTCATGTGCTTCACTTATATCATTTGAAGTTTGGATTGCTTGTTTCTCTTCACATAGAAAACCGCCATTTGTAGAATGCTCTTTTGCTTCACTTATATTTGTTAGAGCGTGGGCATATCTTTTGTAGAAATAATTAAACTCTCTTGCTTCACTTATATCTATTTAGAGAGTTGACAGGAACTGGTCATTCACATCGTTAGTCATAAAATCCTACATAAAACTTGTAGATCATTGAATATGATATGTTTGATTCCTTGCAATAGTTTTGCCATACAAAGATGGTGATATTAGAGTCATGCTAGTGGGTAGTTGTGGATTGTAGAAATACTTGTGTTGAAGTTTGTGATTCCCGTAGCATGCACGTATGGTGAACCGTTATGTGATGAAGTCGGAGCATGATTTATTTATTGATTGTATTCCTTATGAGTGGCGGTCGGGGACGAGCGATGGTCTTTTTCTACCAATCTTTCCCCTAGGAGCATGCGCGTAGTACTTTGTTTCTATGACTAATAGATTTTTGCGATAAGTATGTGAGTTCTTTATGACTAATGTTCAGTCCATGGATTATACGCACTCTCACCCTTCCATCATTGCTAGCCTCTTCGGTACCGTGCATTGCCCTTTCTCACCTCGAGAGTTGGTGCAAACTTCGCCGGTGCATCCAAACCCCGTGATATGATACGCTCTATCACACATGAGCCTCCTTATATCTTCCTCAAAACAGCCAACATACCTACCTATCATGGCATTTCCATAGCCATTCCGAGATATATTGCCATGCAACTTCCATCATCATATACATGACTTGAGCATTTATTGTCATATTGCTTTGCATGATCGTAAGATAGCTAGCATGATGTTTTCATGGCTTGTCCGTTTTTTGATGTCATTGCTACGCTAGATCATTGCATATCCCGGTACACCGCCGGAGGCATTCATATAGAGTCATATCTTTGTTCTAGTACCGAGTTGTAAGTAAATAAAAGTGTGATGATCATCATTATTAGAACATTGTCCCATGTGAGGTTATCAAAATAAAAGTGGCCAAAGAAGCCCCCAAAAAAAGAGAGAGGCCAAAGAAGCCTAAAAAGAGAGAGAAAAAAAGAAAAAAGAAAAGAGAAAAGAGAGAGAAGGGACAATGTTACTATCCTTTTACCACACTTGTGCTTCAGAGTAGCACCATGTTATTCATATAGAGAGTCTCTTGAGTTATCACTTTCATATACTAGTGGGAATTTTCATTATAGAACTTGGCTTGTATATTCGAACGATGGGCTTCCTCAAATTCCCTAGGTCTTCATGAGCAAGCAAGTTGGATGCACACCCACTTAGTTCCAGTTTGAGCTTTCATACACTTATAGCTCTAGTGCATCCGTTGCATGGCAATCCCTACTCCTCACATTGACATCAAGTGATGGGCATCTCCATAGCCCATCGATTAGCCGTGTCGATGTGAGACTTTCTCCTTTTTGTCTTCTCCACACAACCTCCACCATCATATTCTATTCCACCTATAGTGCTATGTCCATGGCTCACGCTCATGTACTGTGTGAAAGTTGAAAAGGTTTGAGAACGTCAAAAGTATGAAACAATTGCTTGGCTTGTCATCGGGGTTGTGCATGATTTGAATATTTTGTGTGGTGAAGATGGAGCATAGCCAGACCATATGATTTTGTAGGGATAACTTTCTTTGGCCATGTTATTTTGAAAAGACATGATTACTTTATTAGTATTCTTGAAGTATTATTGTCTTAATGTCAAATGATAGACTATTGCTTTGAATCACTCGTGTCTTAATATTCATGCCGTGATTGGATTACATGATCAAGATTATGCTAGGTAGCATTCCACATCAAAAATTATCTTTTTTATCATTTACCTACTCGAGGACGAGCAGGAATTAAGCTTGGGGATGCTGATACGTCTCCATCGTATCTATAATTTTTTATTGTTCCATGCCAATATTCTACAACTTTTACATTATTTTGGCAACTTTTTATACTATTTTTGGGATAACATATTGATCCAGTGCCTAGTGCTTGTTCCTGTTTGTTGCATGTTTTTTGTTTTGTAGAAAATCCATATCAAACGAAGTCCAAACGGGATAAAAACTGACGGAGATTTTTTTTGGAATATATCTTTTGGGAAGTGGAATCAACGCGAGACGATGCCCGAGGGGCCCATGAGGGTGAGGGGCACGCCCTAGGGGGTTAGGCGCGCCCTGGGCCCTCGTGGCCACTCCGTATGGTGGTTGGTGCCCTTCTTTCGCCGCAAGAAAGCCAATATCCGGATAAAAATCGTGTCCAAATTTCAGCCCAATCAGAGTTACGGATCTCCGGGAATTTAAGAAACGATGAAAGGGCAGAATCAGGAAACGCAGAAATAGAGAGAGACAGAGAGACGGATCCAATCTCAGAGGGGCTCTCGCCCCTCCGCCGCCATGGAGGCCATGGACCAGAGGGGAAACCCTTCTCCCATCTAGGGAGAAGGTCAAGGAAGAAGAAGAAGAAGGGGGGCCCTCTCCCCCTCTCTCCCGGTGGCGCCGGAACGCCGTCGGGGCCATCATCGTCACCGCGATCTACACCAACACCTCCGTCATCTTCACCAACATCTTCATCACCTTCCCCCATCTATCTACAGCGGTCCACTCTCCCGCAACCCGCTGTACCCTCTACTTGAACATGGTGCTTTATGCTTCATATTATTATCCAATGATGTGTTGCCATCCTATGATGTCTGAGTAGATTTTCGTTGTCCTATCGGTAATTGGTGAATTGCTATGATTGGTTTAATTTGCTTGTGGTTATGTTGTTGTCCTTTGGTGCCCATCATATGAGCGCGCGCATGGATCACACCATAGGGTTAGTTGTATGTTGATAGGACTATGTATTGGAGGGCAAGAGTGACAGAAGCTTCAACCTAGCATAGAAATTGATGCATACGGGATTGAAGGGGGGCCAATATATCTTAATGCTATGGTTGGGTTTTACCTTAATGAACATTAGTAGTTGCGGATGCTTTCTAATAGTTCCAATCATAAGTGCATAGAATTCCAAGTCAGGGATGACATGCTAACAGTGGCCTTTCCCACATAAAA
The DNA here is from genome assembly GCF_002575655.3 of Aegilops tauschii subsp. strangulata. Classification (NCBI taxonomy): domain Eukaryota; kingdom Viridiplantae; phylum Streptophyta; class Magnoliopsida; order Poales; family Poaceae; genus Aegilops; species Aegilops tauschii. The sequence goes on from NC_053038.3 coordinate 207,279,092, forward strand.
CTTGCTATCGGTCTAGTAAAGTAGTCAATTGCTTAGGGACAATTTCACAACACCTACCACCACTTTTCCACACTCGCTATACTAACTTTATTGCTTCTTTACCTAAACAACCCCTAGTTTTTATTTGCGTACTCTTTATATTCTTGCAAACCTATCCAACAACACCTACAAAGTACTTCTAGTTTCATACTTGTTTTAGGTAAAGCGAACATTAAGCGTGCGTAGAGTTGTATCAGTGGTCGATAAAACTTGAGGGAATATTTGTTCTACCTTTAGCTCCTCGTTGGGTTCGACACTCTTACTTATCGAAAGAGGCTACAATTGATCCCCTATACTTGTGGGTTATCAAGACCTTTTTCTAGCGCCGTTGCCGAGGAGTTATAGCGTGGGGTGAATATTCTCGTGTGTGCTGGTTTGCTTTAACACTAAGTAGTTTTTATTTTGTGCTCTTGTTTTCTATCTTTAGTTATGGGTAGGAAACGCAAAATACCAAAAAAATTAGTTGTACCTACTACACCAATGGTTGAAGAACCACTCAAAATCTATCACACTCCTGAAGCTTTTTACTTGGATCATTTTCGATCCCTTTGTGCTCGTGTTGAAACCCCAACTAGCTTAGTTGAGGGCAAATCTTTAGATGAGCATGCTTGTTATGTGCGACACCGCTTATCTCAAAAAGGGAAACTTTTACTGTATCAAATTCATCGTTTGCAATGCTATGCTTGGAATTTATGTGAAATATATGATTTTACTTGTTGTTTTGAAAACCCTAAGAAACACCTACCCTACCAATGTGAGTTTAGTGATAATGGAATCGTATCTTCGTATGCTAAGGGTGTTTATAATTACTATGATGTTCAACAAATTAAAGAATTTGTTGCTTTTAAGGGTGCTTATGAAGATGCTACTCTTTACAAATCTGAAATTTTTGCCATACTTAAATATTGTTATGATAATTATGCTTCTAATGCCTATGTTGAACCATATATTGAGGACTCCTCCGCTGTCCAAGAAGAGGCTAATATTTTGCAGGAGTCTATGGAAGAAGGAATTGATGAAACTATGGGCTCATTGGATGAAAAAGATGATGAGGAGAGCGAAGAACAAAAGGAGGAAGAGCGGATTAGTTACCCGTGCCCACCTTCTAATGAGAGTAACTCTTCAACTCATACATTGTTTAATTTCCCTTCGTGCTTACCGAAGGATGATTGCTATAATGATTGTTATGATCCCGTTGATTCTTTTGAAATATCCCTTTTTGATGATGCTTGTGGCCAAGATGCCAATATGAATTATGCTTATGGAGATGAACTTTCTATAGTTCCTTATGTTAAACATGAAATTGTTGCTATTGCACCGACGCATGATAGTCCTATTATCTTTTTGAATTCTCCCGACTACACTATATCGGAGAAGTTTGCCCTTATTAAGGACTATATTGATGGGTTGCATTTTACCGTTGCACATGATAATTTTGATGAATATAATATGCATGTGCTTGCTGCTCCTACTTGCAATTATTATGAGAGAGGAACTACATCTCCACCTCTCCATGTTTCCACTATGATAAAATTGCAAGAAACTGCTTATACTATGCATTGGCCTTTACTATGTGTGCATGAATTGTTCTTTTATGACATGCCGATGCATAGGAAGAGAGTTAGACTTCGTTGTTGCATGATATATGTTATTTTGTGCTCACTACTAAATCACAAATCATTGTTAATTAAAATTGGCTTTGATATACCTTGGGATCCGGGTGGATCCGTTACTTAAGCACTATATGCCTAGCTTAATGGCTTTAAAAAAAGCGCTGCCAGGGAGACAATCCAAAAGTTTTAGAGAGTCATTTATTTCTGTTGAGTGCTTTTATATAGTTTAAAAACAAAAAAATAAAGAGGGGAACCCAAAACTTTTCAAAAAGGAAAGTGAAAGTGAGAGAGATAAGCATTGTTGAAGTGGGGGAGCTCCTTGAACTTTGTTCATGCTCACGGAAACTTTGTGAATCTTGATTACAGAAACTTTTCAACAAAAATAATTATCCCCTTGTACAATTCCATTGTATTATAAAAATAATGTGCCAAGATTTGCCTTTAGGATGTTTACATTGCTTGTTGGTTTGTGCGGTGCAAAACAGAAACTTTGGCTGTAGTGCGTGATTTTACATTTCTTACTGGAACGTCAAACGGTTCTGAAACTTTTTGCACTGTCTTTCTATACAAATTTTTTATTTTTCCTAATTTATTCAGAAGTTTTGGAGTACCAGAAGTATGGTGAATGTTCAGATTACTACAGACTGTCCTGTTTAAGATAGATTCTGTTTTTGATGCATTGTTTGCTTGTTTTGATGAAACTATCGATTTCTATCAGTGTATTAAGCCATGGAAAAGTTATATTACAGTAGCTACAATTCAAAAACAAAATATGAATTGGTTTGTAATAGTACTTAGAGTAGTGATTTGTTGTATTATACTAACGGATCTTACCGAGCTTTCTGTTGAGTTTTGTGTGGATGAAGTCTTCGAAGATCGAGGAGGTCTCGATGTGAGGAGAAGGAGGAGAGGAAAGAGCTCGAGCTTGGGGATGCCCAAGGCACCCCAAGTAAATATTCAAGGAGACTCAAGCGTCTAAGCTTGGGGATGCCCCGGAAGGCATCCCATCTTTCTTCAAGAAGTATCAGTATGTTTTCGGATTCGTTTTGTTCATTTGATATGTGCAAATCTTGGAGCGTCTTTTGCATTTAGTTTTCATTTTTTCTTTTATGCACCATGCTGGTATGATATAGTCCATGGTTGATTTATAGAATGCTCTTTGCACTTCACTTATATCTTTTGAGTATGTCACTACAGGAAACAGCTACTTTGCCGTCTGCCACGGCGGACGGCAAAGGCTCGAAAGGCGGACGGCAAAGACCTTTGCCGTCAGCCGCGGACGGCAAAAGGCTCCGGCAAAGAAGGCTACGGTAAACAGCTGCTTTGCCGTCTGCTTCCTGGAGGCGGACGGCAAAGGCTCTTTGCCGTCTGCGGTGGACGGCAAAGAGGGCGGACGGCAATAATTGCGCTGTCAGTCCGTTAAGTGGCTAACGGCAGACCTTTGCCGTCCGCCGCAGACGGCAAAATTTCTCTGGTCTTTGCCGTCCGCCTTATGATGTCATCTACACGTCACTAGATGGCAGGTTCTTTGCCGTCCGCCTTATGATGTCATCTACACGTCACTAGATGGCAGGTTCTTTGCCGTCTGCCACTGATGGCAAAGTGCAGGTTCTTTGCCGTCTGCCACGGACGGCAAAGTCTTTGACGTCTGCCACTGTAGGCAAACTGACCAAATGGGTCAGCTCCCAGGAAGCACAGTTGGATGCCACGTGGCTTCTTTGCCGTCCGCGGCAGACGGCAAAGAGCTCTTTGCCGTCGATAGCAGACGGCAAAGAGCCTGCATATTGTCTGTTTTTCTGTTTTTTATTAAATCCCACAATTTGCACAGAAAATATATAAGTTTCATATCACATATCCAGCACATAAGTTTCATATCACATATCACATCAGTTTCATCCATACACATTGTTCATACATAAGCAAGTTCCATCCATACACATAGTTCCATCCATATATATATTACAATGCAAAGTTTCATCAACATAGCAAGTTAGATGCAATGATCCATATCACATAGTTCCATCCATCATAACAAGCTAGATACAATGCAAAGTTTCATGAAAGGAAAAGCAAGCACTCCATCATAGCAAGCTAGCTTCCATGAAGTGAATGAAATCTGCAAAATGGTAAATAAGAAAGTTAGAAATAGGTGACTAGAACAAGAAGAAGACTAGAACAAGAAGTATATGTCATTTATGAGCTAACTTAGGTGAAATGGATCATATATGAGCTAACTAAGTTGAAATGGGTTGTTTATGATCTAACTTAGTTGAAATGGATCATTTATGAGCTAACTTAGTTGAAATGGGTCGTTTATGAGCTAACTAAGGTGAAGGGCATCGTTTTTGAGCTAAGTAAGGTGAAATGGGTCATTTTGGAGCTAACCTAGGTGAAATGGGTCATTTTGGAGCTAATCTAGGTGAAATGGGTCATTTTGGAGCTAACCTAGGTGAAATGGGTCATTTTAAAGCTAACGTAGGTAAAATGGATCATTTAGGATCTCATCTACGTAAAATGGGTCATTTTAGAGCTAATTTAGTTGAAATGGATCTTTTTGAGCTAACTTAGGTGAAATGGATCATTTAAGAGCTAATTTAGGTGAAATGGATCGTTTTTTAGCTCACTTAGGTCAAATGGATCGTTTATGAGCTAAATTAGTTGAAATGGATCGTTTATGAGATAACCTAGGTAAGATGGGTCATTTTGGAGTTAACCTAGGTGAAATGGGCCATTTTAAAGCTAACGTAGGTAAAATGGATCATTTAGGAGCTAATCTAGGTAAAATGGGTCATTTTTGAGCTAACTTGGATGAACTGCATCATTTATAAGCTAACCTAGGTAAAATGGGTCATTTTGGAGGAAAATAAGCTAACTCTAAGTCATTATGGTAAGCATATTGGAGGAAATAAAGCTAAGTCTAGGTCTTTATGCATTTGTTAAGCAAAACACTAGAGAAACTTACCGTGATCAGGGAGGTGTAGGAGCGGGGTGGCTAGTGCCGCTACCTGGAGAAGGATCGTGCGATGCGTTTCTGGAGTTAAGCTGCACCAAAGATCATTTCCAATGTCTCGTTAGCATTACGACACACAAATGTTAAGACTACCAAGTAATGTCCATTCAAACTAAACTCACCGTGCTCCCAGGAGCAATCACTGGCATCGGCGGAGCGGGCTGACCGGACTTCTCGCACACAGACTGCACATTTGGTTTTCAGAACAGAGTCATACTAGTTAGTAATGAGACTCAAATGTTAAGACTAGCAAGTAAGCTGCAGAAGAAACTTACCACAAGGAGCTCGTACATGGCCCTTGCCTGCATGTCATTCCGTGCCCTCTCCTCCTCCATCATCTTTCTCGTCCTCTCCTCCATCTCCCGCTGCCTCTCCGCCGCCTCCGCCAGAAGTTTCTCCGTTCTATCTCTCTCAGTCTGTATAGCAGCCTGCAACACCACTCACATGACCATTTGTAATCATTGATGGAAGCGCACACAATGTAATGGAGAAAGATAACTGAGTACGTATCACTAACCTTGATGGCGAGTTGCACTGGCCGTTCACGAGGCCTTATCTCAGGAGCGGAGCTCGACTGGCGCGCCTTGATCTCCGGGAGAGTGCTAGGACAACGGATAAGTCCATCTCCAATGGCTATGGAGCCATGGGACCTCCCGCCACCAGATATCATCACCAGCTCTGGATCAATGGGACCCTGGCTCGGGTTAAAGTCCTCCCCTTTCCTCGCCTTCCCCTCATCTCTATATCTCACGAGCTTGTTGTGGGAGGAGATGTTGGTGAAGTTGTTTGCATCATCGAGGTCAGACTGAGAGAAAGCCTTGACTTTCTTGAAAGAGCCAGTGTGGGCCATGGCATACAGGTCGTACACCTCTGGCACCTTATCCGCCTTATTGTGGCGTGCCTGAAAGAGAGAAACAATGAAAATTAGTAATTAAAGGGCTCAAGCTAGCATGATGAATGAATTGCATGAATCATGAAGCAAACCACATACCCAGTTGCGCCCGAACTGATATAAGTTGGAGCTGCCTTGATGGTGTGGCACACCTTCCATTTGGGCACGTTTGTCCTTGGCCTGGTTGTGGAGGGCTAGCCATTCTTGTGAGCACCACTCATCGACCAACACCTCCCAACAATCCATCCGATCCGCACACCATCTCGGAGGCGCCTATAAGTTAGCAAATAGAAACTTGAGCGCTACGGCTAAGAATTACTAAATGAAGGAACTTAAGTAGAAGGCCTTAAGAATTACCTTCATGTACTGCTCCTTACTCAGGAACTTATCGCGGCACGCCGGCTTGGTCTTCTTGATACCACGCAAGGCGTAGTAGTCTCGAACAGCCTGCACCCGAGCCTCGTGCCGTAAGTTCTGGAGTAGGCGCTTGCAGACGTTCTGGATAACATTTGCGCTGTCCTCCTCGTATCCCTCCTCACACCTGTAGAATGTCTGCAATCAAATGAGACAATATTGATTAGTACAATTAATAACTAGCTAGTTGAAGATTTTGAAATGTGTAAAGGAGAAATTACCCAGAACGTCCTGATCACCATGTCAGCCCTCGTGTCGCACACGACACCATCGATAATGACATCCGGCGGGGCCGGGGCAGCCACGTAGTGCTCCCAGCTCAACCCAAGCTCTGGAAGCCGACCCTCACCAGGCAACGTGACAAACCCCGGGAAGTTTTGCCGGCAAAGAACTCCAAGGACGGAGTTGGGCCGGCGGACACTATGATGGTGGTCCCAACCCCTGCAGCATGACAAGGCCAACGCATTAGTTATTTCAAGAAACGTGAATGCAGAAGGTACAAAAATATTAAATGCACTTACGTACCTCTCCCCATCAGGGAAGATCAACCACCTCTGCTCGCGGGTCGCCGGCACGGACGGGAGCCGTGTAGCACCACGCTGGTAGACGGTGCCACCCTCCTCCTCAAGATCAGTCGGCTCCCCGCCATCATCAGCATGGCCACTCGGCTCCTCGGGCTGATCCGGCCAGGTACCCCATCCGGACGTGTGCTCCTCCGGGGTCTCGTGGGCCGAACTCTCGTGGGCCGAAGGCCAGTCGACCCGAGGCTCGTGGGCCCAAGACCCGTGGACCGGAGGCTCGTGGACCGGAGTCCGTGTAGCCTCCTCCTCGGACGAGTCCACCCTAGCAGTCACGTGCTCGGGTGAAACAGCTGGGGGTGGCGGCGAGGAAGGTGCCCTAGCAGTCACCCTACCTCCTCTCCCGCGACCACGTGCCCCACCTCCTCTCTTCCTACCTCGTCCCCTGCTGGGCACCGCGGTCGACGAAGAAGGGCCCGACGGTGTGGACATACTGTCCAGCAACGCTCGGCGGAGAGGTACGTCTGGAATCGAAGACCTCAGACCACGCGCCGACGAAGAAGGGGCCTTGGCGCGCTCCCGACCAGCGCCCACCATCTTTCAACACCTGCCATGACAAACAGTAAACGAAATTAGTACAACATAAAAAAAGACCGACATGAATAATAATATGTGTATCACTTAAGTGTATCATCATCAAGTACAACATTAAAAAATTTAATACCTGACACTACTAATAATCTCGATCAGTATCATCAATAAATGCATAATCATCATCATCACTATAATCAATGACGGGCTCATAGGGTTCAGTGGCATCAACATGTGCAAGGCCACCTTGACGTAATCGGTCAAGCAATGATAGGTCATCCGCAGCAGTAACCTCTTCTTGTTCCGGCTCTTCTTGTTCCTCCTCTGGGGTGATGTCGGATTCACTGTCGCTGTCTACTTCAATGTTTTGGGGTGAAGTATAGCGGTTCTTGAAACGCTTTTTGGAAAGACGTGTCTCTTGGAAGAATTCTCCTTCATATGTGTCTGGGTTAATGTGAGGTTCATAATCCTCTTCCTTTGGGGGAGATAGTCTAGCACGTGGCGGCACTTCATAAACGACATCCCAACCTTTTAGATTTGGATTAGTTTGGCAGGCCCATGGTAGATAGAATACTTGGGTCGCCTGTTGAGCCGTAATATAGACATCAGGAACATCTAAATGGGTGCTTTGGTTGATTTCAACTAGCCCTATATGTTCATGAGTCCTTCTAGTCTCCTTCGGCTGAAACCAATAACATTTGAAGACTACGACATTCGGTGGGTTTTCACCATAGAATAGAAGTTCATAAATTGCTTCAACTCTCCCATAATACTCGGTACCTCCTTCGCCGATAGCAGATACACAACAATTTGTAGACTTTCGGTCGGCCATAGATAGCTCTTTGCCATAGGTACGAAAGCGATACCCGTTGATGTCGTATTTGTCAAATGAACGGACCTTATAGTCAAAACCATTAGCCACTTGTCTCAATTCGGCGTCCATAGACTCTGAATTAGCCTACAATTTTAATATGAAAGGATTGTTGCATTACGCACAAATTAGCGAATGAAACCGGGATAGCCGCCTACAAATTAGCCTACAAGTCTAATAGAAATTACCGTTTGTTTGAACCAAGAGATGAAACCGGGATAGCCGCCTCCTTGCTTTGCGAGAAGCTCATACTCTTCGACAGAATCCTTTTGGATCACCGCTCCATACGAGAATAAGGCGACGTATCGACTGTATGAAATATCCAGGAATAAGAGCAGTTCAAAGGAAATAGAAGTTGCAAAACTATGTACCGAGAACTTACTCGATGTACGGCCGCACTTCTATCAGGTTGTTGAAGATATACAACGAAATGGTCCGCCATTGTTCGTTATCCAAAGATACTGGATTTGAAACACTGGCTGGTGCGAGATTCCCTTTGAAAAGGCTGAGGTTGGATCCACCCTTTTTAGGGTCGTCAGCATTGTACCGAGGCTTCGGATTATGCAAATGACGATTTTTGGCTTCGTAGTGTGCTGTCACGAAGTTTGCCGCCTCCTCAGTGATGAATGCCTCAGCCATCGATGCTTCAATTCTACGTTTATTTTTACATTTTTGTCGAAGCGTTTTCTGCATCCTCTCAGTTGGGTAGCACCAACGATTTTGCACGCCCCCCCCCCCAATCTTGCCTCGGTCGGGAGATGCAAAATCAAATGTTGCATTGGATTAAAGAAGCCCGGTGGAAAGATCTTCTCTAAATTGTAGATCAACTCCGGCGCCAACTCTTCCATTTCTTCTAGCACGCCAGGCGATAGTTCTTTCGCACAAAGAACACGGAAGAAATAGCTGAGTTCTGCCAGTACTAGCCATTCATCCAGAGGGATGAAGCCACGCAACATCACCGGCATTACCCGCTCAATCCATATGTGCCAATCATGACTCTTCAGACCAAATATCTTCAATTTATCAAGACTGGCTCCCCTCTGTAGATTCGCTGCATACCCATCGGGGAACATCAACTGCATTTTCACCCACAAGATAATTTCCCTCATAGCTGGCCTTCCAAGATTGAACCATGCCTTTGGCTTCGTCCAGTTCTGCTTTCCTTTCGGTTCTTTCATGTTTTGTAACGGCCTATCACATAGCGCCTCCAGATCGACTCTAGCCTTAGTATTATCCTTTGACTTCCCATCTATGCCGAACAATGTACCAAAAAGTGCCTCGGCGATATTCTTCTCAGTGTGCATCACATCGATGTTGTGTGGGCAAAGGAGGTCTTTGAAGTAAGGCAGATCCCATAAGCATGTTTTGTGAGTCCAGGCGTGCTTAGAATTATACCCCTTGAAGTACCCTGGACGCTCTGGATCTGGCTCGAGAGCGTTTAACTGATCCAGGGTCTGTTGGCCTGTCAATGCATGTGGTGCAGAGTTTTTGACAACTCTACCTCTGATGAAGTTCTTCTTGTCTTTCCTGAACTTATGGCGAGGATTCAGGAACTGTCTATGCATGTCGAAGCAAGAAAACTTGCGACCGGCCTGAAGCCAACGAAACTCAAGAGCTCCCTTGCATGTGGGGCACGGGAACCTTCCATGCACACACCAGCCAACGAATAGCGCATACGCCGGCAAGTCATGCGTGGAGTACATGTACCAGACACGCATTATGAAGTTCCGTTTGCTATAGGCATCGTATGTCTTGAACCCATTATCCCAGGCTTCTTGCAATTCGTCCTTAAGCGGTTGCATGTACACATTCATACTTTTCCCCGGATAGTTGGGCCCTGGAATTATCAACGTCAGGAAAATGTTCTTTCTTTGCATAATCTGTCCGGGGGGAGATTGAGTGGAAAGACAAATACGGGCCAACAACTGTATTGGGCTGCCGTCATACCAAACACACTGAACCCATCCGTGCTGATGCCAACTCGAGGATGCCTCGGATCTGCCGCTTTGTCACCATGTAATTCATCAAACTTTTTCCACGCAACACCATCCGATGTGTGTACAATCATCAGATTCCCATCTGCATCTAGTTCGGTTCTTTTGCCCGTTTTGTGCCATGTCATCTGTCTGGCCGTCTCTTCGACCATGAAAAGACGTTGAAGTCTTGGTACGATTGGCATATACCGAAGAACACTAACGGGGATTTTGGTCTGTGTCTTCTCACCCATACCGTTGTCTACCACAACATACCTGGAAGACTTGCAAATGGGACAATAGTTCAAGTCCGCATAGTCAAGCCTAAACAAGACACATCCTTTCTCACAGGCATGTATCTTATCATAGGGCATCTTCAGTGCACGGAGGATTTTGTCCGACTGGTACAGGTTTGCAGGCATTACATGGCCTTTGGGTAGAAAGCGTCCAAATACTGTCATCATTGCATCGTAGCATTCTCTGCCCAAGTTGAACTGAGCCTTCAGAGCCATTACTTGTGAGATGGCATCCAACTGACAAAGCTCAGTGTGCTCATGGAGCGGACGTTTTGAAGACTCCAACATTTCATTGAAGGCCTTTGCAGATTCCTCCATCTCCTCGTCCAAATCCCGAGCATCATCAAAGTCTTGCACCATGTTTTCCATCCCGGTACCATGCTCGTCGGTGCGACGACGATCCACCTCAGCTCGGTCACGTTGGGCAGACTCACCATGAAATGTCCACACCGTATAATCGGGCGTAAAACCACTCTTCTGCAGGTGTTTGCCCATTTCAGCCTCTGTCCTCTTTTCCCAATTGCCGCACCGTAAACAGGGGCACCAGGTTTTCCTTTGGCCATTTGCAAATGCGGCTCGCACAAACCCCTTGGTTTTTGTGAACCATTCAGTGCTCCATTTGTTCTGACCAGTGTGACCGGTGTACATCCACGCACGATCACTCATCTTGACTTTCAGAGCTACTAGACACACAACAAATATATATATATAATTCACCATGTATGTATTCATCAGTTGATCTACTTTGTCAATTTTATTACGTCCATGCAACCTACACTCTAATAGGTAATGATAGGTCCTAATCCCACCCGAGTATGTTTAGATTGGGTTCATTTTCCCATGCTATGCCCCGGATCCTACGCAAAATTTCGGCAGCACCTCCCCACTGTTCTCCTGATACACGTCTCTGCAATAAACAGAGAGGATGTGTACCCGGAGAACAACAGGGGAGGCACTGACGAAATTTATGCGTCGGATCCGGAGCAAAGCATATGGGAAAATGAACCCAATCTAAACATACTCGGGCTGTCCATGGATAGCGTTGGACAATTCGAAAGAATCAAGGTTATAAATATGCAAATGCATGCATATTTATAACTATGACGCTTTCGAATGGGAGACACATATTGGTTACGCATACTGATGATTCAAGACACATATATATCTAGCTATCAAGTTTCATCGGAATAGATCAAATAATTAATGGGGGAGGAGGACATGTCATTTGTGCTCACCCACGAACGAAGGGGCAGAGCTCGTCAAACGCACGGCGAGGTCGTCGAACACCAAACCTCGCAGCGATGAAACAACTGCACATTTAAAACTACCCGATCAACACAATTATATATGATGTTTTTCATAACAAAATCGAAAGATATATGACCTAACTAATAATTCACAAATATATGACCCCGTCGGCTTCTGGAAGGCCAAAGAACACCTTTTCGGGAGGTGTCGGGGGTCGGGGTGTCGTGTCGGTCTCGGGGTGCCGTGTCGGGGTCTCGGGGTCGGGGTGTCGGGTCGGGGTCGGGGTGCCGTGTCGGTGTCGGGGTCGGGGTGTCGGGTCAGGCTCGGGGTCGGGGTGTCGGGGTCGGGGTCGGGGTCAGGGTCTCGGGGTCGGGGTCGGGGTCGGGGTCTCGGGGTCGGGGTGTCGGGGTGTCGGGGGTGTCGTGTCGGTGTCGGGGTGCCGTGTCGGTGTCGGGGTGCCGTGTCGGGGTCGGGGTGCTGTTTCGGGGTCGGGGGGTCGGGCTGTCGTGTCGGGGTCAGGGGGTTAGGGGGTCGGGGGGTCGGGGTGTCGTGTCGGGGTCAGGGGGTTAGGGGGTCGGGTGTCGGGGTGGAGTCGGGGTCGGGTGTCGGGGTGTGGTGTCGGGGTTGGGGGGTCAGGGGGTCTTCTCATTCTTCTACTACTTCTACTTCTTCTACTACTTCTACTTCTTCTCATCCCCCGTCTTCTTCTTCTTCTTCTTTCTCCTCCTCCTCCTCCTCCTCCTCCTCCTCCTCTTCTTCTTCTTCTTCTTCTTCTTGCTCCTCCTCCTCCTCCTCCTCCTCTTCTTCTTCTTCTTCTTCTTCTTCTTCTTCTTCTTCTTCTTCTTCTTTCTCCTCCTCCTCCTCCTCCTCCTCCTCCTCTTCTTCTTCTTCTTCTTCTTCTTCTTCTTCTTCTTCTTTCTCCTCCTCCTCCTCCTCCTCCTCCTCCTCCTCCTCCTCTTCTTCTTCTTCTTCTTCTTCTTCTTCTTCTTCTTCTTCTTCTTCTTCTTCTTCTTTCTCCTCCTCCTCCTCCTCTTCCTCTTCTTCTTCTTCTTCTTCTTCTTCTTCTTCTTCTTCTTCTTCTTCTTCTTTCTCCTCCTCCTCCTCCTCTTCCTCTTCTTCTTCTTCTTCTTCTTCTTCTTCTTCTTCTTCTTCTTCTTCTTCTTCTTCTTCTTCTTCTTCCCCCTTCTACTTAACCTAAACCTAAACTAAAAACATAAACTAATTAAAACTAAACTATTTAAACTAATTAAACTAAATAACCTAAACTAATTAATTCTAAACTGAAAAAACATAAACTAAAAAACCTTATCTAAACAGAAAAAAAAACAGAAAAAAAATGGGAGGGGCTCACTGTGGGGGGCGCCGACGGGTCGGGGAGGGGCCGGCGACGGGGGGCCGGGGCGGGGCGGTGGAGGAGGCGGGGCGGCGGGGGCCCGGCCGGCGGGGGGCCGGGGCGGGGCGGTGGAGGAGGCGGGGCGGCGGGGGGGCGGGCGGCGGGGGGCCGGGGCGGGGCGGTGGAGGAGGCGGCGGGGGGCGCGGGGTGGCGGGGGGCCGGGGCGGGGGGGGCGACGGGGCGGTGGGGCGGCGGGCCGACGGGGCGGCGGGCGGCGGCGGCGGGGTCGGAGGAGAAGGGCGCGCGAGGACGAAGTGAGTAACGGGCGGGGGGGGCACTTGCCGTTAGTCAAGTGCCCTCTTTGCCATCCGCCAGCCTTTGCCGACCGCCTTTTTGCCTCTTTGCCGTCTGCTAGCGGACGGCAAAGAGGTGGGCCGTTAACATTTTTTCAAATGAGTGGGGGGTGGGGGCCACCACACTCTTTGCCGTCCGCCAGCGGATGGCAAAGATTCTTTGCCGTCAGCTGGCAGACGGCAAAGAGCTGGCAGATGGCAAAGAGCTTCTTTGCCGTCAGCCTTTTCTTTGCCGTCTACTTATGCGTAGCTGATGGCAAAGAGCTGCTTTGCCGTCAGCTAGCAGACGGCAAAGAGCTGGCAGATGGCAAATTAGCTGATTCCAGTAGTGTGTCTTTATAGAATGCTTCATGTGCTTCACTTATATCATTTGAAGTTTGGATTGCCTGTTTCTCTTCACATAGAAAACCGCCATTTGTAGAATGCTCTTTTGCTTCACTTATATTCGTTAGAGCGTTGGCATATCTTTTGTAGAAAGAATTAAACTCTCTTGCTTCACTTATATCTATTTAGAGAGTTGACAGGAACTGGTCATTCACATCGTTAGTCATAAAATCCTACATAAAACTTGTAGATCATTGAATATGATATGTTTGATTCCTTGCAATAGTTTTGCGATACAAAGATGGTGATATTAGAGTCATGCTAGTGGGTAGTTGTGGATTGTAGAAATACTTGTGTTGAAGTTTGTGATTCCCGTAGCATGCACATATGGTGAACCGTTATGTGATGAAGTCGGAGCATGATTTATTTATTGATTATCTTCCTTATGAGTGGCGGTCGGGGACGAGCGATGGTCTTTTCCTACCAATCTATCCCCCTAGGAGCATGCGCGTAGTACTTTGTTTCGATGACTAATAGATTTTTGCAATAAGTATGTGAGTTCTTTATGACTAGTGTTGAGTCCATGGATTATACGCACTCTCACCCTTCCATCATTGCTAGCCTCTTCGGTGCCGTGCATTGCCCTTTCTCACCTCGAGAGTTGGTGCAAACTTCGCCGGTGCATCCAAACCCCATGATATGATACGCTCTATCACACATAATCCTCCTTATATCTTCCTCAAAACAGCCACCATACCTACCTATCGTGGCATTTCCATAGCCATTCCGAGATATATAGCCATGCAACTTCCATCATCATCGTATACATGACTTGAGCATTTATTGTCATATTGCTTTGCATGATCGTAAGATAGCTAGCATGATGTTTTCATGGCTTGTCCGTTTTTTGATGTCATTGTTATGCTAGATCATTGCATATCCCGGTACACCGCCGGAGGCATTCATATAGAGTCATATCTTTGTTCTAGTATCGAGTTGTAATATTGAGTTGTAAGTAAATAAAAGTGTGATGATCATCATTATTAGAACATTGTCCCATGTGAGGTTATCAAAATAAAAGTGGCCAAAGAAGCCCCAAAAAGAGAGAGAGGCCAAAGAAGCCTAAAAAAGAGAGAGAAAAAAATAAAAAAATGAGAGAAAAAAAATAAAAAAAATGAGAGAAAAGAGAGAAGGGACAATGTTACTATCCTTTTACCACACTTGTGCTTCAGAGTAGCACCATGTTATTCATATAGAGAGTCTCTTGAGTTATCACTTTCATATACTAGTGGGAATTTTCATTATAGAACTTGGCTTGTATATTCGAACAATGGGCTTCCTCAAATGCCCTAGGTCTTCATGAGCAAGCAAGTTGGGTGCACACCCACTTAGTTCCAGTTTGAGCTTTCATACACTTATAGCTCTAGTGCATCCGTTGCATGGCAATCCCTACTCCTCACATTGACATCAAGTGATGGGCATCTCCATAGCCCATCGATTAGCCGTGTCGATGTGAGACTTTCTCCTTTTTGTCTTCTCCACACAACCTCCACCATCATATTCTATTCCACCTATAGTGCTATGTCCATGGCTCACGCTCATGTATTGTGTGAAAGTTGAAAAGGTTTGAGAACGTCAAAAGTATGAAACAATTGCTTGGCTTGTCATCGGGGTTGTGCATGATTTGAATATTTTGTGTGGTGAAGATGGAGCATAGCCAGACCATAAGATTTTGTAGGGATAACTTTCTTTGGCCATGTTATTTTGAAAAGACATGATTACTTTATTAGTATGCTTGAAGTATTATTGTCTTAATGTCAAATGATAGACTATTGCTTTGAATCACTCGTGTCTTAATATTCATGCCGTGATTGGATTACATGATCAAGATTATGCTAGGTAGCATTCCACATCAAAAATTATCTTTTTTATCATTTACCTACTCGAGGACGTGCAGGAATTAAGCTTGGGGATGCTGATACGTCTCCATCGTATCTATAATTTTTTATTGTTCCATGCCAATATTCTACAACTTTTACATTATTTTGGCAACTTTTTATACTATTTTTGGGATAACATATTGATCCAGTGCCTAGTGCTTGTTCCTGTTTGTTGCATGTTTTTTGTTTTGTAGAAAATCCATATCAAACGGAGTCCAAACGGGATAAAAACTGACGGAGATTTTTTTTGGAATATATGTGAATTTTGGAAAGTGGAATCAACGCGAGACGATGCCCGAGGGGCCCACGAGGGTGAGGGGCGCGCCCTAGTGGGTCAGGTGCGCCCTGGGCCCTCGTGGCCATTCCGTAAGGTGGTTGGCGCCCTTCTTTCGCCGCAAGAAAGCCAATATCTGGATAAAAATCATGTCCAAATTTCATCCCAATCGGAGTTACGGATCTCCGGGAATTTAAGAAATGATGAAAGGGCAGAATCAGGAAACGCTGAAACAGAGAGAGACAGAGAGACAGATCCAATCTCGGAGGGGCTCTCGCCCCTCCGCCGCCATGGAGGCCATGGACCAGAGGGGAAATCCTTCTCCCATCTAGGGAGAAGGTCAAGGAAGAAGAAGAAGAAGAAGAAGGGGGTCCCTCTCCCCCTCTCCCCCGGTGGCGCCGGAACGCCGCCGGGGCCATCATCGTCACCGCAATCTACACCAACACCTCTGTCATCTTCACCAACATCTTCATCACCTTCCCCCATCTATCTACGGCGGTCCACTCTCCCGCAACCCGTTGTACCCTCTACTTGAACATGGTGCTTTATGCTTCATATTATTATCCAATGATGTGTTGCCATCCTATTATGTCTGAGTAGATTTTCGTTGTCCTATCGGTAATTGGTGAATTGCTATGATTGGTTTAATTTGCTTGTGGTTATGTTGCTGTCCTTTGGTGCCCATCATATGAGCGCACGCATGGATCACACCATAGGGTTAGTTGTATGTTGATAGGACTATGTATTGGAGGGCAAGAGTGACAGAAGCTTCAACCTAGCATAGAAATTGATGCATACGGGATTGAAGGGGGACCAATATATCTTAATGCTATGGTTGGGTTTTACCTTAATGAATGTTAGTAGTTACGGATGCTTGCTAATAGTTCCAATCATAAGTGCATAGAATTCCAAGTCAGGGATGACATGCTAGCAGTGGCCTCTCCCACATAAAACTTGCTATCGGCTAGTAAAGTAGTCAATTGCTTAGGGACAATTTCACAACACCTACCACCACTTTTCCACACTCGCTATACTAACTTTATTGCTTCTTTACCTAAACAGCCCCTAGTTTTTATTTGCGTACTCTTTATATTCTTGCAAACCTATCCAACAACACCTACAAAGTACTTCTAGTTTCATACTTGTTTTAGGTAAAGCGAACGTTAAACGTGCATAGAGTTGTATCGGTGGTCGATAGAACTTGAGGGAATATTTGTTCTACCTTTAGCTCCTCGTTGGGTTCGGCACTCTTACTTATCGAAAGAGGCTACAATTGATCCCCTATACTTGTGGGTTATCAGCGTACTCTGAAGAGGCATGCTTCCGGGGGTCCTTCTCGGTGTCCTTGCCAGCTTTCTTAACTTTCTTTTTCTCCTTGCCGGGAGTTGAGGCCTTAATGGCCTCTGCTGCTACCACATCTCTGTACATCTCGGTGATGTCGATAACTGCATCCCTCTTATCTGATGGAATGGAGAACTCCCATAGGGCCCGACATCTTCAAGGTGTTATATGCGTAATGGGACGCCGCCATGAACTTGGCCAAAGCTGGACAACTAAGGATTCCGTTGAATGGCAGGGGAAGCTCAACAACATCAAATACAACCTTTCCAGTCCTAAAGTTTAGTTCGCCACGAAATGTTACTGGCAAAGTAATCTTTCCCTTTTGGCTGACTCATTCCTTGGTTGATCCCCTGGAATAGGTCAGTCTTCGTCAGGAATTTGAAGTTTCTTAAGCACATCGGGGGAAATCAAACTCAACCCTGCCCCACCGTCAACCAACATCTTTGTGACCTTGAGGTTGTGGATTGTTGGTGAAACCAACAATGGCAAGCATCCAACCGCAGTGGTGCGATCCGGATGATCCTCAATGTAAAAAATGATGGGCGTGCGGGACCATTGAGTGTTTCTCGAGCGTTTGCCACCGGCTCTGTCGCATTGACTTCACGCGCCCACTACTTGAGTTGGCGGTGAGAGGAATGCAAGGATGCGCCCCCATCAATGCACATTACCTCAGTAGCCTTCTGAAATTCCTATTCACCGGTTTCATTATCATCCTCTTCACTGTCATCTTCACTTTCCTTTTTCTCACGGCCCCTGGCGGGCTTCTCATTCTGCTGATTGACCTTGCCGCGACGATTACTGCGGCCACCGCAACCCTTCCTGCCAGTGCCGTCCTGGCCTATCTCCTTATCACGCCTTTCATATCCAGCCTTCTACCTTTCCACCAGTTGTTCGACTTGTTTACAATCTTGGAGATCATGGCCCTTGGTCCTGTGGATCTTGCAGTATGGCCCGTCGGATTTACCAGTTTTCTCAGCCGTCGTAGCTGCCCGACAGTCAATGCAAGTAGCAGCTTCCTTGCCGGGTGCCTCGGTCTTTGCCTTCTTGCTGGTGCTAAGGTCACAGGAGCTCTCAACGGCCATCACTGCTTTCCCTTTACACTTCTTGCTGTGCTTTCTATTCCTCTTCCTAGGGGTGGCAGCGTTGTCGTCGTCTTCCAAATCGACTTCGACACCAACCTCTTCCTCGGGAAGTCTTCTTCCCTCTTCGGCATGAGCACACTTGTCTGCCAACATGTAGAGTTCGTTGACGGTCTTTGGAAGCCGAACATTCATCTTGGCACGCATCCTTCGATTGTGCACATTCGTGTGGAATGCGGCAATCACAGCTGCCGGATGTATCTTAGGAATGTTGCGGTGCACCCGACTAAATCTCTATAGGTACTTACACAAACTCTCCCCTTCTTTCTATTTCACTTCTTTACCATCGTAAGTTCATACAACGCTTATTTTCCTGTGCAATAAAAGATCATACATATTTTAGGAGCAAATTTTATTGCTTTTGCATCGATGACAACTTACTTGAAGGATCTTATTCAATCCATAGGTAGATATGGTGGACACTCATGGCAAGAAACTAGGTTTAAGGGCTATTGGATGCACACGTAGTATCTCTACCTAGTATGATTTTTTGGCTAGCAAATATCCTAAGCAAGCACCACATGTTGGAGGATCAATAAAAATATAACTTCTATACAAATGTACCCAAACATAACTCATTATGTTGTCTTCCTTGTCCAATTTCAACTAATTTGATCAAGTTTGAAAATAATTAATGGGTAATCACAATTATAAAAGATGTACAAGATAATATATTTGTATGTGCAAGTTCTCTTCCTTATACTAATCTTTCATGAATTGCTTGTATGACCAATATTCTGATTGTCAAATTTCAATAGATTTTGCTTTCTAAACCCAATGTGAAGCTACTACTAGGTATGATACAAGCATATGAAGCACATATAATTTCAACTTTATGAAATTCAATTCATTCAACAATTTACTCTTAGGATATAAGTGAAGAACAAGAATAATTGACAAACTACTCCAAAAAGATATAAGTGAAGATCAAATGAGTAGTTAAATAATTAAGTAGCTATGTGATGACTCTCTCTCTCTCTCTCTCTTTCAAAAATTTCAGATCTTAAGTATTTTACTCAAACCGTGAAGTAAACAAAACAAAATGACATTCCAATAATAGCACAACTCATGTGAAGAAGCAAACACTTAGGCTCAACCAATACTAACCTATAATTGTTGATGAAAAAATATGGGATGCCTACCGGGGCATCCCCAAACTTAGATACTTGAGACTTCTTGAAATGTTATCTTGGGATGCCTTGGACATTCCCAAGCTTGAGCTTTTGTGTCTCCTCAATTCCTCTCATATCATAGTATCCCTAAATCTTAAAAACTTCATCCACATAAAATTGAACAAGAACTTGTGAGATAAGTTAGTATAAATCAAGTGAAAACCTTAACATTATCTACTATAGAAAATCACTAAAATTATAATTTAACATTGCATACTAAATTCCTTTGCATATTTAATACTCCTATCCTCAAATAGAATCATTAAACAAGCAAACATATGCAAACATAACAGCAATCCGTCTAAACAGAACAGTCTGTAAAGGATGAAGAAAGATTCATACTTCTTTAACTCCAAAAGTTCTAGAAAATTACCATACTATAGATATTTTGTTATGCCTTACCGTGTAAAGATTTCAAGATCTTATCACATTCTGACTTTTCTAAAGAATCCAGAGAATGATAGAAAACTTTCTGTTTTCAAACAACAACATATAGATTTGCAAATTGAGCATGGTAAAGGCTATACTTGTCACTTTTATTGAAATATAAAAGATACAAAATACTATTCTAAATAACAACAAGCAAATCAAAAGAAAAGAAAATGACGCTCCAAGCAAAATACATATCATGTGACGAAAAAAAATATAGCTCCAAAGTGAGGTTACCGATAACGTTGAAGATGAAAGAGGGGATGCCTTTCGGGGCATCCCCAAGCTTAGTAGCTTGGGTCTTCCTTGAATATTACCTTGGGGTGCCTTGGGCATCCCCAAGCTTAGGGTCTTGCCGCTCCTTATTCTCCTCATATCGATATATCACCCAAAACTAGAATACTTCAATACCACAAAACTTAACCGAACTTCATGAGATAGGTTAGTATGATACTGTCAAGACAAGATTCATAATTTTTCTCACACAATTCCTACTGTACCCTACAATTTATATTGACCAGTATAAGCCATAGAAACTATAAAACAAGCAAACTATGCATTTAAAAAAGAATCTCTCAAAAACAGAAAAAATTGTAATGATCTGAACAATAACCATACTTATGTAAATCCAAAAATTCTGAAAAATTAGGTTAACATAGGCAATTTGTATATCAATTATAGTTCAAAAGTTCAGAATTTTTTGTCGCTCCAGTGATCTTCAACAATTCTGTTACTAGGCGCAAAAGTTTCTGTTTTTGCACAGAATCAAGTCAACTATCATCCACACTATCCCAAACGATTTACTTAGCACTTTATTGAAACAAAAGCTATAAAACATGATTAATACGGTAGCTTAATCATGTGATCTCACAAAAATTGTAGGTAAAGATATTGGGTTGTCTCCCGACAAGCGCTTTTCTTTAATGCCTTTTTAGCTAGGCATGATGATTTGAATGATGCTCACACAAAAGTAAAGAATTGAAACATAACTGGAGCATCATGAATCTTATGTTCCTCTCTCATAATAGTTTTCAGTAGCATCATGAGTGAATTCAACAATATGGTTATCACATAAAGCATTCTTTTCATGATCCCCAAGCATAGAAAATTTATTACTCTTCACATAAGCAAATTTATTCTCATTCGTAATAGTGGGAGTATCATATGAAACTTGAACACTATAAATTGTTTCCACATTAAAGGAGTAATATTCAGTAGAATATTATTCACAATTATGACAAGATTTATAAGAATAATTATCACTACTTTTTATAACATAAGTATCATCACAATAATCATCATAAGTAGCAACTTTGTTCTCATCATAGTCAATTGAAACCTCTTCCAAGATAGTGGAATCATTAGTAAATAAAGTCATGACCTCTACAAATCCACTTTTACCATTATAGTAAGATTGAACACCCTCCAAAATAGTGGGATAATAATTATCTAAAGTTGACACCCTTCCAAACCCACTTTCGTAAATATTGCAATCATCATAAATAGGAGGCATGCAATCATCATAATAAATTTGACCATTCAAAGTAAGGGGACTAAAAATATCATCTTCATTAAGCATAGCATCCCCAAGCTTGGGACAAACATTAATTGCAGCAAATAAATTCTCAAATATGTCATTCTCATCAAACATAACATCCCCAAGCTTGTGGCTTTGCATATCATAAGCATAATCACTCTCATCATTAATAGTGTGAATAACACCAATAGTATAACAATTACTATCATCATAATCTTCTAAGTTGGTGCCAAAAAGCTTTTCAAGATCATAAGAAGTATCATTATTTTCCCAGTCATAGTCATCACAACGAGTAATATGCATATCAAAATCATCTTCAATAGTTTCTCCGGACATGCATTCCACATCAAAAATTCTATTTTTATCATTTACCTCGAGGACCAGCAGGAATTAAGCTTGGGGATGCTTGATACATTTCCAATGTATCTATAATTTTTTATTGTTCCATGCTATTATAGTATCAATCTTGGATGTTTATTATGCAATTATATATTATTTTTTGGGACTAACGTATTAACCTAGTGCCCGCCAGTTGTTGTTTTTTTGCTTTTTTTGTTTTCAGGAAATCAATATCAAACAAAGTCCAAATGAAGAAAAAACCTTGGAATAAGTTTTTATAGATCAGAAGGGACTCTAGAAGGTTCGGGAGAAGACCTGAAGAGCCACGAGGGAGCGACAAACTCGGGAGGCGCGCCCCCTTGTGGGCCCCTCGTGGCACCTCTTGACCTAATTCCGCCTCTATAAATTCTCAAATATTCCCCATACATCAGAGAGCCACCCAAAATACTTTTTCCGCCGCCACAAGTTTCTGTTCTCATGAGATCCGATTTGGAGACCTTTTTCGGTACTCTGTCGGAGGGGGAATCGATCACAGAGGGCTTCTATTTCAACCTCGCCGCCCCTCCGTTGATGTGTGAGTAGTTTACCACAGACCTATGGGTCCATAGCTAGTAGTTAGAAGGCTTCTTCTTCTCTCTTTGATCTTCAATACAATGTTCTCCTCGATGTTATTGGAGATCTATTCGATGTAATCCTTTTTTCAGCGTGTTCCTCTAACAATAGCAAATTGGGCTCGCAAAATCCCAAAAGCTTTCTCCACATCTTTCCTAGCCGCCGCCTGAGCATTGTGGAAATAAATATTTTTCTTACCTTGCAGTGTCCTCAACGGCTTCACAAATGTTTGCCACCTTGGGTAGATGCCATCCACAAGATAATAGCCATAGTTGTATGTATGACCATTTGCTACAAAATCCACCGGTGTAGTTTCACCATTTGCAACCTTATTCATGAGTGGAGACCTATTAAGAACACTAATGTCATTCAAAGATCCAGGCATTTCGAAAAAGCATGCCAAATCCAAGTCTCCTGATCGGCCACCGCTTCAAGGATTATAGTGGAGCCATTTTTCTGGCTGTGAAATTGTCCATGCCATGCCTTAAGACAGTTATTCCAACTCCTATGCATGCAATCCATTGAGCTAAGCATACCTGGGAACCCGCGAGCTTTGTTCATCTCCAAAAGCCTTGCAGTGTCTTCAACATTGGGAGCTCTCAAATATTTCGGACCAAACACTTGCATAATTCTGACTGCGATGCGCTTGACACACATGATGGCTAACATACACAAAGTGGCGGTCACCTTTTGAAAGGGAATATGCCCGAGTTCTCCGGCAGAATTCCTGCTTTGCTGCAAAAACCGATCATGGCTCGCCAGTTTTCTCCGCAATGTAATTGAACAACTCGATGCTCATCCTAAAACGGCGCCGCAAGTAGGACTCGGGGTATGTGGAATTCTCCACAAAATAGTTCCTCATCAATTTGTTGTGGGCATCGATCCTATCCCTTCACAATTTCTGACGATCGATGACCGAACCACCATGCTTCGGCTTTTTATTAACGTGCATAGCTAGGGTCAATGCGATGTCCTCCTCCTCTTGAATGTTAAATTCTCCATCAGAAGAATCGTAGGACGAACTCATCTACAAAGCTGAATTTAAACTAATTAAAACTACAAAAAAATAGGCACCAAATTAAGGACAGTATAACTGCACCTAATCCCAGCTCTCATAGCGATTTGTGTTTTCGGCCGTCCATTTTCGCGATCTGCTCGTTCCTGGCCGTCAGATTTTCTGTGTAATTCCTTAACTGGCCTATGCTACTGCTCCAGAGGCCGAAAGGAAGCCCTGCGGTCGAGCAGCCCATTCTGTAGATTTTTTCTGAAGGCCCATCGTCGATCCACCCGGTCAACACACAGAAACGGGTCGTTGCGATAGAAAGAAGAAGGGGATCCGGCACTGCACGAGAGGCGAGAGGTCGATGCGGACGGTAGCTGCGAGAGAAAGAGGAGGGATGGATCGACCGGTCATGGCGACGGTGCTCCCTATAGGCTGGCCGACCTCCTTCTGTTCGCCGCCCCTCCGAACGGCAGCATCATCGAGCATCCCCCAACTTCCGTTCGTCGTAATCCTCCCAACGACAGTAGAGGTATCTTTTCTTCGGGACGTCTGTGGTATGACCAAATCGATCTAGAAAAGAGAAACCCAGGCATGCTCTAATCCATCCTCTACTGCTGCTAGGTATGATCCAATTCATCCTCCACTGCTGCCTGTAATCCAACATCCATTGTCAAGACGGCAGATGAATTTGTACCACATCGAATCTGCCTCAAACAATTGTGATTCACCAGCGACGCTGCACCAACGAAAGAACTATGAAGGATTGGTGGCAGAGTTGTTTACCTGCTCCACACGATTCAATTTTTTTGAGGGTCACCCCTGCGCCCACTTAACAGGTAAGTAACTCAGTATCCTTTTATATCCTACCCTAGATAATCTTTACTCATATAAATTCAGGACAGTCTATAATACTCTGCCCAGAAGGTTGATGCTTGCCCAAAAATTTTGTAAGGCAGATTCGTGGCATGTGCATTGCATGTCTAGGTAAATTGGGATGGACTAATCTTGATTTCTTCCATCAATTTTATTACTATAGTAGAAAAATGGTCCTGGTGCACATTGTGGACAACTGATATAGTTGATCTTTGGTAACATTTGCTTCTTTCATATTTTACATACTCATATAATTTTGTGAGATATGAGCCGGTAGAGAAAATAGAACGAGATATTCTGGTCTTGCCTACAAATGCTTCGTTATTTGAGACCTCGAGCGATGGCTCCCCACCCTATACCGTGATCTTGAGGGGCGTGTGGTGGTGTCCACCGCGACACGTCACTTTGCCCGAGGTGGCACCACTGAACCGGCTTCCCCGGCGGCGTTGACGGCCTCCCTTCGCACCTACAGTTTCCATCTCTTGGAGGAGGCCGGCATCCTCGGATGCGGTAAGACCTGATTGAATACTGCATAATTCTAGAATTGTTTTTGGGTAATTTCCTTTTTGGAGATTTATTTGGGTGATTCTCTGTATTCTAGGAATGTTATAGACGAAACTTTCCCACTATGGTGTGGAACGATTGTTAAACTGAAGTAATGTTGGCTCTTCTATACTATGTTAAACTTTCCCACTAGGCCTGTTGGACCGGCATCCCCAGGCGCAGTACCATATAAGAATCCTGCTTCCGCTCCTCTATCGTTTATGTCTTCTTCATTGCAATCTAGCTCTTATTTTTATGGTAAATTCTCAATTTCTATCATTGCATAAAAACTGAATCTAAAAAAGAAATCATGTGTTGATCCCTTATACAATATGTAATTTATAATTTATAATTAGTTTAATTTTTATTTGATATTCTTCTAAGTTCCCTATATGAGTTTCAACACAAGGTTATGCGCTACTTTGAAATTCGCATTTGAAAGTCAATCTTGACAGCAAGGTTATGCTTAGCCAATCTTGACATCAAGCTTATCTGTCTTTAGTTCATGTTGGCAAAGCTTATACTTTGGTGCTATATTTTCCAGGATTGTGATGCTTTTGCTCTGGAGAATTTCATTGAAGCTGGCAGCACCCTGAAACTTGTTACTTTTTGTGAAACTACAACAACCTTCCTTGCCTCTTGAAATTCTTCTAAAGCGGCGCTGCCAAGGTAGCCACTAACGCATCTTGCTTTTGTAAAGCTTCATTGTAACTTCTATCAGCCATAAATTGTTAGTAACGATGAAATAGAAAGGTGGAACAATAAACTCATTTCCTGATGTGAGATGTTATGTATTGGTTTGAAGATTAATTTCGGCTACCTATGTTCCATGCCATGTGACGTTAATAGTTTGATATACTATTCAAATGACCCATGGTCTTTTGCTTTCTACTCTTAAATTGACTTTTTGACAAAACAAACAATGTTAATAGGAATTTATGATTTCATTTTGTGTGTAGTTTTTTTTATATCAGAAAGAACGATTATGTCACTAAAGTACATTGCTTACAGTATATAAATGGACCTTTGATTCTCTGCGTATTAAGTACTATAAAACTTCGCTACCTAACAAATTATTTGCGTTCCTATGGCTGTGATGTTGTGGTACATTTGGGATGCTTGTAACTCTCAGAAACAATGATGATTCTCCTCACCCACGGAACATTATCATGAAGATTATAGCCATGAAAATTAAAGCATATGCTGATCTCATTCTTTTGCATCTCTACAATCCGGCACCTGTGTATAGGTGTGAAACCAGTGCTTCAAGTATATGTGCTCAATCAGTGGTTATCTAGCTCTATTTACCAAGGACATTGTTGTGTATGTTGTCATATCAAGACAAATTTTTATTTGTGAACTTTGCTTTTGCTAAATATGTATATGCGATTTCCCTTGATTACTGACTAATGTAAGGTTATGTTTGTGCAAGTATAATATGTTTCATGTGGCTATATATTCGTGAAAATTTATCATTTTCTTGTACAAATAGACGGGCGCAGCACGCGCGCCATCAATGATCTAGTTCATCTAAAAATATGAAATTGAAGCAATAGATACCTTGCAAGCGTTTTGTCAAACACCTTGTGGACGCCAAGCTGCAAATAGCCGCCAGGCGCTGTTCGTCGGATGGATGGTACGTTGAGTGGCGGCGGCGAGGAGAGAAGGTAGAGGAAGCAGCGGCGGCGCGCAGGGATAGGCGAAGGAAGCACCGATGGGTCACCGGAGCAAATGGGAAGGTGCGGGCGGCAGAGCCAGGGCGTGGAAGTTTCAAATCTGATGGTTGGTGAGATTCGCACGCCCGATTGCCATGCCCAGTGCGCGGGAGCGGACGCAACAAATAAGCTGCGCGCGATGCCGTTTTCCCAGTGCGCTGAACCAACTTTACCGTGCGTGATTTTAGCGTGTCTGCTGAAGCGCCGGTTTCTATCACGCGCTCAAAATAATCAATTTTTACAGCGCGCTTGTTGGAGATCTCTAAAAGTTGCCCTCGAAATCAGAGGAGGAGGGCTTCAGATCCACGAACTGAGCAAACTTTGACGCCAAAGTTTGACCATACCATGATAAGCTTCTGGAAGATCAATGATTTTGCGCCCATATGTCGAAAGTGAATAGCTCAATCCGCGAGGGTTTTGCAGGTTTTATCGTGCGGGCCAGCTCAACATGTGGAGTTCGGTCGGAGCCGAGCATTGAAGGGTAACGCAGCAGAAAACAAAAAATTTCTGACCTACGCACTAGCCTAGGACCACTATGAAGACTGCATACAAGGTTTGATCTTTTTCGTTACCGACTCGTAGCGCAGCGGGAAGTAGAGTCGATGACGATCGGCGGTGCAGATCCCCGCAGCTAGGATTTACAACCTCCCAACCGCGAGGATGTATACCCTCATCTGCTCCTCGGACAGCCCTCCGGGAGGCGGTCGAACAGTCCCCCGGACGGTGTCGCGGACAGCCCTTCGGGAGGACCTTCGAAACTCGAACGGTCACTCGGACAGCCCTTCGGGAGGACCTTCGAAACTCGGACGGTCACACGGACAGCCCTTCGGGAGGCACTCACGAACTAAGACCGAAACTACGATCTCTCTACAGAGTTGCACACATACGGTGTCATCTATCCGGCAGGGCTTCGCCGTCCAGAACTAATTCCCACCGGAATCCAGACAGCCTTTCGGCTCTACGAAACTATTTCGCTGGGAGGGAGAGAGAAGCCAGATCATGCATGGCACTTGTATGTGAGAAGGGATGATCCTTTAGGCAGCCCCCTCCACCCCTATTTATAGGCCAAGCCCAAGGGTGGCTTCTCCAAGAAGCCAAGGGGGGAAATACCAAAAAGGCTCTCAAGGTGGCTTCTCCAAGAAGCCAAGCAAAAAGCACTTTCACTATTCATGACGACATTTTTCAGCGTCCGTTCGAACTGAAAATATTTATGTGGGCTCGGAACATTTTCAGTACCCACTAAAATAATTTTCAACGCGTTCCGAAACAATTTCGGTTTAGTGATTTTCATCCGCGAAAAGCAAACAAGAATGCGTTTTCACTATTCATGAAGACAATTTTTCGCGTCCACTAAATCCGAAAATATTTTTGTGGGTCTTAGAATAATTCCAGTACCCACTAAAATGATTTTGGATTCGTTCTGAAACAATTTCAGATTAGTGAATTTCATCTACGAAAAACAGCCAAAGCGGTACCGGCAGCTCCGAAACATTTTCGGTTTTTATTTCTGAAAATTCCAAAAAGTTTCCAGAATGATTCTGGCACCCTCCAAGAATTATCAGGCATGTGCCGAAACCATTTTGACTTAATGGCATACCCCGAAACAACTTTTTCGGTTTCACCGAAACTCATCCGGTGACCTCTCTCTGCAGTACGATTCCGCTGTCCGAAACTTTTCGGTGTCCGAAACTTTTTCGGTGATTTTCTCTCAGACTCCCTGTCAAGTATTCAGCAGATAGATGACCCTTAAGCGTGTGACCCTATAGGTTTGGTGAAGTATAGACATGACCCGGAACCCCTTCCGATCAATGATCAACATCGGAGCCGTGGACACCCATATTGACCCCTATACCCACACGAATAAATATTCGAGTGAACCTCCAGTTGCCGTGTGCTATTCCTGTTGCTTCGCGATATGTTACAAATACCCGAGGTGAGACATGTTGGCATTCCCGTGGATGAACAACTTGTCCACTATGCTAGTTACCTCGTTACCGGTTTTGTTCTCTTTTCTCGTTTCGTGTTCCGGCATCCCCGTGATCAAATCACAAAGTGTCTGGCCAGACGATGATGGACACCGTAACACCGAGAGGGCCCGAGTATATCTCTCCATCGTCGGAGGAGCAAATCCCAATCTCGAGCTATCAAGTTACTTAACATACTTTCCCATGAACCCGTAAGCCGCCGTAATAGCCATCCAGTTACGGATGACATTTAACAAACCCCAAAGTTCATGAAGCAAGTATGAAGAAACTCGATACTCTCATGGTCTAAGGAATTATGCAAACATTAACTATCTCTGTGTTATAAATCATTAACTTGTGACGAATGTATCTCATAGCATAACATCAATTCGGGTCGATTCAACACAAACGTCCTTCCTGACATTGTGCCCTCAAAGTTGCTTGGCATAGACATGCCCATGATTGGGAAAACATAATCATGATGCAACACTTGAGCTAGTCTTAGAGGCACGACTAGGAATACATTTTACCGTTTATTATTCCACACGTGCATATGGGTTCTCCCCAGAGCCTTTATGGATATACGGGCTCGGGAACCACAGCAGTTATAGCATGAAACATAAACATAATTATGAACAGGGATATAATCAATAATATTTATTATTGCCTCTAGGGCATATCTCCTACAGACTCCCACTTGCACTAGAGACAATAATCTAGCTTATACTAATGCACTTCACACCTGTGGCACACCGGTGTAAATATGCTTCGCTTGTGGTATAGCCTGATGTCCAATGGATCTGACGACTTCAGCTCCGTGTGTATCTATGCATGTCCTCGCGTTTTCACATTTTCACAAAATTCATATTTTGTGTGGACTTGGCTTTGTATGTATGTGAATCACAGGTCGAACCTGGATTCCTCAGACTGAGTTATGGAGCAACTATCTGCAGTAGTGTCCCATTGTCAAAAGCCATCTTGGAACCATACTAAGTTCATGAATGAACTATATGATTCAACATCTTCTTTGTCGCTTCTAAAGCGTCAACATACTTAGCCCTTGTTATAGAATTCGCCACAGTAACTAGTTTGAACAAATTCCAACTAACTGTGCCACCACATTGTGTGTTACACAAAACCCTTAATTTAAATCGAAAATCGCATGGAGAAAAGATGAAGACTGTATCGATGTAACATTTCACAACGAACTCTTCATGATCTCTACTTGCGAGAAAACCATGTCATCAGTACTTACTCTAGTACTCTGTGACATCTTTCACTGTTGTCCCATGATCAGTAATTTGATCACTTTGGTATCCATACTCGCAACACCTTGGGAGTATCGGACATATCTGGTTGTTTTACATACCATGGAATACATGATTAATCCAAACACAAGAGTGTGTGGAATCTCCATCATGTATTTTACTCATCAGTGTTTTGGGACACCGAGTCTTGCAAAAACTCTTTTCATGTGACTTCGGCAAGAATCACTCCTTGGCGTTTTAAATGCTAAAAGGTTTTAGCATCTTGTCAATATGTATTCATTGCTTAGCCCCATTAGGTAAATCTATCTCCATAGATCATCATGCCTAATATTGAGGCTATTTAGCCTAAGCACTTCATCGAAAAACTATTTTCAAATGAAGTCCTAATTCGTGTCAAGAAATTTATTTCCAATTACCAATGTGCCAAGCACATAAGGTTTTTAGAAATATTATTACGCTCCCACTTACTTTCTTGAATTACAAGCATCTTCGTTACCCATTGATGAAGTCAAAACCCCTTTGACCATTTCATCAAAACATGAAGATTCCAACTCCATTTTGCTCTCTTCTGTCTATTGCTGGAACTCTGAAGTTTGCATACCTACTAGCATCCTCTGGATCGACAAATTACTTTGGACTGTATCATATACAAGTCCTAGCTTTCATTTCCATCAGATGGAAATCCTTTTATCATCCATGTTTCATATCTCATGATTGAAATATGTATTAATTGCTAGTTTAACCCGAACCGACTTTAAGCATCGCTACGATGAAAACAACCTCATCGTAGTCAACTCTTGAACTTGTTATTTGAACAAGTCGAGCTTTATGGATAAAACATTTTTATCCGTATCAGTTTTAAGTTCCATAAATATTCGTTAGACTCTAAGTCTTCCGAAAGGTGTATCAAGGTTTAAATCTTGAATCACTTATATGGAAACTAACTCGGGTTGTATTGGCATTTAGCCAATTCTGGAGTCAAGGCCCATCAACGCTTCCTTGTGTATCGTAGGTATAATGTTGTCTAACAACAATATCTCGTTTGCGCACCTGAGAGGTTTGCACGAGCCTTGCCTACGCGGTTCAGCTGCAAGTTCGACCGAAGTTCATACATTTTATTGTAGAGACTTCCGTATCAGTCGCAGTAGGAAACTCTGGAATTACTTCCAAGGTCTCTTTCCTTTGATCTGATGACGTAGATATTGTTTATCTCGTCGAGTTGCACTATTCTCCCACTCACCTTTTTGAAAGAACCATTCTCTTTAAAAGCACACCGTTTCGCGGCAAAACTATTTGCCTCGGTATAGTGAGGGAGGAATACCCAACATTTTGGTATAACCTACAAAGTAGCACTTGTCTGATTTGGAATAGGTTTGTAACCTTTTACACAAGCCCCATATTCCAAATGTTAAGAAAAGATATAACATGGTTGGGCGTACCATACCATGGCTTCATTTCAACTGACCCGATGTAGCTCTTTTCAGTGTAAAAGCCGCAGTCTCTAAAGCATCACTTTAAAAAGGATAATGGCAAATTTATTTATGCCATCTTTGACCTTACCATGTCATAAATGGTTTGATTACATCTCCACAGACTTTCCACTTGCAGTGGTGTTCCGGGAGGTGCAAGTTATGAAACCCCTTTCACAACTCATCGGACATTCGCTAAACATGTAACTCAAATATTCCTTTGTGCAATCAAATTGCAGAAACATAATTTTCTTGTTACAATAACTTCTACTTCATTTTTGAGAACCTTTCAAATGATTTCAAAAGATCCAGACTTACGTCTCATCAAGTAAATATCCATATATCTACTTGAGTCATTTGTGAAGATAAATAAATCCACCACTAACAACACTTATCAGACTACACACATCAAATGTATGATCACTAATAAGTTTGTTGTTCGTTCCTTATGGCCTGTGAACGGTATTTTAGTCACTTCACTTTTCGGAGGAAAGTTGCAAGTGTCAGATGATTCAAAATCAAAAAGACTTCAAAATCCATCATAATGGAATTTTCCATGCGGGTTTCTCCAATGTGACCAAATGTAGTGCCACACTTGTGTGGTATTCTTTTAGTCTTACGACATTTAGCGTCAGTGTTATGGATGTATCATATTACCATCAATATTCATAACATACGTCCCATCGATGATGGAAGTATGGCCCTTATGTTATTCATAATACTTAACAATAATTTTTGTTTTTATGAACAACTCTTTTGCAACAAACATTGTGCAATGGGCTAGAGTGTATGAAACTCTAAAATGAATTATGAAAGTAAACCCAGAGGTATTGTATTATTATCAATATTCATAACATACATCTCATTCATAATGAAAGTATGGCCCTTGTGTTATTCATAACATCGAACATAAAAAGTTCTCTTATGAACAACCTTCTTGCAAGATACCTTATGCAATGGGCTAGAGTTTGTAAAACTCTAAATGAATTATGAAAATAAATACAGACGGCAATACACCGATGGAAGGTATAGTAACATTTACTATGTTCCCTGTGTATACCTTAACCTCATTTCTAGCTAGTCTTTCAGGCCATAGTAGTTCTTACATCGAGTTGCAACAGAACGCAATCGAGCGGGCATTTTTGTGATGAACTCACAATACCCAAGAATTAGTGATTAACATGTTTAACCATAACTCACATGGAGTGGCATTACAATCGGATCATGGGGTTGCATCAAACTAAACATGTCTTCCCTGATCTAAAGAGTTTGAAAACTTGGCTAACCTATCGGCTTCGCGATTGACCGCTCGGCCTTCAAACGTAAAACTGCAATTAAACAAAAGAGCCCTATTCTTTATCTCTGATAAGATCACCCCGTACACACCATTGGAGCGATTATTGATCTCACCCACAATCTGCTTCGAGTCAGACGCCACAACGAAGTTATGTAACATCAGGTCATCTGCTAAGGAGAGAGCCTCCCTACAGGCAATAGCTTCCATCGTTGCAGCACTGCTCACTCCCTCAATGACCAGCGAGGAGCTTCCAACATAGAGCCCGTTCTGAAGTCCTCCAACTCTGCACTCCACAAACTCCTCGAGCGGAGCGGAGCCGAACGCCCTAGCTCCTGGAAGCTAAGCTTCGAGAAGCCGTGATAGACCACAGTGTTATTTTGAGGAGTTGGAGAATCTGAGAAATCGCAGCTTCAAGAATCCTTCAAAACGTGGAGTTGGCTGAATTTACAAGGTTTGCCACCCCGAAGTGAAAGAAAACGGTTCGTATAGTCTCTCTCCTCCCGTCTTTGTTATTGAAATCAGGCTCGTAGCTCATTCCTGCCTCCATATTGGGCTGCCAGCCCATGGGACGATCTCCAGCCGGCCCAATATGCTAACAACCGTTGTCAGCCCAAGGTAGCGATGCGAAGCTGATTTCTTGCTGCCGAGCGGACGGGAATAGCTGCGTGGAGTGAGAAGCTAGGTTGAGAAGCTGAATTTTCGGAGTTTGAGGAGTTGGGAGGACTTCAGAACAGATCCATAATTATCATTCGCATCTCTACACACCGCCGAGGCCGCTCCTGTGCTCTGGTTTCTTGCAAGAGCATTTCCCAAACGGACCTTACATTTTCTGTGAGGATCTCGAACGGACCCTTACAACACGTTCAGCCTGTCGTGGCTAGCCCATAATCTGTTGTCTGTCGGGCCAATCGGCCCATTCAGACCTGCCCTTCCAATCGGCCCATTCAGACCTGCCCTTCCAATCGGGGTTATATAACAGGTCGTGGCCAGCATCCAGTGGACCAACTAGGCCGAACTTTCCAGCTTCTAGGGCTACCTTCTTCCCTTCATCTCCACTCCCGCACACACGCCGGCCACCACTAGGGTTTTGCCGATCCGCCTCACCCCACGCCGGCCACCACCAGATCGCCTCCGCCCTACGCTCTCACCGCTGCCGACGATGGTGGGATACGGGATTCAGTCGATGCTCAAGGATGGGCACAAGCATCTCTCGGGCCTCGACGAGGCCGTCCTGAAGAACATCGGCGCCGGCCGCGAGCTCTCCGCCATCACCCGAACCTCCCTTGGCCCGAACGGCGAGTGCCCTTCTCCCGTTCCCTGCATCTTTGCCGCGGTTTGGTCAGTAGAGCTTGTCGGATCTCGGCGCTCGATCGATACCGGCAGTCGCGTGTAGGTTGTTAGTCTAGCAATGATTAAGGGCGTGGCCGTGTGGCCCGTTTCACTGTGATTCGCAGTTTTGTACAGTAGCGTGGTAGACGCAGAGAAGCTCCACAGCTTTTCTTTTTTGGGCGCATTATTGATGGGTTGATTCTGTTTCAGGGATGAATAAGATGGTCATTAATCATCTAGACAAGCTCTTTATCACGAATGATGCTGCAACAATCGTGAACGAGCTTGAGGTCCAGCACCCTGCTGCTAAGCTCCTGGTGCTCGCTGCCAGAGCGCAACAGGAGGAGATCGGAGATGGAGCTAACCTCACCATATCTTTCGCCGGTGAACTGCTCGAGAAGGCTGAGGAGCTCATCAGGATGGGACTGCATCCAAGCGAGATCATCATTGGGTACACCAAGGCCATTAATAAGGTATTTACCGTCCAATAACTAGGCATTGTATTATAAATCCTGTCATGTGATTGTGGGCAACTCCTGCTTTTGTTTAATCTTTCTGTTTGCAGACGCTTGAGATTTTGGATGATCTAGTTGAGAAAGGCTCGGAAAATATGGATGTCAGGAACAGGGAGGAGGTCGTGTTGAGGATGAAATCTGCTGTTGCAAGCAAGCAATTTGGCCAGGAGGATGTGCTGTGTCCACTTGTCGCTGATGTAGGCTAATCGGTGCCACCTTACGTCAGAGGAAATACTTTTTTCCACATCAAGGAATATACCACTAATATTTGGTTTGTTTCATCTGTTTATCATGGCTTTTCAGGCCTGTATCCAAGTTTGCCCCCAAAATCCGGGAAACTTTAATGTTGACAATGTTAGAGTGGCAAAGCTGGTTGGAGGCGGCCTTCACAATTCTTCTGTAGTCCGTGGGATGGTTCTGAAAAATGACGCTGTTGGGAGCATAAAGAAAGTGGAGAAAGTGAAGGTGAGCTTGAAATTGTACACTATGTTAATTGTGTGTTTTTGTCGATTATCTCTGTGTATCTGTTTTACTGACAAATAATGCATTTTCTTATGTATAAGCAGCTCCCACATTGTAGAGTACTAGCATACAATAGGTGCTGTCAATTCCTAACAGCCTATCTCAGACTGCCCACCATCTAGGGTTTTTTCTGCTATATGTATTTTCCCACCAAAAATTGAAGTTTTCAGTAACTCAAAATTTTACCTTTTTAAAGTTTTGCTTGAGTTATGATACTGCTTTCTCTTTAATGTTGGTTGCTTATATTATATAAAATGCCTTTTGTGGGTTTCATAGTATTTTCTAGGTAAGTTAAATGATATCCATCTCATCTTATTAAGAGCATGGTTAATAGAAGAGGCGGCAACGGGCTCTATACGAATGCCAGGTCACTTGTAGCCACCAGGAAAGAACTCTCGTATAATAAAGCTGGCTGTAGGCATTAGCTATAGTAATTAATGTCTACATGCATGGGAGAGAGAAAAATGCAATTGATTGGAGAGGAGGAAGCAGCGCTAGCTTTAAGCCCTTGCATGCAGTTTCTTTGTCTCGAGCATTGCGCTGCAGCCGGCGACTCACAGAGCGCCCGCTCCCTTCTCTCTCCTGTCTTCTCTTCCCTCCAGCTGGACTTTGTCTGAGGTGGAACGGCTTATAGCCAGCTGACTAGGTGCTATTATACTTGCTCTAAACATTTAAGATTAGTTGGTGTTCTGTGGCTATGTTTTACTCATAGCAAGCCTGTGAACCAACCTGGATGGCTTATATGAGCTTTAAGGCATACATAGATAATCATTATCTGTTTATGCTCTGCTCTGATCATGGACTGCTGTTTATTGTATAGATTGCATCATTCATGAAATCTCCAATTCCAACTGTGTCTTCGTGAATTGGTTCAATGTGGAATGCAACTGTTACATTATTGTACAATCATGCAGTCCTGTTATGCTTTTCTGTTAACCAAACCTCATGCATTGCAATTTTTATTTGCTGTAACCCCTCTTTTATGCATGTTTCATATTTTGTGTATGATTTTTTTGGGGTACCTGCCATTGTTCTAATTTCGTTTCATTCTTTAGGTTGCGGTATTTGCTGGCGGTGTTGACACTTCTGCAACTGAAACGAAGGGAACTGTACTTATACATTCTGCTGAGCAGGTATGAGATAACCATCCATTTTTTGTTTGTATACTTGCTGGTTTACTGCACTCAGAAAGGGTTATACATGGTTTACTTCTGTCTTACAAACATGTGTAGTAACCTGATAACACACATGGTTGTGATGTTGTGCAGCTTGAAAACTATGCTAAAACTGAGGAAGCAAAGGTGGAGGAGCTTATTAAATCTGTGGCTGATTCAGGTGCCAAGGTTATTGTCAGTGGAGCAGCAGTTGGCGATATGGCATTGCATTTTTGTGAACGTTACAAGTCAGTATTTCGCTTCTTATATGAAATGTCATCTTGGTTTAGGATGGTTTTTTTTGTGAAACTTCTTTCTACATTTTGAGATAACCATTAATTGGAGGTTATAATAGTGAAAGACATCTCAAATATAGATTTATTTTTGTAGTACCATGATTTGGTCCTACTTTACAAGTGATACTTATAGATATTCTGATTTACAGGCTAATGGTTCTGAAAGTCAGCTCAAAGTTTGAGCTTCGAAGATTTTGCCGTACTACCGGGGCTATAGCACTTGTAAGTTCTGGGATCAAAATCTGTTTATTGAATAGCAATAGTAACTTTATTCTGATGCCATGTGCTTTATGAAAAACAGTTGAAGCTTAGCCGACCAAATGTGGACGAATTAGGATATGCAGACTATGTTTCGGTGGAAGAAATTGGCGGTGCTCGAGTATGTTTCATGCCTTCATGCTTTCATGAGTAACATTTTTGCTTGCTCAATGCGCTTGCTTTGCTTTATAGGTGACTGTTGTCAAAAATGAAGAAGGTGGAAATTCAGTGGCTACTGTTGTCTTGAGAGGCAGTACAGATAGTATATTAGATGATCTTGAAAGAGCTGTCGATGATGGTGTAAACACGTACAAGGTATGTATGTGATGCAGGTTGAAACCAATCTCCTTGCATTGTTTTTTTAGTAATGCTCCATTATTGTCTGATTTGTGAAATGTTATCTAACTGTTGGTGTTTATTCCAGTCAATGTGCAGGGACAGTCGGATTATCCCTGGAGCTGCTGCAACAGAAATAGAACTGGCAAAGAGATTGAAGGAGTTTTCTCTGAAGGAAACAGGGTAACTATATTTGTTTGAGACAAATAAATTTCATATATACATCTAAAAGGGCATATCTGAAACATGAGGTTACAAAGATGGTTCTGTTGATTAACCACCTTCAACTGAGCAAATTTTATTATCGCATGCATTTCCAGTACAATGGCAATAAATATAGAAGTCCTATTGTGCATCTTCTCCTGGTTATTGGGATATAAGGATAGATGGAGTGGTTGCATCTGAAGTCCAGATAGGGCCTTTTTGTTATCTAGAATGTGTATTAATAAAAACATTTGTTTGTATTCTTTGTTATACTTCTGTAGGACTCAGACATATTTACATATTTGATATGTGAACTGTTTTCTTGCTATAATTATTTTTTGATATGTGAACCGTGTTCATGCTATTATCACTTTTTGTAGTTATGAAACTGAATGTTGTTACTTATACATCTTTCCCTTTTTTACACTATCTCTTCGTCAATTATGCAGGTTGGATCAATATGCTATTGCAAAATTTGGTGAAAGTTTTGAAATGGTTCCAAGAACACTGTCTGAAAATGCCGGACTTGGTGCAATGGAGATAATATCTTCCCTCTATGCTGAGCATGCTGCTGGCAATGTGAAAGTTGGCATTGACTTGGAGAAAGGTGCTTGCGAGGATGCCTCAATCATGAAAATATGGGACCTCTATGTTACAAAGTAAGCGTTACTCAACATCTACTCCCTCTGTTCCTAAATATTTGTCTTTTTTGAGATTTTAGATGGACTACCACATACAGATGTATATAGACATATTTTAGAGTGTAGATTCACTCATTTTGCTCCGTATGTAGTCACTTATTGAAATCTCTAGAAAGACAAATAGTTAGGAACGGAGGGAGTAGTTGCCAATACGTGTGGAAATCCTGCTAGAAGCCTTTGCATCTGTCTTTATGCTGCTTGTAGCTAGTAGCAATCTACCTTGTTATGATGATAGCATATACTATTAGGACCTTGATAAGTGTCACACATGTGGGCTAAAGGAGGTTGGGCCACACGCCCTTCTAGCCACCCATTGTGACACGTCAGCCTTTTTCTTTTTTCCACACATGCATGCAAACAGGAAAGTAAACTGACGATGTCAGCGGGAATCTTTTGGGTTTTCAAACTTTAAAATGTTTTATCTCTTAAATGACAAATCCGATTGAAAAACCGTTTTGACCATTAAATCTGTCGTGACGAGAACTTCAAAACTAGATCCCATATCAATATGTTTCGACGATATTTTTTGGCGGTCAAAAGTTACCATGTCTATTGCACATAAATTGCCATGGTGTTTACACTGAAGTTGCCATGATATGTTTTAACTAGTTTTTCTTCTACGTTTAAAGAACACGTTGACATGTTATAAAAAAAGAAATTAAGAAACTAAACTTGCCATGGTGAATTACTAAAATATGCCATGATCCATGAAATAATTTTGACATGGTTCATAATTAAAAAGAAATCCGTTGTCAATTACTTTAAAAATGCATGGTCAATTACTCAAATTTGCCATGAACCAGAAACTAAAATTGCCATGGTGACTTAAATTTGCCATGATACATGCTATGTTTTTAAGGTGGTAAGGCGAGGCAAGGCGCTGGGGGGGCGCCTCACTGCCTAAGCGCTAAGGCATAAGGCAAGGCGACGCCTTAGAGAGTTCTAAGAAGTAGCATTGATCAAAATTTGGTAGGCAACTACAGGAAAGGTGCTGGGTGCTTGCTGTTGCCTGCTGTCCTGAGAGGAGCAGCTGCAGGAGAGGAGGGGGAGGAGGAACTGCAGGAGAGGAGGGGGAGGAGAAGCTGCCAGAGAGGAGGGGGAGAAGCTACTGGAGAAGGGGAGAAGCTCAGATCCAGCTGCCAGAGGTGGGGGTGGGGGGAAACTGAAACTAGTTAGAGCTCTCTCCCCCCCTGCTAGTAACTGTTGGCGCCTAGACTCTGTTTCCCGCCCTTTTCTTCCCGCCCAGAGATCTGTTTCCCGCCTGAACTCCCAGCCCTGTCTAAGGCGTCTTCATTTGCCTAAGGCGGGAAGAATGGCGCCTAGGCGGACGCCTTGGACGCCTTATGGACTAAGGTGGACGCCTTAGGCATGCACGTAAGGCAAGGCCGACGCCTTAGGCATGCATGTAAGGCAAGGCCGACGCATTGTGACCTGGGGGCGCCCTGGCGCCTAGGCGTCGCCTAAGCAACGCCTTAGGGACGCCTTAAAAACAATGGATATATGCACAAAAAGTTGCCATGGTTCATACAAAAAATAATTTCCATGGTCAAAATACTAGAATTGCCATGGTCAAAATACTAAAATTGCCACCATGAATTATTAAAAATTGCCATGATCCATGAATTAAGTTTCCGTGGTTAGTTTTTAAAAACTGCCATGGTCAATTAATAAAATTTGCCGTGAAAAGTAGTTGAAATACAATGCTAGTTTAAATCTAGAAGAAAAAAATAGATGAAACATATCATGGCAACTTTAGTGTAAACAATGGCATCTTTTTGGCAACTTCAGTGTAACATCATGGCAACTTTTGGCCCCCCAAATTTTTTTTGAAGATCTCGTCGAGACGGATTTAATGATGAAAATGAATTTTTAGTCAGAATTTTTATTTAAGAGATAAAACATTTTGAATTCTGAAAAACTAGAAAGATTCTGCTGATGTCATCTGTTTGATGTTGCAAAATAGATGTAATGGAGGCTTTTGGGTACTATTATTACCGGTTGGTGTCCTTGATATTGCGAAAATGCTACGTCAAGGTGTCTTGTACATAATCTGTTTTTTATACCCAGTTCAATAATTTGTCTTATCATCTATATGTTTCATGCTTTCATGCCCAGTTTATTAATTTGTTTGTGTATTTAAAGTGCATACGTAGGTTGTTTGGCCCCACTTAACCTTTTGCATTCAATCAGGTCCTTCGCTCTAAAATACTCAGCAGATGCTGTATGTACTGTTTTACGGGTTGACCAGGTAGGATTGTCAATCTTCTGTGTCATCTTCATATACATAAAATTATGGTCGTTTATTCATAGGCTAATACTTATGTGGAACACAGATCATTATGGCAAAGCCAGCAGGAGGGCCGCGACCCCCCCAACAAGGTGGCATGGATGAAGACTAGTTTTCTGTGCACTCTTGTTTCCTGTGTATCATGCCGTGGGATTTTCGTGCAGAAGACGGTCTCTGTTTCATCTTATCTAGGTTCGATTCAAGTAATAGATTTTGGCTGCTTGGGTTTCACGGTTGGTGGGGCAGCATGCTTTAGCTGATGTCTTGCGGTGTATTTGTTAGTTCCTCTGTGGTACTGTCTTACCGGTGTATCACATGATAACTAGAGAGACTTGTTCGTCCAGTTTATCATATGAGCCAAAGCTTGTCTTGAAAGATTTTGTTTGTAAAATTCTAAGATAGCTGTTTGTTTGACTTTGTCTGGAAGGATGACATTTTGCAGAGTGTTGCTGAACAACGTGTTTGCCCGTCGCAGTCTGTTCATGTGAGCATGTATTTTTTTAGGTGCCGATGACTAACTTAAAGTGCTGTTGCTTCTAGGTGATATATAAAATTGCTGCGGTAAACTGACATGAACTAGCCAGGACGGTTGGTATTCCTCAGAAATGAAACGCAAGAACAGCACAGTGACAGGTCGAGTTACTCAGATTGACCTGGGGTTCGGCCGTGTGGGTATTGTTGTTAGGGTTATATTTATGATGTCTTTTGGCTTTCTGTATTTTGGTCTTTGGCCTCCTCAGTACTTGTAT
The DNA here is from genome assembly GCF_002575655.3 of Aegilops tauschii subsp. strangulata. NCBI lineage: Eukaryota > Viridiplantae > Streptophyta > Magnoliopsida > Poales > Poaceae > Aegilops > Aegilops tauschii. Next base: position 207,319,833 of record NC_053038.3, read on the forward strand.
ATATTGTGGCTTTGGCCTTGAGATATATTGTGGCTTTGGCCTTGAGATAATACTATGTTGTATATTTCCTAATATGGTATTAGAGCATTAGGTTTTTTTTTTCACACGCAACTCGTGCATCCGATCCCAATCTCGCGCCGCCGTCCTTCTGGCTGGTCTTGCTGATCTTCTCTCCGGCGCTGCTCTTCCGCCCCTCAAGGTCCACCTTGCTGTCCACCCATGGTCTAGGCGCACGGCCCTGCTCGCTGCTCTTCTTTGCCTTCGGCCTCTAGGTCCCGTCTACATCTGCCGTCTCTCAATCCATCACGCCGCGGGGCACTACTCTCGATCCACCATGGGAGTGGCCGCTATCGGAGGTCTACATCGCCGCCCCCAGCAGCGTTCGTCGCCGGATCTCCTGCGCTGCTTGGATTGGGATGAGCCCCTGCGGTGCTGACGCTTGCGTCCTCCGGCCTTCACCGCTGTCCGGCTGCTGTCCGCCTCAGCGGCGATCTGTGCGTCAGCCGTCCGCCTGCGCGTGCACGAAGTCTGCCGCCACTGCGATCTATTCGTGGTTGCTTTGTGCGTTGACCCGAAGTCGCCGCTTGGGCCACTGTTTTGGGCCTGCCTTGGCGCTGTTGCTCCTCACGCGCCCCTGTTTCTGTGGCTTGGCTGACTTGTCTTTGTGTGATCCAAAAAAAAGAAAGAAAAAAAAGTAAAAAAAAAGAGTGAAAAAAAACAGGTACAGTGTTCTCGTTGGGTACTCATCTTCCTCGTTGCTCGGTGTTTTTCGAGGGTGTTTCATATATTGATCCCGTCTCGCACATGCGCCTTTCATCGATGCTTGGTGCTCGCCCGTTTGGCGGTGGTGGTTGTCGCTCTACTTCGACACATTTTGCGAGTTCCACCGGTGTTGCTGGTCCCTCTACAGTGACTCTTTCCATGACTTCTGCACCTGGTGATTGTCGGCCTACGTCGACTCCCTTTACGGTTTCTACACGTGGTGGTGATTGCTCTATGTCGACTTCTGCTGTGGCTTCTACCCATGGTTGTAGTCGCTCCACATCGACTCGTTCTACGTCGACTCGCCACACGACCTCCTCGGGTGATGGCGACCACTCTTTGTCAACAGGTGGTTCTACCTCGACCTCTACCACGGTGTCCATGTCTGCGCATGAGATTGCGCAACTCCGATGCCTTCTTGCTGCTTGGGATTCTTCACCGACAAGTTCTGCAGCTTCTGCACCTAAGTTTTCTGGCACTGAGAGACCACCTTCTACTCATTTAGGTACATCCTCATGGATTCTTGATACTGGTGCATCTTTTCATATGACTCATGATTCTTCCCCGTTGACCTCCATTCGACCTGTTGAGTCACCTGTTCATGTTTTTACAGCTAATGGTATGCCCCTCCCTGTCGCTAGTCGAGGCACTCTTAGCACTTCTTCATTTCGTGTTTCCTCTGTTGCTCATGTTCCTCAACTTAGCATGCATCTCTTTTCAGGTAGTCAGATTGTTGACTCTAGTTGTAGGGTCAATCTTGACTTTGATTCATGTTCTGTTCAGGATCATCGCACAGGCGCTCTGCTTGGTGTTGGCCCTCGACGCCACGATGGTCTCTGGGAGCTTGACTGGCTTCGTCTTCCTTGCAATGTCGCCGCCAGTCTCGCGACCCCTATTGCCGCATCTGCTAGCTCTTCTCAGCAGTGGCATCATCGTCTTGGCCATTTATGTGGTTCTCGTCTCTCGTCTCTCTTAGCACTTCTTCGTTTCGTGTTCCCTCTGTTGCTCATGTTCCTCAACTTAGCATGCAACTCTTTTCAGGTAGTCAGATTGTTGATTCTAGTTGTAGGGTCAATCTCGACTTTGATTCATATTCTGTTCAGGATCGTCGCACAGGCGCTCTGCTTGGTGCTGGCCCTCAACGCCACGGTGGTCTCTGGGAGCTTGACTGGCTTCGTCTTCCCTCCGATGCCATCGTCAGTCTCACGACCCCTATTGCCGCATCTGCTAGCTATTTTCAGCAGTGGCATCATCGTCTTGGCCATTTATGTGGTTCTCGTCTCTCGTCTTTAGTTCATCGTGGTGTTTTGGGGCCTGTCTGTGGTAATGCTTCGTTGGATTGTCTAGGTTGTAGGCTTGGTAAGCAGATTCAGCTACCCCATCCTCACAGTGAGTCAGTGTCCGAGCGTCCCTTTGATCTCGTTCACTCAGATGTTTGGGGTCCGGCTGTTGGAAATATGCCCTAGAGGCAATAATAAAAGGTTATTATTATATTTCTTTGTTCATGATAATCGTCTATTATTCATGCTATAATTGTATTGCCCGGAAATCGTAATACATGTGTGAATACATAGACCACAACGTGTCCCTAGTAAGCCTCTAGTTTACTAGCTCGTTTATCAACAGATAGTCATGGTTTCCTGACTATGGACACTCATTAGGAGAATGATGTGATGGACAAGACCCAATCCTAAGCATAGCATAAAAGATCGTGTAGTTTCGTTTGCTAGAGCTTTTCCAATGTCAAGTATCTTTTCCTTAGACCATGAGATCGTGCAACTCCCGGATACCGTAGGAGTGCTTTGGGTGTGCCAAACGTCACAACGTAACTGGGTGACTATAAAGGTGCATTACGGGTATCTCCGAAAGTGTCTGTTGGGTTGGCACGGATCGAGACTGGGATTTGTCACTCCGTGTGACGGAGAGGTATCTCTGGGCCCACTCGGTAATGCATCATCATAATGAGCTCAATGTGACTAAGGCGTTAGTCACGGGATCATGCATTGCGGTACGAGTAAAGAGACTTGCCGGTAACGAGATTGAACAAGGTATTGGGATACCGACGATCGAATCTCGGGCAAGTAACATACCGATTGACAAAGGGAATTGCATACGGATTGATTGAATCCTCGACACCGTGGTTCATCCGATGAGATCATCGTGGAACATGTGGGAGCCAACATGGGTATCCAGATCCCGCTGTTGGTTATTGACCGGAGAGGCGTCTCGGTCATGTCTGCATGTCTCCCGAACCCGTAGGGTCTACACACTTAAGGTTCGGTGACGCTAGGGTTGTAGAGATATATGTATGCGGAAACCCGAAAGTTGTTCGGAGTCCCGGATGAGATCCCGGACGTCACGAGAGGTTCCGAAATGGTCCGGAGGTGAAGAATTATATATAGGAAGTCCAGTTTCGGCCACCGGGAAAGTTTCGGGGGTTACCGGTATTGTACCGGGACCACCGGAAGGGTCCCGGGGGTCCACCGGGTGGGGCCACCTATCCCGGAGGGCCCCGTGGGCTGAAAGTGGAAGGGAACCAGCCCTTAGTGGGCTGGGGCGCCCCCTTGGGCCTCCCCCCATGCGCCTAGGGTTGGGAACCCTAGGGGGGGAGTTCCCCCTTGCCTTGGGGGGCAAGGCACCCCTTCCCCCCCTTGTGGCCGCCGCCCCCCCCTTGAGATCCCATCTCTTGGGGCCGGTGCCCCCCCAGGGGGCCTATATAAAGGGGGGGGGGAGGGAGGGCAAGAACCTACAGCCTTGGGCGCCTCCCTCCTCCCCTGCAACACCTCTCTCTCTCTCTCTCGCAGAAGCTTGGCAAAGCCCTGCCGAGACCCGCTACATCCACCACCACGCCGTCGTGCTGCTGGATCTCCATCAACCTCTCCTTCCCCCTTGCTGGATCAAGAAGGAGGAGACGTCGCTGCACCGTACGTGTGTTGAACGCGGAGGTGCCGTCCGTTCGGCACTCGGTCATCGGTGATTTGGATCACGGCGAGTACGACTCCGTCATCCACGTTCATTGGAACGCTTCCGCTCGCGATCTACAAGGGTATGTAGATGCACTCCTTTCCCCTCGTTGCTAGTAGACTCCATAGATGCATCTTGGTGAGCGTAGAAATTTTTTAAATTATGCTACGATTCCCAACAGTGGCATCATGAGCCAGGCCTATGCGTAGTTACTATGCACGAGTAGAACACAAAGCAGTTGTGGGCGTTGAGTTTGCCAATTCTTCTTGCCGCTACTAGTCTTTTCTTGTTTCGGCGGCATTGTAGGATGAAGCGGCCCGGACCGACCTTACACGTACACTTACGTGAGACAGGTTCCACCGACTGACATGCACAAGTTGCATAAGGTGGCTAGCGGGTGTCTGTCTCTCCTACTTTAGTCGGAACGGATTCGATGAAAAGGGTCCTTATGAAGGGTAAATAGAAATTGGAAATCACGTTGTGGTCATACGTAGGTAAGAAACGTTCTTGCTAGAAACCTACAAACCACGTAAAAACTTGCACCAACAATTAGAGGACGTCTAACTTGTTTTTGCAGCAAGTGCTATGTGATGTGATATGGCCAGAATATGTGATGAATGATATATGTGATGTATGAGATTGATCATATTCTTGTAATAGGAATCACGACTTGCATGTCGATGAGTATGACAACCGGCAGGAGCCATAGGAGTTGTCTTTATTATTTTGCATGACCTGCGTGTCATTGAATAACGCCATGTAATTTACTTTACTTTGTTGCTAAACGCGTTAGCCATACAAGTAGAAGTAATCATTGGCGTGACGACTTCGTGAAGACACAATGATGGAGATCATGGTGTCATGCCGGTGACGAAGATGATCATGGTGCCCCGAAGTTGGAGATCAAAGGAGCATGATGATATTGGCCATATCATGTCACTATTTGATTGCATGTGATGTTTATCATGTTTTTGCATCTTATTTGCTTAGAATGACGGTAGTAAGTAAGATGATCCCTTATAATAATTTCAAGAAAGTGTTCACCCTAACTGTGCACCGTTGCGAAGGTTCGTTGTTTCGAAGCACCACGTGATGATCGGGTGTGATAGATTCTAACATTCGAATACAACGGGTGTTGACGAGCCTAGCATGTACAGACATGGCCTCGGAACACACGCAATACACTTAGGTTGACTTGACGAGCCTAGCATGTACAGACATGGCCTCGGAACACGGAGGACCGAAAGGTCGAGCATGAGTCGTATAGAAGATACGATCAACATGGAGATGTTCACCGATCTTGACTAGTCCGTCTCACGTGATGATCGGACACGGCCTAGTTAAACTCGGATCATGTTTCACTTAGATGACTAGAGGGATGTCTATCTGAGTGGGAGTTCATTAAATAATTTGATTAGATGAACTTAATTATCATGAACTTAGTCTAAAATCTTTACACTATGTCTTGTAGATCTAATGGCCAACGTTGTCCTCAATTTCAACGCGTTCCTAGAGAAAACCAAGCTGAAAGATGATGGCAGCAACTATACGGACTGGGTCCGGAACCTGAGGATCATCCTCATAGTAGCCAAGAAAGATTATGTCTTAGAAGCACCGCTAGGTGAAGCACCAATCCCAGAGAACCAAGATGTTATGAACGCTTGGCAATCACGTGCTGATGATTACTCCCTCGTTCAGTGCGGCATGCTTTACAGCTTAGAACCGGGTCTCCAAAAGCGTTTGAGAAACATGGAGCATACGAGATGTTCGAGGAGCTGAAACTGGTTTTTCAAGCTCATGCCCGGGTCGAGAGATATGATGTCTCCGACAAGTTCTTCAGCTGTAAAATGGAGGAGAACAGTTCTGTTAGTGAGCACATACTCAGAATGTCTGGGTTGCATAACCGCTTGTCTCAGCTGGGAGTCAATCTCCCGGATGACGCGGTCATTGACAGAATCCTCCAGTCGCTTCCACCAAGCTACAAGAGCTTTGTGATGAACTTCAATATGCAGGGGATGGAAAAGACCATTCCTGAGGTATATTCAATGCTAAAATCAGCTGAGGTAGAGATCAGAAAAGAACATCAAGTGTTGATGGTGAATAAAACCACTAAGTTCAAGAAGGGCAAGGGTAAGAAGAACTTCAAGAAGGACGGCAAGGGAGTTGCCGCGCCCGGTAAACCAGTTACTGGGAAGAAGTCAAAGAATGGACCCAAGCCCGAGACTGAGTGCTTTTATTGCAAGGGAAGTGGTCACTGGAAGCGGAACAGCCCCAAATACTTAGAGGACAAGAAGAAGGCCGGCAACACCAAAGGTATATGTGATATACATGTAATTGATGTGTACCTTACCAGTACTCGTAGTAGCTCCTGGGTATTTGATACCGGTGCGGTTGCTCATATTTGTAACACAAAGCAGGAACTACGGAATAAACGGAGACTGGCGAAGGACGAGGTGACGATGCGTGTCGGGAATGGTTCCAAGGTCGATGTGATCGCCGTCGGCACGCTACCTCTGCATCTACCCACGGGATTAGTTTTAAACCTCAATAATTGTTATTTAGTGCCAGCTTTAAGCATGAACATTGTATCTGGATCTCGTTTAATTTGAGATGGCTACTCATTTAAATCCGAGAATAATGGTTGTTCTATTTATTTGAGAGATATGTTTTATGGTCATGCCCCGCTGGTCAATGGTTTATTTTTGATGAATCTCGAACGTGATGTTACACATGTTCATAGTGTGAATACCAAAAGATGTAAAGTTGATAACGATAGTCCCACATACTTGTGGCACTGCCGCCTTGGTCACATTGGTGTCAAGCGCATGAAGAAGCTCCATGCAGATGGACTTTTGGAGTCTCTTGATTACGAATCATTTGACACGTGCGAACCATGCCTCATGGGTAAGATGACCAAGACTCCGTTCTCCGGAACAATGGAGCGACCAACCAACTTATTGGAAATCATACATACCGATGTGTGCGGTCCAATGAGTGTTGAGGCTCGTGGAGGATATCGTTATGTTCTCACTCTCACTGATGATTTAAGTAGATATGGGTATGTCTACCTAATGAAACACAAGTCTGAAACCTTTGAAAAGTTCAAGGAATTTCAGAGTGAAGTCGAGAATCAACGTGACAGGAAAATAAAATTCTTATGATCAGATCGTGGTGGAGAATATTTAAGTCACGAATTTGGTACACACTTAAGGAAATGTGGAATAGTTTCACAACTCACGCCGCCTGGAACACCTCAGAGAAATGGTGTGTCCGAACGTCGTAATCGCACTCTATTGGATATGGTGCGATCTATGATGTCTCTTACCGATTTACCGCTCTCATTTTGGGGTTATGCTTTAGAGACTGCCGCATTCACTTTAAATAGGGCTCCGTCGAAATCCGTTGAGACGACACCGTATGAATTATGGTTTGGGAAGAAACCTAAGCTGTCGTTTCTAAAAGTTTGGGGATGCGATGCTTATGTCAAGAAACTTCAACCTGAAAAGCTCGAACCCAAATCGGAAAAATGCGTCTTCATAGGATACCCTAAGGAAACCATTGGGTATACCTTCTACCTCAGATCCGAAGGCAAGATCTTCGTTGCCAAGAACGGGTCCTTTCTGGAGAAGGAGTTTCTCTCGAAAGAATTGAGTGGGAGGAAAGTGGAACTTGATGAGGTGATAGTCACCCCTTCCGAACCGGAAAGTAGCGCAACGCGGGAAAATGTTCCTATGGTGCCTACACCGACTGGGGAGGAAGTTAATGATGATGATCATGAAGCTTAGGATCAAGTGACTGAACTTCATAGGTCCACATGGACACGTTCCGCACCAGAGTGGTACCGCAACCCTGTCCAGGAAATCGTGTTGTTAGACAACGGTGAACCTTCGAACTATGAAGAAGCGATGGCGGGCCCGGATTTCGACAAATGGCTAGAAGCCATGAAATCCGAGATAGAATCCATGTATGAAAACAAAGTATGGACTTTGACTGACTTGCCCGATGAGCGGCGAGCCATAGAAAACAAATGGATCTTTAAGAAGAAGACGGACGCGGATGGTAATGTGACCATCTACAAAGCTCGACTTGTCGCTAAGGGTTATCGACAAGTTCAAGGGGTTGACTACGATGAGACTTTCTCACCCGTAGCGAAGCTGAAGTCCGTTCGAATCATGTTAGCAATTGCCGCATACTATGATTATGAGATATGGCAGATGGACGTCAAAACGGCATTCCTTAACGGCTTCCTTAAGGAAGAGTTGTATATGATGCAGCCGGAAGGTTTTGTCGATCCTAAGAATGCTAACAAAGTATGCAAGCTCCAGCGCTCAATCTATGGGCTGGTGCAAGCATCTCGGAGTTGGAACATTCGCTTTGATGAGATGATCAAAGCGTTTGGGTTTACACAGACTTATGGAGAAGCCTGTGTTTACAAGAAAGTGAGTGGGAGCTCTGTAGCATTTCTCATATTATATGTGGATGACATATTATTGATGGGAAATGATATAGAATTCTTGGAAAGTATAAAGGCCTATTTGAATAAGTGTTTTTCAATGAAGGACCTTGGCGAAGCTGCTTATATATTAGGCATCAAGATCTATAGAGATAGATCAAGACGCCTCATTGGTCTTTCACAGAGTACATACATTGACAAGATATTGAAGAAGTTCAGTATGGATCAGTCCAAGAAGGGGTTCTTGCCTATATTGCAAGGTGTGCAATTGAGCATGGCTCAATGCCCGACCACGGCAGAAGATATAGAAGAGATGAGTGTCATCCCCTATGCCTCGGCCATAGGGTCTATTATGTATGCCATGCTGTGTACCAGACCTGATGTAAACCTTGCCGTAAGTTTGGTAGGAAGGTACCAAAGTAATCCCGGCAAGGAACACTGGACAACGGTCAAGAATATCCTGAAGTACCTGAAGAGGACTAAGGATATGTTTCTCGTTTATGGAGGTGACGAAGAGCTCATCGTAAAGGGTTACGTCGGCGCTAGCTTCGACACAGATCTGGATGACTCGAAGTCACAGACTGGATACGTGTATATTTTGAATGGAGGAGCAGTAAGCTGGTGCAGTTGCAAGCAAAGCGTCGTGGCGGGATCTACATGTGAAGCAGAGTACATGGCAGCCTCGGAGGCAGCACAGGAAGCAGTCTGGATGAAGGAGTTAATTACCGACCTAGGGGTGATTCCCAATGCGTCGGGCCCAATGACTCTCTTCTGTGACAACACTGGAGCTATTGCCCTTGCGAAGGAGCCCAGGTTTCACAGGAAGACCAGGCATATCAAGCGTCGCTTCAACTCCATTCGTGAAAGTGTTCAAAATGGAGACATAGATATTTGTAAAGTACATACGGACCTAAATGTAGTAGATCCGTTGACTAAACCTCTCCCTAGGGCAAAACATGATCAACACCAGGACGCAATGGGTGTTCGATTCATCACAATGTAACTAGATTATTGACTCTAGTGCAAGTGGGAGACTGTTGGAAATATGCCCTAGAGGCAATAATAAAAGGTTATTATTATATTTCTTTGTTCATGATAATCGTCTATTATTCATGCTATAATTGTATTGTCCGGAAATCGTAATACATGTGTGAATACATAGACCACAACGTGTCCCTAGTAAGCCTCTAGTTGACTAGCTCGTTGATCAACAGATAGTCATGGTTTCCTGACTATGGACATTGGATGTCATTGATAACGGGAGCACATCATTAGGAGAATGATGTGATGGACAAGACCCAATCCTAAGCATAGCATAAAAGATCGTGTAGTTTCGTTTGCTAGAGCTTTTCCAATGTCAAGTATCTTTTCCTTAGACCATGAGATCGTGCAACTCCCGGATACCGTAGGAGTGCTTTGGGTGTGCCAAACGTCACAACGTAACTGGGTGACTATAAAGGTGCATTACGGGTATCTCCGAAAGTGTCTGTTGGGTTGGCACGGATCGAGACTGGGATTTGTCACTCCGTGTGACGGAGAGGTATCTCTGGGCCCACTCGGTAATGCATCATCATAATGAGCTCAATGTGACTAAGGCGTTAGTCACGGGATCATGCATTGCGGTACAAGTAAAGAGACTTGCCGGTAACGAGATTGAACAAGGTATTGGGATACCGACGATCGAATCTCGGGCAAGTAACATACCGATTGACAAAGGGAATTGCATACGGATTGATTGAATCCTCGACACCGTGGTTCATCCGATGAGATCATCGTGGAACATGTGGGAGCCAACATGGGTATCCAGATCCCGCTGTTGGTTATTGACCGGAGAGGCGTCTCGGTCATATCTGCATGTCTCCCGAACCCGTAGGGTCTACACACTTAAGGTTCGGTGACGCTAGGGTTGTAGAGATATATGTATGCGGAAACCCAAAAGTTGTTCGGAGTCCCGGATGATATCCCGGACGTCACGAGAGGTTCCGGAATGGTCCGGAGGTGAAGAATTATATATAGGAAGTCCAGTTTCGGCCACCGGGAAAGTTTCGGGGGTTACCGGTATTGTACCGGGACCACCGGAAGGGTCCCGGGGGTCCACCGGGTGGGGCCACCTATCCCGGAGGGCCCCATGGGCTGAAAGTGGAAGGGAACCAGCCCTTAGTGGGCTGGGGCGCCCCCCTTGGGCCTCCCCCCATGCGCCTAGGGTTGGGAACCCTAGGGGGGGAGTTCCCCCTTGCCTTGGGGGGCAAGGCACCCCTTCCCCCCCTTGTGGCCGCCGCCCCCCCTTGAGATCCCATCTCTTGGGGCCGGCGCCCCCCTGGGGGCCTATATAAAGGGGGGGGGAGGGAGGGCAAGAACCTACAGCCTTGGGTGCCTCCCTCCTTCCCTGCAACACCTCTCTCTCTCTCGCAGAAGCTTGGCAAAGCCCTGCCGAGACCCGCTACATCCACCACCACGCCGTCGTGCTGCTGGATCTCCATCAACCTCTCCTTCCCCCTTGCTGGATCAAGAAGGAGGAGACGTCGCTGCACCGTACGTGTGTTGAACGCGGAGGTGCCGTCCGTTCGGCACTCGGTCATCGGTGATTTGGATCACGGCGAGTACGACTCCGTCATCCACGTTCATTGGAACGCTTCCGCTCGCGATCTACAAGGGTATGTAGATGCACTCCTTTCCCCTCGTTGCTAGTAGACTCCATAGATGCATCTTGGTGAGCGTAGAATTTTTTTAAATTATGCTACGATTCCCCACACCGGCTCCCTTCTCTTCGAAAGGGGGTCATCGCTACTATATTCTCTTTATAGAAGATTTTACTCGCTACACTTGGATCTATTTCATGTCTTCTCGTAGTGAGGTCTTATCTTTATACAAAAAAAATTCTGCCATGGTTCATACCTAGTTCTCCACTCCTATTCGTGTTTTTCGCGCAGATTCTGCTGGAGAGTACATCTCTCGTGCATTGCGAGGATTTCTTGCTGAACATGGTACTCTTCCCCAATTCTCTTGTCCTGGTGCTCATGCTCAAAATGGTGTGGCTGAACGCAAGCACCGTCACCTTCTTGAGACAGCATGCGATGATGATCGCTGCCTCTCTTCCACCTCACTTTTGGGTTGAAGCTATTTCCACTTCCACCTATCTCATCAACATCCAGCCATCTGCTGCTCTGCAGAGTGGTATTCCTTTCGAGCGTCTTTTTGATCCTTCACCTGATTATTCGGCACTTTGTTTGGTTGTGTTTGCTATGTTCTTCTTCCTCCACGTGAACGCACCAAACCGACCGCTCAGTCTGTTGAGTGTGTATTTCTAGGATACAACGATGAGCATAAGGGTTATCGGTGTTGGGATCCTATCGGTCGACGGGTGCGTATTTATCGGGATGTGACCTTTGATGAGTCTCACCCTTTCTACCCGCGTCCATTCTCCTCGACCTTTTCTGTGGAGGACATCTCTTTTCTCACATTTCCTGATACTCCTCCCTCCGTGCCTCATATTCCTACCTCTCCTTCCCCCGTTGTTGCAGACATGGCGCATCCTCTCCCACAGTTTCTTCTCCTCCCTTATCGGATGACTCTCCACCTTCATCTCCGATACATTCCCCGTCTCCACCTTCATCAATGACGCCTTCCCCGCCAGCACCAATGTCTTCCCCGTCTCCACCTCCCGTGATTCCTACACGTCCCTCTTTTCCTTTCCATTACACTCGTCGTTCACGTGTTGTGGATGCGTCCACTGATGCACCATCAACTTCTGGTGTGCCGTCTTCCTCTTCTCAGCCGAGTTATGGTCTTCGAGCTCGGCCTTGTCCTCAACTTGATCGATATTCTCCTTCCAAATATGGTCTTGTGGCTGTCCTTGAGCCTACCTCTTATCGTGATGTTGTTGTTCATCCTGAATGGCAGTTTGCAATGGCAGAGGAGATTGCTGCACTTGAGCGCACTGGCACGTGGGATCTGGTTTCTCTTCCTCCCAGTGTTTGTCCCATCACTTGTAAGTGGGTCTATAAGATTAAGACTCGCTCTAATGGTTCTCTTGAGCTATATAAAGCTCGTCTTGTGGCTCGTGGTTTTCAGCAGGAGCATGGTCGTGATTACGATGAGACTTTTGCTCCTGTGGCCCATATGACCACTATCCGCACACTTCTCGCTGTAGCCTCTGTTCGCCATTGGTCTGCGTCTCAACTTGATGTTAAGAATGCCTTTCTTAATGGTGAGTTGCGTGAGGAGGTTTATATGCAACCACCACCTGGGTATTCTATTCCTGATGGCATGGTTTGTCGTCTTCGTCGCTCTCTCTACGGTCTCAAGCAAGCCCCTCGCGCTTGGTTTGAGCGTTTTGCCTCTGTGGTGACTGCAGCTGGTTTTTCTCCCAGTGCTCATGATCCAGCGTTGTTTGTCCACCTTTCCGCTCGTGGTCGCACTCTTCTTCTTCTATATGTTGATGACATGATCATCATTGGCGACGATCTTGAGTACATTGCCTTTGTCAAGGCCCGTCTCAGTGAGCAGTTTCTTATGTCCGATCTTGGTCCTCTTCGTTACTTTCTTGGGATTGAGGTTTCCTCCACCTCTGATGCCTTTTTCATTTCCCAAGAAAAGTATATCCAGGATCTTCTTGCTCGGGCAGCTCTTAGTGATGAGCGCACTGTTGAGACTCCTATGGAGCTTAATTTTCACCTTTGTGCTTCCGATGGTGAACCCTTGTCTAATCCAACTCATTATCGTCATCTTGTTGGCAGTCTTGTCTATCTCGTCGTCACTCATCCAGATATCTCCTATCCTGTCCATATCTTGAGTCAGTTTGTTTCTTCTTCCACTTCGGTTCACTATAGTCACCTTCTTCGTGTTCTACGATATCTTCATGGCACGATCTCTCACCGTCTCTTCTTTCCTCGTTCCAGCTCGTTACAACTCTAGGCCTATTCGGATGCTACCTGGGCTAGTGATCCTTCGGATCGTCGTTCACTTTCTGCTTACTGTGTCTTTCTTGGTGGTTCTCACATTGCCTGGAAGACAAAGAAATAGATTGCAGTTTCCCGTTCAAGTGCTGAGGCTGAGTTGCGAGCTATGGCTCTTCTCACCGCAGAGGTGACTTGGTTACGCTGGTTACTCGAGGATTTTGGTGTTTCTTTTACTTCACCTACTACACTCCTATCAGACAGTACAGGTGCTATCAGTATCGCGCGGGACCCCGTGAAGCATGAGCTTACCAAGCATATTGGTGTTGATGCTTTCTTTGTGCGCGCTGCTGTGCAGGACCATGTTGTTGCTCTTCAGTATGTGCCTTCTGAGTTACAACTAGCGGAATTATTCACGAAGGCCCAGACTAGAGCGCAACATGGATTTTACCTCTCCAAACTCAGTATTGCAAATCCACCATGAGTTTGAGGGGGGTGTTAGAGTTATATTTATGATGTCTTTTGGCTTTCTGTATTTTGGCCTTTGGCCTCCCCCTGTACTTGTATATATGATGGCTTTGGCCTTGAGATAATACTATGTTACATATTTCCTAACAATTGTAACCCACCAGCCCCTGTTGAGTCCCCCGTGAGAGCCCCTGCCTGGCCCGATCTCGCACCTTCCCCAGAGGCTGCGCTACCTGGAAAAGGGATGGGGGAGGAGGATTTGATTATTACTAGATCTACATTAACAATATTGGAGGAAAAGGTGAACGATGAGACATTTTAAATTCGGTGATGGCAATAAGAAGTTCTTTCATGCGATTGGCACGGAGAGATTCCGCTCAAACTCCATTGCCTCTCTTAAAATGCATTCTGGGAACGCCTGGGTCAATCCACGGACACAAACATTCAGTTTGATCTCGCCGAACTAATTCGGAGGGTGGATGGCCCAATGACCGATCACATAACTTCAGAAGTATCCTCAAGGACACCATCGAGCATGCATCAATGATTGAGATTATGAGTCATATGGGCTTTGATGAAACATGGTTAGGTTGGATAAGACCATCTTCTCTTCCTGCAAGTCCTCTGTGCTTTTGAATGGCGCCCCCGACAGACAGTTCCTATGCAAGCGCGGTGTGCGTCAGGGGGACCCCTTGTCCCCTTTGATTTTCGTTCTCGTGACCAACCTCCTGCAAGCGGCGATCAACGACGCATTTGCCAAGGGGTTGATCTCACTGCCAATACCCGCGAGGAGCTAGTGATGAGGAGCATCCTACGGTCATCCCCATTGACCTACCTCCGTCTCCCCAAGTGCCGAGTGGACCGATGACACGAGCACGTGCAAGAGCTCACAAGACCGAGGTGACATCTCTCCTTAGTGAGCTTCCATATGACCCATGTGAGACATGGTGACAGCCTCGAGCCGGAATGCTATGTGTGCTTAAGTATCAAGAAGACCCTCTCGGAGATGCTCGGAATCACGGACAAGCCCCCCAAGTACATGGGTGAAGGAGCACGAAGAGAGGAACCGCTACAAGGCTACAACGGCCGGACATCCGGCCCATGGCCTAGACATCCGGCGCCCGAAGACCGCACCCACAGCAACCGAAGGAGCTACAGGGCCCAGACATGCGCCCCCCGGACATCCGGCCGAACGACCCCCGGCCCCTGCCCGGAAATCTGGCCGAACCCTACAACATCGAAGCCAGAGCCAGCCTGGACATCCGGCCATAGGCCTCGGACATCTGGCTCGACGTGAAGGCCTTGACATCCGGCCCCTGTCTACGCACAGTGAACGAGCCGAAAGCCCATGTACCCCTTCGACTCATCCCAACTTGTACTAGCACAATATATAGACTATCCTCTCTTCCATCTAGGGTTAGCAAAGGTTAGAGATCATTTGAGATAGAGCTTTGCTCATCCACTTACCCGTACTCCCATGGAGTTCAAGACCTCCATGGGAGTAGATCCCCCAAGTGGATTCAAGACCCCTTCATGGGAAGATCCTCCTAGGATTCAAGACCTCTCTCCTTCAAGGATTGGGATGAACTAGCTACCCTATGTATCCTCTCATGTTGACTTTGGATCTTGTATCTCCTTATGTGTATGTGGATTTAGCATATGTGTGATTTTATTTTGTCTCTTTGAGTGTTCATCTTGTGTTTCTCTTGATTTGCCTCTCTTCCCCCCTCTAAGTGTGAAAAGATCGACCATTAGGGTTCCACCTACATTATCTTGGATCAGAGCCACGCTGGTTCACAACTTGGAGTTCTTTCCCTCCACTTTCTAGCCCCAATTTTGTTTGTTTTTGCCCAATTTTGATAATACCCACAAAAATAGCCCTCCCATTTTTTTTGTGATTTGTTGGTTGGATGATGTTTTGTTGGTTTCGATCCATGGATTTGCTGTGTTTGGAGTGGGTCTAGTGTTGGTGCAATATTTGCCATCCTGTGTTTTGGAGATTGTTGACAAAAACAAGCATGGACTGATATGTTTGCTAGTGCACACAGAGAGAGATAGTCCATGCAGAACCGAAGAGAATGCTGTCTCCGGTGTCAAGTTCGAGGAACTTCACCGAAGAATATCTGTGTTGCAGAGAAGAATGAGCTACATCTGTTGAATACATGTAGGTGAGAAGATTGATGTGAAGGAGTTAACCCCTCAAAAATTTATTGCTGATGTGAAGCAATGGGTTTGGAGATTCTGTCCGAAGAAATTTGACTGCAGCGAATGGAAGCCTAAGAGAAAGTGAGACATAGTATTCATTTTGTTGTTCTTATTTCATCCATTTGAGTCATAGGACCTCCATACTATTAAGAGGGGTATAGGTTCTCGAAGCTTAGATTCACTATGATGCTTAGCCAAAACCTATGCGAGACTGAGAGAAATCTCTTTATGTTTCGAATGATTAACTGCCAGCAATAGACGTTGTTCTTCATGCTGCAGGAGATATCTTTCGAACTGAGGAGTTAGCATTACTTGCTCCGCAAGGAATGTTACCGTTGTGCTCAATTTCTGACCGTTGGACTCGTGTCGTTCGACCATTGGCTACTCCACATGTCCAATTTGGTCTTTTCCCTTCAGGGAAGGCTGCGGCTATAAGTAGCCACCCCGCTCCAACGTTGCCCGTTGGCTGCTCCACTTAAGATCACTGAGAAGATTGATTGAGCATCCCCTCTACGAGTGATTTGAGTTTAAGATCCACTGAGAGAAAAATCAAGAGCCCAAACTTAGACAGTGGTTGAGCATCACAATAGTTCCGAGTTTAGAGTTCTTGTACCTATTACTCTTGAGAGCTGCACACTCTCTAGACGGATAGGTGTCAGCTCGAGTGTTGAAGAGTCATTGTCTTCACCGAGCAAGTTCTTCAGAGACCAAGAGTAGTTGTGGTTCTTGAAGAAGAAGTCTGTGAAGGTTTGGAGATCGCCGACAAGTATCTACCACGAGTGAAATCAACTGGGTCTGATCAACTCTGAGTTGAAGGAGAATAGGGCAAAGAGAGTTTATCTTCTGTGTTAAATCACAACCCCTCCAACTAGACGTAGTCCTTTGGTAGAAGGGCGAACTGGTCTACCAAATCCATCTGTCGCCATCGAGCACCACTGGTTCAATTTACTTCACTGCATTACCTTCAACAATTTACATTCGTGCTCTGTGACGATGGTTTATCTGATCAATCATTGACTGTTGCATATCATTCATTTTAGTCGTTCTAGTCATATAATTTTCTCCTCATGCTTATCCTATTTAGACTGGCGTGTTTTCCCTGTGTCACTTTCATTCACCTCGTCATTGTTATTTCTTGTGTTTTTCCCTCGTAGTTCATATCTTGTCTTCTCTCATGCTACTGCATCTGTTCACATGCTGCATTACCATCGTCATTGTCAAACCTATGACACCCTATGCTCGTACCATAATAGCTTCCTACATCGATAGATATGTTCATCAATATCATGCTTGATTAAGTTCTTTTCTACCGAACCTTATTCCCGCTGCTGTGTTTGGGATCAGTTCATAACATTCGCAAGAATTTTTGAATCTCCCATTCAGCCCCCTCTGGTCGATATACTACCGGTCCTAACAACAGGTTCTCACTGTCTCTGTTTATTAAAGGTCTAACAACCTTGGAGTTTTGAGTATGCCGTATGGAGGTAGTTCCTCGCACTCTGAAAGGTTTCCTATCTTTGATGGAAATGACTATGTCTACTGGAAAGAGAGAATGAGAATCAGACTTCAAGCCATCAACATAGAACTCTAGTAGATTGTGGAAAATGGATACACCATTCAGCACCCCGATGCTCCGAATTCTGATGACAAAGCTATACTGCGGTTGAATGCACAAGCAAAAGATATAATCTGTGACAGTCTCTCGAAAGACATTTTTTTGTTCGGTTCCAAAAGCTTGACACTGCTAAGCAACTCTGGGATGCCATAAAAAATGCTCACGAAGAATTAATTACCGGAACCGATTCTCACACTGAAATGCTTCGTGCAATGTTTGCTGGTTTCAGAAGTCTTCATAAATAAAGTGCTATGGAACTCACTGATCGGTTGACCAATATTGTTGAAAGACTTCATCAACGAGGAGTAACAGATATCACCGATAGAGATGTGGTCAACAAGCTACTGAGTGCTCTTGATGCAATCTTTGATCCAATCGTAGCTGAAATCAAGCAAAGACCAGACTATGAAGAACTTCACTATGTTGAGGTCATGTCGCTGTTGTCTATTCACGAATAAAAGAAGGAACTTGAAAATGGAGATCAAGAATCTTCTTCGAAAAGTGAAGGGGAAATTCTTTCACACTACAACAGCTCATAAGAAGAAGATGCCGAGAATCAACACACTATCACAAGGGAACTAGAAATGCTCACAGAAAGGCTAAATGATCCTAGAAGACAGAATTTGTGTCTCACAAATGACGACGAATTTGACTTGCGTGAATCTTCAAGAAAGTTACCTTCGAAAGAACTGAAGTGCCTCAAGTGAAAACAATTCGGCACCTCATAGCAGACTGTCCTTGCTGGGATGGAAAACCTAGCAACAGATGGAAGTATCTTCACTGCAATGGATTCACTCGAATGGATCATCATACTAAGCTCTCGAAGAAAAGTGATTCTTCTTCATCCTCTTCGAAGAGACCAGTCACTGACGTGCAAGCCAAAGCAACCATCGAACTAATATGAAGAAAATATCATAGCTGAATAGAGTATATGCTGAAATGAATATGAACTCTGAAGATGAGACATCTGAATCAGAATCAGAATCAGAAGAGCTTCACAGAAGGATAGGAAGAAGCAATGCCTTCGTTGCTTATGAATCATCTGAGAAATCACTCGAATCAGACACTGATGATAATGCTTCAAGTGATGATGAACCAATTGCATTCTGTCTCATGGCAAAGACATCTAAGGTGTAACCGCCAAGATGCGATTCTATCCCAATCACGTGATGAACTCGTGATTGGGGCACAACCGCATTTCGAGCGCATAACAAGGTGGATATCATTACAACATGCCATGTACTGAATAGATGAGAATACAAGATAAAGGCTTACACTCGCCACAAGCTACAACATGAATACAATAGTACATCAATACATAGCAATCATCATACAGAAGAGCAGGATCATACTACGGATGAAATCAAACAAAAAAGAAGAACGACATCCACCCTGCTAATCCCAGGCTCCCGACCCGGAACCTATCCCTTGATCGAAGAAGAAGCAGAAGAACTCCAAAACAAGCAAGCATCGCTCTCACGTCAAAGCATCATCGCTTAACCTGTACCTGCACCTGTTGTTATAGTAATCTATGAGCCACAAGGACTCAGCAATCCAATTACCATGGCTATCAAGACTAGCAAAGCTTAATGGGTATGGAATGGATAAGTGGTGAGGTTGCAGCAAGCACTAAGCATTTGTATGGTGGCTAACTTACAAATACAAGAGTAAGAAGAGTAACTACGCATAATGCTCGCAAATTAGTAATGATCAAGAAGTGACCCCGAACTACTTAAGAGTCAAACATAACCCCACTATGTTCTCTTCTCGAACTCACTCGAAAAGAGACAATCACGGCTACGCATGCGGTTGGTGTATTTTAATTTGGATCTGGTGTCAAGTTCTCTACAACCGGATATTATAAATTTCCAATCTGCCACATAACCGCGGGCACGGCTTTCGAAAAGATTAAACCCTGCAGGGGGTGTCCCAACTTAGTCCATCACAAACTCTCACGATCCGCGGAGGTAAATCTCCATCTCGGGACAACCCGATCAAACTCGGAATTCCGGTGCACAAGACATTTCGACAATGGTAAAACAAAACCAGCAAGACCTCCCGACATGCCAACACCCCGATAGGAGCCGCGCGTATCTCGTCTCAGGCCATGATCGGATAGGTCAACCTACGAGTAAAACCAATCCTCGAGTTGCCCCGTGGTGGCCCCGTTTTGGACCAACACTCATGAGGAGCAGTGGCCCAGGTTGTTGATTAATTATCGTTGGGTGCTAGCCAGTCCCTATGCAAGTTTTAGTTGTTATTAGGAAAATGGTAAAACCAAAGTTGGGCCTTGCTGGAAGAGTTTTATTCAAAGTGAACTGTCAAGGGGGGCCATAAACCCCGACCGTGTTAGAAACGCAAAATCAAGGAACATAACACCGGTATGACGGAAACTAGGACAGCAAGAGTGGAACAAAACACCAAGCAAAAATTCGAGCCTTCCACCCTTTACCAAGTATATAGATGCATTAATTAAATAAAGATATTGTGATATCCCATGATATCCATGTCCCAATGGAACAACTTGCAACAAGCAACGCTATAAGTGGGGCTGAGCAAAGCGGTAACATAGCCAAACAATGGTTTGCTGGGATGATGGAAAGGTTAGAGGCTTATCATGGCAATTTCGGAGGCTTGATAAACAAGTGGTAGGTAGCGCGACATAGCGATAGCATCGAGACAACTAGCAAGCAAAGATAGTAGTGATATCCAAGGTAATGGTCATCTTGCCTGAAATCCCGCTAGGAATAAGACCGAATCCATGAAGTAGACGAACCAACGTAGTCAAACGAGTCCTCACAATCGCAACGTAACCAGAACTATCGAGAAAGAGCACAACCGGAAAGAAGCAAACAACATGGCAAACACACAAACATCAACATGGCAAACACACAACCAAGTATGATGCATGTCCAGTTTAATGAGTCATGGCATGGCAAAGTGCAACAATCAATAGTACAAATTAAGTGGAGCTCAATATGCAACGAGTTGCACAATTACGACACACCACATTCAATTATTTAGTTCGCTCCCGTTTATGTACCCATCAAGATTAAATGTTGGTTAACATGGCAAGAGGTGAAGCATAATCAAACTACACATTTAAGCATTTTAAATGAGGCCGGAAATAACATACAACAATTCTGGAAAATCCCCATGTGCATAATTTGGATTTGGTGCTGTTCTTCCCTAAACCATATTTTATTGTTGTCAAACAGAAAAATAAAGTGCACCACGTTAATCTATGCATTTTCTACCCCATTTACATATAAAGTTTATTTAATTCGAAGCTACGGTTAATTAGATATGAAATAAACCATTTTAGCATGTCATTTACGCAAACTAATGCAAACAACATATTTAAACATTTTTATCATGGATGAAAATTGCAAATTATGAAACTAGATGAATTTCTACACATTTTACATATAAGGTTTGTTTAATTCTGATGCATGGTTGTGGAGTTATTATATGCATGAAGCTCGGGGTCCAATCCGTAAATATGCAGTTTTCTGGACAATAGACAAAATCACAGACAAAAAAAACATATTCGGGCCGAAATTGTGCTGCGGGCTGCACATGGGGGCGTTGGATCTGGTGCTCACCCTGGGCTTCGGCCCAGTTGAGGAGGAGACAGGCTGACGGGGTTGCATGCAGGCTTGGGAGGGTCACGAGCAGAGAGGCCGGCTCGGGGTGATGCAGCTGGATCGAGCGAGGAGGTGGGGGAGGTGCGGTCAACGCTCGAGGATGAGCGAGCCATTGCTGCTCTCATTTCTGAAGAATAGAAATAGTAGCAGGACCATGGCGATGGAGAAGACGGCGACAAGGGACTTGGCGCGGGGTCTTGGGCTCCGGCAGCGCCGGGAGCGGCGAAGACGGGTGGATCCGGTCGGCGAGCGCCGGGTCCGGGCAAACGACAGCGTGGGCGGAGGAGCTTGGGCGCGGCGGCGTTGGTGTGCTCCTAGTCAGAGAGAAAATGAGAGGGATGAGAGACATATGGGAAGACGAACATGATAAGGACGGGAGGAGGAGGCACGATGGCGGCGACCTGCGGCACTTTGGCTGGTGATAGAGCTGGTTGGAATGGGAGGAGGCTCGGGGATGGCATGGGGCGACCCGGTGGTGTGACTGCGGAGGAGAGCTTCACGGGCGCCATGGACGTTCCTTGTGGACGAGAGACAAAGAGCTCTGAGAGAGAAAGGAGACAGGGGAGGAAGGAGGCAGGGTGCAGGGACGGCCTGGTGGTGCCTACTCCGGCGAGGAAGAGCAAGGCATTGGGTGGCTCGGGAGGAGGCGCACGGGAGAGCTCCTGGCATCCTTGGTGCGGTCGATGCAGAAGGTTCACGCGGTGCAGAAACAAGACCGCCCCGTGCGAGGTGGCGCAGGCGCAGCAGCGCTGTCGGTGTCAAAACCGGCGGATCTCGGGTAGGGGGTCTCGAACTATGCGTCTAAGGTCGATGGTAACAAGAGACAAGGGACACAATGTTTACCCAGATTCGGGCCCTCTCTATGGAGGTAATACCCCACTTCCTGCTTGATTAATCCTGATGAATATGAGTATTACAAGAGTTGATCTAGCACGAGATCGTAATGGCTAAAACCCTAGAAGTCTAGCCTGTATGACTACGATTATGATTGTCTATCTCTACAGACCCAGCCCTCTGGTTTATATAGACACCAGAGGAAACTAGGGTTACATAAAGTCGGTTACAGAGAAAGGAATCCTCATATTTGGTCGCTAAGCTTGTCTTCCACGCCAAGGAGAGTCCCATCCGGACACGAATAGAGTCTTCGGTCTTTATATCTTCACAGCCCATCAGTCCGGCCCATGTCCAACAGGCCGGACGTACGAGGACCCCTTAGTCCAGGACTCCCTCAGTAGCCCCTGAACCAGGCTTCAATGACGAGGTGTCCGGCGCGCAGATTGTCTTCGGCATTGCAAGGCGGGTTCCGCTTTCCGAATACTCCAAGATAGTCTTAGGACGCAACGAACGTGTCCAGATCTGCAACACAAGTACCACACACAACCGCAGAGAGTATGATATTTCATGAATCCAATCTTCTGACAACTTTTTTGTAATGTGACATCATGTCTGCCCGGTCATTATTTCGAACCATTTCTTGTCCTGCCGTTCCACGTTTCGAGGCGCGGTTTTTATTGGCACGTCTTTCGAAGCAGAGATCGTGTCCCCTTATTGCAGGATTCTCATCAATACGGGCGTGGGTAACCCAACCGTTCCATTGGGATGATTCCCTAGGAATAGGCAGGTTTTCAGGCTTAGGAGGAGGCGTTCAATATCCGTTGCCTTTATAAAGGAGCCAAGGGCCGTCTCTTTTTACGCCAACCCTTTCCTCAGTCCTTCCAACCTCGAGTTCTAGCACCCAAGGTTCGACTTCATTGCTTCAAGCTTCCCAATCATGTCCGGACCCAACCCACAGGGCCGATGGGTGGCTTCCACTATTACAGAGGAGGACATTGCGAAGCTCCGTGTGGCCAGATACCTGACCGCGGAGATCCCCCACAGGCTTCCTGCTCGAGGACAGGTTATTCCTACTCCCAGATCCGGCGAGAGGGTTGTGTTCATCTCCCACTTCCTCCGAGGGCTAGGATTCTCTCTTCATCCCTTCGTGCGGGCCTTATGTTTTATACGGACTAGATTTTCACGATCTAGCCCCAGATTCTTTCCTTCATATCTTGGCGTTCATTATCACGTGCGAGGCCTTTCTCCGTATTTCCCCACACTTTGGCTTATGGCTCAAGACCTTTAGTGTGAAGCCGAAGGTAGTCGACGGGGAACAAGCGGAGTGCAGCGGTGCTACAGTGAGCAAGCTTACCAGTGCTCCCTGGCCAAAAGGCTCCTTCACCGAAACTCCCAACCTATGGCAGCGGGAGTGGTTTTACATCACCGAACCCCGCAGTACCAAGTGGGCAGCTATACCTGCGTTCCGATCTGGCCCTCCATTACAGCTTGCATCATGGATTAATAAGGGGCTGGACTGGGGATCAATTGACGAAGTGCAGACTCTACAGAGTCGCATCCGGAGCCTCCTTGAGAAGGACATCGATCTTATCAACGTGATTCAAGTAATGTTGGTCCGCCGGGCCCTGCCGTGCCAGCGACGGCTTCTTCGTATGTGGGAGTTTAATCCGGAAGGACCACGGACCCTCCAACACTTCTTCGGCACTACGCACAAAGGAATGTGGAAGTTGTTTTTCAGGAAACGAAAACAGTGGCGGGACACCACCGAGGACATCAGCCTCGACTGCAACCATCCGGATACCTCGGTAAGCGCTCGACTCCCGAACAATTTTTAGCTATGCATGCCGTAATACGATACTAAGCAAACTATCTTCTTCTAGGGCTGGATAAAGAAAGCAGAGCGAATTAGGTGTTCGCCCCCCTTCCCGAAGACTCAGCGGATCCCGTACTAACAAGGATGCTAGCCCCAGCACCGTATCAGATGCATGTGAAGGAGGACAAGGCGGAGAACGGGAGGACCAAAGGTGGCCTCCATCCCGAAGGTATATCAAACACTGTGTCCGGGGAGATCAAAATTCCATCGCCCGAAGACAAAAGTGAAGGAGAAGCCAACATCCCTTCTCCCCATGGTAAGAAAAGGGCCGCCTCCGAAGGTTGGGTGGAAAAGGCTCCTAAGCGAGGCAAGATGCCCTTGTCGGGCGGCTCGGGCTTGGAGGACGACGTCATCGCACAGTCCCACAGTGAGGACAAGCCTTTAGCCAAATCGTAAGTGAACAAGGGTGTTTTAAACATATCCCGTTCCTTTCCTATTACCAAGGTAACATCTAGAATATATGTTTTTGCAGTTCGGCGCACAGTCTTCTTCAACAATCCTCTTCCTCGGGGGATCTTCTCCCGGAGATGATGGAAAGCGAGACGCCTCCACCGGCCTCCTCGCCCAATAGGCCGGACGACTTCGAGGTGTCGTCCCGGAGGGTCTCTCCTGATCAACAAGTGGTGCGAGGGATGATGAAGACACTACCCGAAGGTGATACTTCGGTAGCCCAGGGTCCGGGGGCCAACAATAAAGGCCCCGGACTGTCCGGCTTATAGCCGGAGACAATTCTAGGAACGAATAAACGGATCCCTTCGAAGGGAGGCCGTACCACAGCAGCTTCCGGAGATCCAGAAGCGCCGGATATATTGACGAACATGCTGCGACAGGCGTCCGTCTCAGAGGAACATCGTACCTTGATGGGTACGGTGGTTGAAAAGGTTCTGTCCGCAAAAAGCGGATTGAATGAAGCCTTCACGAGCATGCTAAGAGGCTTCGAGGTTTGTACTGTAATATTTTCGATTGTGTTTTATTCACAAAATGCACCTGTGTATAGATAGTAGCCCCCAAGACTCTGATTGGCTTCCCAAGGGAGGCGATCAGAGGATCAAAAAGATATGCCCAGGAAATAATCCGATTAATTGGAACACAGGCTGTTACCTCCCTGGCTACTGCCCGAACTACAGAGGTTGCAGATCTGCAACGGAAGATTGATGAGGCGGATGATGACATCACGCTTATCAACAGGCGGCTTGACGAGGCGCAAGGTATGTATTTTTGCGGCAGTCATTATATGCACGTGCTTATAATATAAGCATGACGCTAAGAATTGTATACTGAGATATGCATGACCGCAGATGGTGCCGCCGCAGTTGAGATCCTTCGGGCTGAGCTAGCCCGGGCCAAGGAGCAGACCCGGATTAGTAATGCGGCTGCCGAAAAGGCATCTGCCGAGTTAAAGGCCGAACAGGCTGCTCGGCGCCGATACGAGGAGAGAATATCCACGATGGCGCTTGAGCTAAAGGAGGCCGCTAGCCGCTGTGAATTTCTCGAGAAGGATAATAAAGCCAGAACGACTGATCTTGACAAGGCCTTACGGGAGGCGAAAGAAGCGCGGTCCGAGTCTAGAGCGGCCCGGGAGGAGATCCGGCAAGCTGGGGAGGTCGTGGCTGGTAAGTCCTTTTTGTTACAAACTAAGTTCGGCGATCCGAATTATGCCCCGCTTAATCAAGTGTGGAGTTCTCCAGATGCCTTGTTGGACTTGTCGAAGAGTGTCTCCGATGCGACGCAGTTTTTCCAAGCGCAAGAAGGACGTGCAACAGAAAAGCTGTTCTGGTCGCAATTTAGCATGCCGAAGCATCCACTGTTGCTGAACGAACAGATGGCCCAGTGGGCAGAGCTCCACAAGATATCTGGATCTGCCATGAAGGACGTCGTAGTCCGGCCGTGGCCGACCGAGCCAATTCCCGGTAGTTATTTCGGTTTGGTGCAGCGACTTGTTGATGCGGTGCCGCGTATCGACGCCGTTAAGCGGTCAACATGCATTGAAGGTGCACGGATGGCCTTTGCCCGTGTCAAGACTGTTGAAGATGAAGGCCACCGACGTTGCAGCGAAGAGTCCACTCAAGGGCAAGGACCACCACGCACCAGAGCATTATTTCGAGGATGTCTTAGAGGGTGCCCGCTTGATAGAGGGTCAGTGCTCGAAAGACATGATATTCGAGTGAAATGTATTGAAATTGTAAAAGACAATATTATGATATAATAAGGCTATTTTTCATTTTAGTGTCGCTTAAAAGCTTTGGTTCCTCTTGTGCGGCCGTTTTTGTATAATCTAAAAGTTTTCCAGTCGCCGGCTTCAGCCCCCTCGTAGGAAATACGGGGGTGTTCGGAAAAGCACTTGATCACTCTTAACCCAACGTCTTGGTCCATGAAGGAGGTGTCAATGCGGCGAACTAGGCAATCGGACTATAGGGCGTTAACACTTTCACTTAGCCATAGGAGTTTTACAGTGGGTCTACGATATAGACCCTGGTATGTACGCGGTTATCCCAATATGATGCGTTACATGTATGACCTGCAGAAAGGTCCTTCGTGTAATACGGAGGGAATTGCGAAAGATTCCGATAAGTCATTGAGTGGTTGACCAGCTCTCGCCGCATCATGAAAGTCAGTTTTTGGCTTTCTCTACTGAGGTGTTTGATCAGATGAACCGGAAACACAATCGCAGTAGTTCTCCCTTTACTACCCTAGCCGATAGAGCGGAACGTAAGGTAGTAAGCACAGGAGCCGGGCAACTCAACTATTGACCCAAGACATGATTCGGAGCTGATGCATATAAGACCAAACTCGCGACGCTGAAGTATGCTATAAAGCTGTTCGGACTTGTTGGCAACTCATTTTGTTCCCATACCGAGCCCCTGGCAAGTTATGTCGGGGTGCGTGTGTGAAACAACCAGAGGAGCAAAATTCAGTTCTTTAGAGAAAAGTGAATACTGGATACAGATTATGTTCACTGGAACCTGAGTGATATGCCAATCGTCATTTTATAGATAATAACGCCACAACCCCAGCTATTTGACATGCCAGGGGTCGACAGCTGAGGAAAAAGGCACTTTACAGGCTCGCAAAATAGAGAGTGCGGTCTACAAAAAGTTGTTTTGGACCTCCTGTCGCACGTCTGCGCCGCCTTTCCTCAGTGAAAAGGCTCCCTAACAGGAGTAGCCTTTGGGTGAATGTACAAACCCAAACTCCGATAGAGTCCGTGAGATGACCAGCTTTTGAGCCAACTGTGGTAAAGGATAATGAAAAAGAAAGAGTAGTTAGAAAAAAAAGAAGGGGGTTATGGGAGTACTTGTAGGCCCGTCCGTATTGTGCTTCCGCCGATGCCCAGGGTATTTTAAGTGCATAGTTATGTATGCGTGGTACAGATTTCACAGGTATATGAGGCGGACGGCGGAAGCCGAACTGCTAGTCCAGCTCCGAAATTGGTCGGTCCTGTTGAGAGACCGGCGGCTTAATGGCCGACAAGGTATGCGGTTTAATAAGACCGCTTTGTACTTCAGCTGAAGTAGCCGTAGTATGATCCTCTGTCTGGAGGGAGCGCTTCTTACGCTCCCCTGTAGAGGTGTGTGTCACGTATACCATGTTCACTGTTTTTACTTCGGGGGGAAATTGCTTCTGACCCCCGGTGTTTGGTTGGTGAGTCTCTTCGTCGTCGCTATCACCGGGCGACCTCTTCCCCTTGTGTTTGGCGTTGAGCTTGCCGGCCTGTTTGAAGACCCAACAACTTCTGTTGGTGTGATTAGCTGGTTTATCGGGGTTGCCATGAATCTGGCAGGGCCGATCCAATATCTTGTCTAAATTGGATGGTCCATCTCTGTTTGCCTTGAATGGCTTTTTCCGTTGACCGGATTTGGGGCCGCTGAATCCGGCGTTGACCGTTGTGTCGTGCGTTCTTTCATTATCATTGCGACGTTTGTGTTTACTGCGTCGTGGCTTGCCGTTGCCATCTCAGACTTTGGAAGTGCGCGGATCGCTGGCGCTGTTGCTTCTCCGAGCGAGCCAACTGTCTTCTCCCGCGCAAAAGCGGGTCATCAGAGCGGTAAGGGCTGACATGGATTTTGTTTTTTCTTGACCGAGGTGGCGGGCGAGCCACTCGTCCCGGATGCTGTGCTTGAAGGCCGCTAGAGCTTCCGCGTCCGGACAGTCGACGATTTGGTTCTTTTTTACTAAGAACCTAGTCCAGAGCTTCCTGGCTGATTCTCCGGGCTGCTGGACGATGTGACTTAAGTCATCGGCATCTGGTGGCCGGACATATGTACCTTGGAAGTTGTCGCGGAAGGCGTCTTCCAAATCCTCCCAGCCGCCAATAGAGTTTTCAGGCAGACTGTTTAACCACTGCCGAGCTGGCCCTTTGAGTTTTAGTGGGAGGTATTTGATGGCATGATGGTCATCTCCGCGGGCCATATGGATATGGAAAAGGAAATCCTCGATCCATACCGCGGGATTAGTTGTTCCGTCATATGATTCGATATTCATGGGTTTAAACCCGTCTGGGAATTCGTACTCCATTACTTCGTCTGTGAAGCAAAGAGGGTGTGCGGCGCCTCTATATCGGGCCACATTGCGACGTAACTCCGATGGAGTCCGTTTGTAGTTTTCGGCCCATGCGTGACTAGGCTTGTCACGTTCGAGTAGATAGTCGTCGCCGCGTGTCGGGGCACGTCCTCGCGATCCGTAGATCGATCTGGTATGCCCTGCTCTACTGTCCAGGTCCTGCCGAAGGTCATATGTATAACCCTGAGCTGTTTTATCTCTGCCTTTATGATGAGGCGGGGCGGGCTGGTGTTCGGCTTGAGTTGTCACTTTATCCCGACCACGTGGTGGTCGGTCAGCCGCATTGCGCGATGATGGTACGGGCTCCGGCGCCTCATCATCGAACTGAGGTAGCAATTTGCACTTCGGGTAGATTTTGGCTGGGCGCTTGAGGCCGTATTCTTCGGCTGCTAGGACATCAGTCCATCTATAGTTGAGCAGATCTTGGTCAGCTTGAAGCTGCTGCTGCTTCTTTTTCAGGCTCCTTGAAGTGGCTATTAGCCAGCGCTTAAAATGCTCCTGCTCGTGAGGTTCCTCAGGCACGATAAAATCCTCACTGCCGAGGCTCACCTCATCCTCGGAGAGTGGAAGATAATTACTATCCTCCGAGTCGTCGTTTATGGCATGTTCAACAGGGCTAACTTGCCCGTTTTCTCGTTCCTCCTGTTCGGAAGTTATCTCAACGGGGTCTTCATTATCTTCAGCATCGTCCGGAGTATTGTTTTCTCCCATGCCGGTATTGCTATCTTTTCCACGACGTGACTTAGAGCGGCGCCGCTGACGCCGGCATTTTGGCTGTATCTTAGGAGGTTTATCCTCGACTGGATCTTCTTTGTCATCGTCGTTATTTCTTTTAGGTGTGTTCACCATGTACACGTCGTAAGAAGAGGTGGCCGTCCAGCGTCCGGTAAACGATGGGTTTTGGCCCTGCTCCTCATCGGCATCGTCGTCTATACCGTCGATGTCTTCGAAGCCGTAATCGAGCATGTTGGTTAAGTCTTCGACAGTGGCTATGAAGTGGGCGGTGGGTGGGAAGCGAAATTCTCCGTCATCAGCCTCCAGTTCGAACCGGATAATTCGGCTGTGAGCCCCCTGCTAAGGATAGTGCTTTTAATGAGTTTAACACGTCGCCCAAAGGCGAGTGCCGAAAGATGTCCGCGGAGCTGAATTCAATGATCGATGACTGATCGAGCTCGACGCACGTGGACGCACATGGTTCGGAACCTGTAGCCGGAAATGAGTCCGTGGCTCCGGTGACACAGATTCCACTCGAGGTTGGGTCTGTGTGCGGCTCTGACGCCGCTGGGACCGCGGCATCCGTGGCGGGGTTGAGCTTCCCATGTTCGGATGGCGCGATCTGCTCCGGATCTAAGGCCAGAGCAGTTACAGGTGCTATCTCCTAGGTATGGTCCGATGACAGATTTAAGTCATGTTCATCGTGGTGACGGGGAGCGACTGCCGTGGTCTCGAATCCGTCAAAGATCAAGTCTCCGTGGATATCCGCGACGTAGTTCAAACTCCCGAATCTGACCTGACGGCCAGGGGCGCAGCTGTCGATCTGCTCCAGATGGCCAAGCGAGTTGGCCCGCAGGGCGAATCCGCCAAACACGAAGATCTGTCCGGGGAGGAAGACTTCTCCTTGGACAGCATTGTTGTAGATGATTGAAGGGGCCATCAAACATTTTGAGGATGGCACAGTGGAACTCTCAATGAAAGCACCAATGTCGGTGTCAAAACCAGCGGATCTCGGGTAGGGGGTCCCGAACTGTGAGTCTAAGGTCGATGGTAACAGGAGACAATGGACACAATGTTTACCCAGGTTCGGGCCCTCTCTATGGAGGTAATACCCTACTTCCTGCTTGATTGATCTTGATGAATATGAGTATTACAAGAGTTGATCTACCACGAGATCGTAATGGCTAAAACCCTAGAAGTCTAGCCTGTATGATTATGATTGTCTGTCTCTACAGACCTAGCCCTCCGGTTTATATAGACACTGGAGGGAACTAGGGTTACATAAAGTCTGTTACAGAGAAAGGAATCTTCATATTTGGTCGCCAAGCTTGCCTTCCACGCCAAGGAGAGTCCCATCCGGACACGAATAGAGTCTTCAGTCTTTGTATCTTCACAGCCCATCAGTCCGGCCCATGTCCAACAGGCCGGACGTCCGAGGACCCCTTAGTCCAGGACTCCCTCAGGCGCTGCCAGAAGAGATGCAGGTGATGGGGAGGGTTCGTGGTGACGGCAGCGACTTCACAAGGGGAGGCGACGACCATGGTCACTGGTGCTGTGAAGAGGAGACATAGCGAGCGATAGCCATGAGAGAAAGGAGGGAGCTAGAAAGGGAAGGAGAAGGAGGGAACATGGAAGGGGAAGAGGCTTGGACCTACGGGTTGGTCGCCGGCGGCGAGGTCGCTGGGGCGGCAGGGTTGCGAGGTTGGAGTTGCTTGGGGCCTCGGGCGTGGCTGCGCTCGGGAAGGTTGGGGTCGCGGTGGATCGAAGAGAGGCCGGGGTTGTTCGATGGGGAATTCAAGGGAGATGAGGTGGGTGGATCAGGGTGGATCCCGAGGGGGATTTGGAGAGAGTGACGGCGGGGATGGGACATCCTCCCTAGAAATTAGGGTTGGCTTGATTTGGTTAGGGGGCATCTGCTATTTATAGCAGGTGGATCATGGTAGGAGCTATTTGGACCCTCTGATTTAGATCGGGCGATCGAGAAGAAAAGGCTAGGAGAGTCCGATGAATAAACCGAATATGTTTTAGGGATGTTCGGAGATGATGCAGACCCATCGGACATGACTAGCCAGTTTGGGTCTGGGAAACGTTTTCGGACTAGGTTGCAAAAGATCATGGGTTGTGCAGAGAGGGTAGGCGGTCGTGTGCGAGTGTGGTTGGTCTCGATGAAGGATGACAACGGAGAGGACGACAACTACGAACGGATGCAAGTTTTGAAAACATGACGGCAATGGAGTGCCGATGCAATGCAAATGATGACATGATGAATGCAACAAGCAAATAAAACACACGGCGACAACGAAGAACATGGAAGGCGTTAGGAGCGTCGATCTTGGGATGTTACATAAGGATTAGGTATCAGCAAAACACCAAAAATCTATGTCTGAATATTCTCCTGAATACATTGCCTATGCCAAACTGGTTAAGATTGCAAAATGTCAACAAGATGACCTTGAAAAACTTGAGAAGAATCTCAGGAAAACCGAAGGATTATTGGTCGAAGAGATGGAGAAGAATCAAAAGTTTATTGAAGAGCATGATGCTTTTTCTTCAACTATTGATGATCTTACCAACCAATATGGTTCACTCATAGTCGACTACGAGAGTTTATCAGATGAACTCCTTAACATGAATCAAGAACTCGAGTCACTGAAAGATACTCATAATGTGCTTGCAAAACAAAAAGCTTCTCTCTTCGCCGAGCAATCTAAACGTCTTCCTGATGATTTTGTGCCTCCTTGCTCACAATGCCTAGAACATAGCAATGCCGATTCAAATGCTGAAACATCTAATGTTGTCATCAAGAATATTGCAATAATCACAAATGGTATCTCTAACCCCTCTTCTGAGGAATTTGTTGCTATTTCTCATGAAAATTGCAGGTTAGAAAACTTGCTTGAGATAGGAATGCTAAAGAGCATCAAAGGGCATCAAACTCTTTGTGATGTGCTCAAGAAGCAAATACTGCATAAAAACCCTCGAAAGGAAGGATTGGGTTTCGAAAGAAAACTCAATGTTGATGGAACCTACTAGACTCCCAAGCAATACCCTCGAACGAGTTGGGTTCTTGCTAAAATTAAAGGGATAATTAGATTTATGCCCCTAGTTGTGTCCCACTCGTCTGTTTTACCCCTAATTCCCAAAAGTCACCGGTTCTGTCCAAATCACTTTGCTCCTCTTATGCTTTTGCCCTTTGACTGTTTGACCGTCAGTTTGAAAACTTCATAACTAATTCATACTAAATCAGAAAAATGCAAAAAAGATACCAAAATGTTCAGAAAAACATCACCTATATGTCAGTGTCATTTGCATTCATGAAAAAAGTGTTGGAAAGTGCCCATCCGAGTTTTAGTTCTTATGCTACCACCATTAATAGTAAAATCTAAAAAAGTTCAAAAAAATTCAAAAATAATTTGGTGGCAAAGAATGACAAATGTTTTAAGTGCCTGCCAAGTTTCATCAGGGAATAACATTCGTGGGTGCCGCGGCAAAAAAAAAAACAATCAGCACTCCAAAATAGATTATTTTTTGCCACGACTTCCACGAATGTCATTCCCTAATGAAACTTGGCAAGCACTTAGAACACTTGTCGTTCTTTGCCACCATATTTTATTTGAATTTTTTTGAATTTTTTTAGAGTTTACTATTCATGGTGGTATCAAAAGAGCTAAAACTTGGATGTGCACTTTCCAATAATTTTTTCATGAATGCAAATGACACTGACATATAGGTGATGTTTTTCTGAACATTTTGGTATCTTATTTGCATTTTTTTGATTTTGAATGAATTAGTTATGAAGTTTTCAAACTGACGGTCAAACGGTCAAAGGGCAAAAGCATAAGAGGATCAAAGTGACTTGGACAGAACCGGTGACTTTTGGGAATTAGGGGTAAAACAGATGAGTGGGACACAACTAGGGGCATAAATCTAATTATCCCAAAATTAAAACTCCCAAACATGCAATTCTGTCTGGATATGATACTCCCATTTCTGTTGTTTTTGACAAGTCTGATGACTCAAACTACAAATTCTTCAAATAACATAATGGTAAGGTTTTTGCTCGGTATGTTGGGACTAACTACAGGTCTGGTTCACCCAAGAAGCAAATCTGGGCGAAGACGTGCATCGTTGAAAATTCATGTGTCAATGCTAACTTGAATATGTAGAGTGATTCTCTTCGAGGAAATGATTATCATTCGCAGATTAGCGCTGGAACTTCCTCGAAAGGATATCGGTCTAACCTTCGACAGAAGGAGTACATGCGTACCTCCTCGAATCATTATACTCATGTCTCTGGAAACAATTTCAATGCATATTCATATGATTACTCTCGAAATGCACAGGCGAACTACAAAACTCTTCGAAGGAATGTTCTTGCTCAGACAAAACAAATGAGATTCTCGCCGCCCACGCAAGTGTGGGTTGCGAAAAAGAACTAACCCCTCTTGCAGGATATCTATCAGGGATTCTACTCATTTATTTTTAGCCCTGAGAACTTTTTCATTGGTGCTCGTGTTTATTTGCTCTCTTTCATGTGTTTGTTTTCGTTTCACTGTGTTTGTGTTACGTCCGATGAAGAACTCACTCATAGCTCCATGTTTTTTGTGTTTCCTTTCCTCTGGCTGAGTGTTTTGTTTTGGACCCTTTTATCCCTCTATTCTTTCTCATCTAAATCTATACCGTTCGTCATAAGCATGCAATTTGATGTGAAGAAAATTTCTATCCGACGTCCTTGGTCGCAAAAGAAACCGACTTCGAACTTTTAACCACCTTTTGGCTTTCGCCCTTCTTCGAACCTTTCGGTCTCCCGCTCTCATCTCGAGTTTCTCGCAGATAATGTTTGCTACGTACCCACGATCCCCATGACCGTGATCATGTCCGTCGAATGCGGAACGTCCCGCAACTATGAGCCATAGGTTTTGGAGAGGTGGTTCAGCTCGCTAGCTATAAATACCCCTCACTGAGTCTTCTTCCTCCCCGATTCCTCAAACCCTCATCCACCTCCACCCGAGCCCTTGCTTGAGGCAACTCAGGCGAGGAGCCTCGCCATGCAACTCTGGTGAAACTTCATTGCGGTTGATCACGCCGGTGCGGTAATCTTTCCTCCCGCATTGCCGTAGTTGATCCAAGTTGCCAAGTTAGGGTGTTTCGATCCGGAACTGCTCTTGTTCTTGACTCTGTTCTTAGGGCAGTTCATACCGACGCTATTTTCCTTGTTTTATTTCACCATGGTAGATCTTTAGGAATCACTAGGATTTGACTGTTATGGTTTGTAGATCTTCCTCGTACTTGTTCTCCTCGATCTAGGGTTCATGTGTGCTTATCCGAAAGATTAGATAGCCTATAATCAACCTTGATCATTCTATGGCTAGTATAATATCTATTGAGGATATCTTCTCTAAGACTACCATGAATTCCTATGTTCTTCCCAAAACATTCTTTTTCGCTCAAAATACCTTCTGTGCATGTTTATGAACCTACCCCATTTTCCCTCGTATCTATTCTTTTCACAGGTTGGTCATGGCATATAGTTCGGAAGAGTACTCACATTCTGAAGGAAAATTGCCTCAGCTTCCACCAAGCTCTGATCGAATGAGATTAATAGGAGGAAAACCTTCAAAGCCTCCCAAAGCACCAAAAAAGAAACATGAGTCTGAATCCGAAGAAGATAGTGAGGAAATTCCCTCTGCTCACAGTCAGCCCGAGGATGAATTGGTCACTGATGCCCTAACCCTCTTCTTTGATGGAAATCCTAAAAAGGGTGGTTGTGGTAGGGAAAAGAATAGAACTGCTGAAAGGTCTGATCCAGAAAGTTATAAAACTCCACCAGGTGAATCAGCAACTGAACGCAACAATAGGCTTCAAAGTATCCGCCTCCACTAGGCAAAGAAATGGTACAATTATGAAAATGTTCGCAAGAAGTACCAGATTCTGTTTGCCTTCACACCACCGTGGAATGACTGCATTGCTGAGAACTGCATCGGCACGGATGATGAAAAATTCAGAACACCACAGTCTTCAAACCCCGACTCCCTCAAAACTATCGCTGATTTTCCCGAGGAAGTGGCTAAGAGGGCGAAGGCCAAAGCCAAGCGTGATGCTAGGGAAGCGAAGAGAAACCAAGTTGAAGCTCAAAATGTCACGCTGACTCAGCAAGACGTCCAAAAGAAGAAGGATCGTGCTTCTGCCTCCAAGGGAAGCAAGTCCAGGAAATCTATTTCCCCTCGTGCTCCTCGAAAGAAAACCATTGTTAGGAAATCAAAGAAAGAAATTTCAAACTCGTCTGATGAGTCATCCAGTGAAGATGCTCCTGATGAAATTCCCATGTATGATCAATGTGCCATTCTCAACAAGCCATCCATGAGCCCCTCACCAGTGAAAGTTTTGCCCTCTCCAAGGATATCACCAAGGCATGCACCCATTCCCCTCATTGACAAACCTTCGGGTTCTACTGCTCCAAGATCTTTGACCACCCCTGCAGCAAAGAGAAAGCTGCAGTCTGAAGGAAAAGCTGATGCATCTGCTAAGAAGGCCAAACCCAATGTTCCTGCTTCCATAGAGGAACAGAAGTACGATTTCAATCTCATGATCAATGTGATTGAAAACACTGCATATGATGCAAAATCTGATGATATAAGTAGTCTGGGACTACCTGATGATGTTACCAAAATGGTAACGAAACATTTCATTGAGCTGAGGAAAATCTCCAAGAAGCTAAATCAGGCTGTCAAGGACAAGCAAGTCCTCGAGCAAATCAGGAGAGAGGCCAACACTGAATCTAAAAGAAATAATCTGAACAAAGAGATTGTTGAACTCACCAAGGCTCTCAGTCTCATGAGGAATGAGAAAATTGATTGGCACTCGCGGTTGCACATGGAGGTATCTCAGTTGTGTGATAGGAGAAACGAGGAGATTGACCGCAAGGCAGATCTTGCTCGAAGAAGAATCAAAGAAGAAAAATGTCAGAAGGCTAGAGCGAGAGTCAGCAAACCGAAAGAAAACAAAGATCGTCGGCTTCAGACTGTTGCTGATACTCCTACTCCCTTGCAGAAGATTCCACCATCCCCACCTCACGAGGATGAACCAATGCAGCAAGCTGACGATGTGGAGGTTATCATTCCTACTCCAGGAGCTCAAGAACAACCCGATATTGTTGATATCTTCCTACAAAAGACTGATGAAGGAAATGCTTCGCCTGAGCAGCAAGCACCAGTTGATGATGCTGATGAGGAAATTGAAGTTGAGAAGGAAGATCCATCGCCTTCGAGAAAATTGCAAGCTGAGCCCTCCAAATCTAATAAGGAGGAGACTGACAAGAATGAGGGGGAGCTAAATGCTTCCCACGCAAATCCACCCTGGTCACATCATCTGGTGCCCCTACCTAGATGGATGTTGATCCTGCTCCTCGTTCCACTACACCATAGTTGGAAGAGGAAGAAAAGAAATCTGCTGAGCCTATGGCTCAAGAAGTAATTGCTCAAATAGTTGTGCCCCAAGCATCTGAGAAAGAGGTTGTTGTGCCTCCAACCGAAGTAAATACACCGAAAGAAAAGGCCCTAGTGCGCGAAAGACAGAAAGCTGCTGAAGGAGTTCCAGCGAGCAAAAATGATAGTCAGTCAAGTGCCTCAAAGCAATATGTACAAGAGAAATCAAGGAAGCCTCATGCTCCTCTCAAGCCTATTTAGGAAGGTGTGCCTGCACCTGATGACATTTGGACCCGGATTATAGGTGAAGAGGAACATCTGAGAAACCCACAGGAAACCTTTCCTTTGTTTCCTGTTGAAGATGGCCCGAATGGCCCTGCCTTTAATGAGCAGGTCATCTTTTGGAACTTCCATTCTTCAGAACCAGCCCATATGATGAAGAAAGAACTTCCTTGTCACCTAGATTCTGGACAAAGGAATAGGCCGTGTATTATGCTCATATTTAGTATGGCAAGAATCACATTTTCAAGCACAAGATTCTGGATTTCGTAGAGCTCGAAAGTCTACCCTGTTTTCATCATACCATCGAGCAGATTAAACTAGTCTTCCTGAAGAGCTTCCTTCGTTTCAATCAAGGCTAGAATCGTGAAATGAGTCTTCAGTTCTATGCCACTCTTTATATCTCAGGAGACCTCGCAAACTGCAGTACTTGGATCCTCGAATGGATGACAGGAGAAGAAAAGATCAAATGTTCGGCTGACCAGTTCTTAGCACTGTTGAATCTTCCTTGGTGCGAATTTGATGCTGTTCGTGAACATGGACTGCACTATTGGGATGTATCTGAAGCTGAACTTCACCTGATGATGGACCCCAAACTTGTTGGTGATGAATGTATTGAAGCAAATCCAAAGAATCGGGCTTATGAGAACAAAGTGCTGTTCTATATCCCCTGCAACTCCCTCATGCCAACAAACAGGCCAGAAACCATTAACGGCATCGTGGGAAATGCTCTTCTACCCATAGCTTAGGGTATTCATTTTGACATTCCAGATCTTTTTCATTCGCAACCTAGCCTGCGCGGCTGATAGCCCTCAAGCTTTGAAGCCATATGCACCTTGTCGGAATCGGGGCTCCGCGGACCCAAGAAAGGTTCAAATCCGAGGTGCGCACGAAGAACCTTGGTAGGACACTGCTTGCCGCTCGCTATATCATGGCGATGCGCCGTCGTGCTCGAGCACGAAGGGAGAGGAATCGGGCATGGTAGTTGACCCAGGTTCGGGCCACCTTGTGGTGTAAAATCCTACTCCTGCTTTGTGGTGGATTGCCTCGCGAGGAGGATGACTATGAACTGCTACAAGGATGAACTGCCTCTCGAGGGTTCAAGAGTCGACCCTTCTCTACGGCGGAGACAAACCTATATTTATACTGGAATTGGTCCTCTTCCCTCATGGTTTAGGCGGGAAGGGATACATACAGTGGACAATTTTGAAGGGGGACAGGAGTACACCCTATCCTGACTAAAGGTGGTCTTTGCGTGCAAAGCCTCTGGTCGTGCCGCGCTGGTGGGCTCGGTGATGACCTCCATCCTACCGAGCTAGCGGTCCTGGTTTTGTTGCATTGGAATGGAAACCTTTGGGGGA
This sequence comes from Aegilops tauschii subsp. strangulata, assembly GCF_002575655.3. Taxonomy (NCBI): domain Eukaryota; kingdom Viridiplantae; phylum Streptophyta; class Magnoliopsida; order Poales; family Poaceae; genus Aegilops; species Aegilops tauschii. The sequence continues at coordinate 207,357,887 of NC_053038.3, forward strand.
TTCCTTGGGAACCCGCGTACGTCCTTGCCTTCGTAGCAGCAAAGAGGAAACTGTCCTCTCCTACGCCCGCTGGCACCCTCCTGGTCTTGGTCGTCATGGCTCACGTCACCGCGCGCCTCGCGAGAGGGGTGCAAGCCTAGAGATATCCGCTCCTCGGGAGGCAACCTCGGGGGGCCACTCCTCGGGAGGCCTTGTCGTTTTTCGCCTCACGAGGCGGGGGCCCTCGCGAGGGTCTTGCTCACGAAGTCCTAATGTTGGACCGTGCCGGGCGGTCGATGGAGCCACGTGCCGTAGGCAGATGGGTCTGGGTACCCCTGATCCCAGAACCCCAACAGTAGCCCCCAGGCCCACGACGCGCTCAGCCTGGCTTCGAGGTGAAGGCAAAGAAGGGAGGGCGAAGCGACGCGGGCCCTAACCGCCTGCGGGGTAGGTTTCGACGCATGGCGCGCGACGGGACGCGGACGCCCCCACTTACCCATGCTGCCTCGGCAACCGCCTGGCCTAACAAAAAGCCTGGCGCATGCCTTGGGGCCATCATTGCTTCGAAGGTGAAGGGACGCCGGTTGTCCTTCTTCGGCTGCTTATAAGAGGGCGAAGGGAGCGGAGCTCCCAACCCATCTCTGTCTCCTCGTCTCTCTGCCACCAACCCTTGCCGTAGCAGCCATGGCGGATGTGAGGAGGTTCAATGCCGATGAGAAGGGCAAGGCACCACAGGAGGGGCCGGAACTGCCGCCGCCCAAGAGGGGGTGCGGCCGCCCCCGCAAATCTGCCGCAACGCCCGCGGTGGCTCCTCAGGGGCGCGAGCGCGCTCCACTGGCGGTCCGCACCGGCTCCGGCAGCCGCGAGAAGAACCCCACTTGCGGTAGTGGCACTACTAGAAAAAGGCTTACTAGTGGCGCACCAATTTTGCCTACTAATGGCGCACTACTGGTGCGCCACTAGCACCACGCCACTAGTATTTTTTACTAATGGCGCACCACTGGTGCGCCATTAGTATAGGCCATGGTGCGCCATTAGTATGCCTCCCAGGGGGCCATATTTACCCATGTGCTTTGCCATACTAATGACACATTGCGGGGTGATGCGCCATTAGTATCCTTTGGCATACTAATGGCGCACGTTGGGGTGATGCGCCATTAGTATCCTTTGACATACTAATGGCGCACGTTGGAGTGATGCGCCATTAGTATGTATATTAGGGATTTTTTTTTCTTTTCTGATATTTGCACAGATTACAAAATATATTATTGGACAGAATATAAACAGCACCACACAGCAACAGCAGATTCATCGAATACAATAGAAGATTAGTCTCCGAATACAATTCATCATATTAGTCTCCGAATTCAAAAGACCGAACAAAAATAGAACATTACAAGTCTCGAGACCGCGAGTAGCGAGTTTGTCTTCACATTACAAGTCGATATCGATCATCTAAACTACCATCACATAGAAGAGAGCTGCGGTCATCACGATGAGCATCATCGCGATGAAACTGGTCTTCATCCGGTTCCTCCAACGCTCCCTCCTCTCTCCCGCTAGATAGCGCGCGTATCTAGATTCCGCCTCCGCCCTAGTGGTGTACCCTTTGTAACTGTTACCGCTGAACGGTGAACCTGTCTCCAACACTCCTCCCAGTCGTCATAGACTCCGGGAACCTTACCCTTGTACACGACATACGACGGCATCTCTATGCACTAGCCAAACAACAGACAATACATAAGCAATATATAAGTATGTAACAAAAGGATCGGAAGAGAAAAGCAAGACATTAATAGCACGATTCATGGTCCTACTAATAAATAGCATCGATTACATCTAAGTTGAACGACTGTCCAAACCAAAGAGACATACAAGTTCATTAAAGTTTAATTACAACATGAGCTAATCAATGTTTTAGAACTACACATAGCATCACTACTTTTGACTCAACTCATGGGACCGGAGCGTGGATGAAGCCGCCGTCTGTCGTGATGGTCATGAAGTCGCGGGCGTTGTCAGCCTGCATTTGTAGCGTTGTGTCTATCTCACTGTTGGACGGTTGAAATTTGAGGTAGAACTGCCCTGAGGTACGAAGGACATCTTGATGGATGATTTCTGCAAACTCCGACTGGATGCGAAAGAATTCTTGTCGGATGTCCGCGTCCTGGATTGCCGCCAAGCTTGCGGCCCAATCTTTGAGATTATTTGGTAGCAGAAGGTGATTATGGTCCCATATGATCGCCCGCATGTGATGGAGGGCGTAGTAGGCATCCTTCTGACCGCCAGGCGGCTGCTTGACGCAGGGGAACGTCGTATTGTGGGTGAACACATGCCTGAACACATGCCTGCCGTACCTACGAGCTGGCCTCTTAAAGGTGCCTCCAGATGCGGCGTAGCCGGGGAGAGCATCATCAAGAACTTTCTTGATGTGTAGTCTATCTTGGAGTCACGGTCCGGGTCGAAATACGTGGCCATGGAATATTTCGGGCTTAAGAGGATGAGTGTGCAATGTGTGTCACTGCACAGAACACGGAATGTTAGAAAAAAAAGAACGATCGAAATCTAAGAAATCATATGTTACGGGGCAGTTAGGGGATGACTTACTCGGGAAAGTAAGGCACGAGGAAGTTATCCTTATCTGGGTTTGCCAGAATGACGCCTTCAAGGTGTGAACTCGCGACTTGCCGGTCCCCAGCGCTGCCCAAGATCTTGGCACGCATGTAGAAGGGGTCGACTATCACAATGTCCGGGGTCTTGTCTCTAATGATCCGCATCTCCATACTCAGCGAAAACAGCCGAACGAAGGTGTAGTGCAGCGGATGAAGGTTAAGCATAGCAAAGATGTCATCAAACCGCAGGACGATCGTACCCCCGACGGCGCTATCCACAAAGCCCTTGCCCTCTGGCACCTTGGCCACGAAAACCGGGTATGCCACATCATTCTCTCTGAGACGCCGCTTCTCCAAAGAAAGAACACTGTCATGCAGACTCCGCATAGCACCGGTTGCAGCATTGAGCATATTGGTCGGTAGCATCGCCCTACCCGCCACATGCACCCTCCTCGAGATATCCTTAGGTGAAGGTGGCCCGTCCTGAGCACGGATCGTACTCGGTGCCGGCTGGCTCGCACTGGCGCCCTTGTTAGTCTTTCGTTTCCGTCCCTTCTTCCTGATCTGCTGTAATGGGATCGAGTTCTGCTCACAGACCGCCTTCTTGAGCGTGTGGGGCTGATAATATTTCGCACCTCAACTATCTGAGGCTCGGTGAAGGCAGCAGCTGGAGGCGTCTCCTGAGAACTGAACGCCAGACGACGCCTGTTGCAATTGGGTTTCTCCGCCGTACCAGCTAGATCGCGGTCGTCTTTTTCAGGGTTGGGTTCTTGAGAAGGAGGCCCGCAGAACTCGTCACCGTACCCATGTTCGGCAAAGTACTTATCGACGTTGGAAAATGTACCGCCGTCGTCGTCGCCGTCGTCGTCGTCCGGATCCTGTGCCATATGCATGTACGGATCCTGTGCCATAGGGATGTCCGACATGTCCGGTAGCGTTGCGGCGTTCTTGCCATGGCTTGGCGCTGGCATGACTGGCGGTCTTGTCTGTGGGGTGGTGTCCCCCGCCCCCAAACGAATCTGGCTGTTCGGCCAAAGTAGGGGCCAGCTTACGCAGGCGCTGAGGGTCATCACATCATCTTCGTCGGCCCCAGCGGGTCAAATCGGAGGTAACAACTCGTCGCAGCCTGGCAGCACCCGAACCAGTTCAACCCTATACAAGCTTGGTGGCATCGGATTACCGTGGAACACGCGGTTGTCCGGTTGAACAATTCTGCCCTTGGCGACATCGACCAAATCGCCGCCCACGAAGTGCAGGAGAGTGCAAGGAACGTCGGCGGCGCCCTGCGAAAACATGTAGGGCGTCAGGGATGCCCAGTCAAAGGCAAGGAGATGAAGTCATCGGCCGAGAGGCTTAGTTACCGTGATGCCGTCGAGCTCGGCTAATGTCGAGGCACCGCCAACGGCGGGCGTGCAGCTGACGGAGGGGCCGCTTGCTGGCGAGGTGCCGGCCGGCGTACACCCGGGTGCATTAAGCTCCAATGCCCGTGCTGGCGCCGGAGACACGAATACCGCCTCCGCCGGAGACACCAATGGCGCCGCCTGCGTGTTGTGTGAGTTGCTGGCCGTGAAGCTGGTGGTGCGCCATTAGTAGTTTTGCAAAAAAAAACACTACTGGCGCACCAGGGCATAGTGCGCCATTACTAGTTTAAACTAGCAATGGCGCACTGTTCCCTGGTGCGCCATTAGTAGTTTTGCAAAAAAATAAAAAATAAAAAAATATAGTAATGGCGCACTGTGCCCTGGTGCGCCATTAATATGTTTGGAAAAATAAAAAAATTTGTTACTAATGGCGCACCTTGCGTCTGGTGCGCCATTAGTGTCTTTCACACTAATGGCGCACCAGACCGTGGTGCGCCACTGCTATATAGTAGTGGCGCACCACATGTCTGGTGCGCCATTAGTGGCCATTCCATCTATAGCCCTTTTCCTAGTAGTGTGGTCGCGGAGGCCGTGGCAGTCCTGGCCGAGGGGGGAGGCATGCGGTGGCCGCCCGGCCACCTCGACCGTGGGCTCATTCATCCGACATAGCCCGCCAGTTTGTAGTGTGGATGGAGAGCCCACCTCGCACTTGGCTCCAGCTCCCGAACTCCTTCACAGGGGAGCTGACGGCGGATGGGCCCATCGGACTGTGGCTGTAGCCAGACGGCTGCTGCAACAGGTCCTCGTGGGTGGAAGTCGAGGTCACTCCTTCCGGCTATGTTTACCTGACTCAGAGGTGGAATTCTCTCGCCCGTGCCTGCGGCCCGAAGGGGAGGCACACCCTCCACTTCAAGTTTTACGGGGCGATGATGCTCTTCGTCAAGGTCTTCGGGGAGGCCGGCAGAAACCTGGGATGCAGCCCGGAGAGCGACAACAGTGGCAGCGACCACCTCTCCTCCTCCGACGACAGCCGCTATGGCGGCGACGACGTCCTCGGTGGTGAACCCGCCCTTGGCAACGCCCACGGTGCCTCCAAATAGTGACGGCACTTCCTCCAGGGGAAGCGAGAGCGACGACGACTACGACGAGCCGCCGCGCAGCCGCGTCAAGGTGGAGGACGACTCCGACTAGGGGACAGTGATGTTGGAGCGTCAGGAGCGGTGGCCTCCAGGAGGAAGTTTCTTTTGTTTCTTTTTTATTTCCTGCATCAAACCATCAAGGGCCCCATGGGACCATGTAAGGAACCGTGGCGTTTGCGCCTTTATCTTAATGCCTCCAGCTTGTGTTTTAAGTTATGTTGGCGCCTCTCATTTGGTCTCGAGCCCCTTTTCCTTTGCGATAGCTTAGTGCTCTGTATCGCTGGGACCCAGTCCCCAGGCAAGCTTCTACCATCGCTGGTATGCCAGGTCGTGATGTCGTGTGCAAGGCCAGGAGGTGAGCGACCCGAGGCTCAGTAAGAGCTCCTGAGACGCGATGCTCAAGAGGTCCCCCTTGACACGCAAGCAGCTTTCGAGAGAGAAAGAGGTTTTTCGCCCAGACGAGATTGCGAAAACGAAGGTGAAGCATTAATAGTAAGGTTCACGCCCGGCGCGGAGAAGATGATTTAGCTTAGGGTGCTTGTGGCCTGCGAAGGATTCCTGCGTCACGAGGGTGCGCTTCCTCGGAGCTTGGCCCTCCGCTTTTGCTCTGAAATGAGTCAACACAAGTCCCGCTAGGGGTGCGTGAAAAGATTTCTGTCCTTTAATATTTCAAGCGAGGCCTGCACAGCTGGACTGCGCCCCTCTCCCCGTGCTCCCTCGCGAGGCTTTCCTCTCATTTCCTTGCTCACCAAGGTGCTCTACGTCCTCAGGGCCCAGCCCTCGAGTGGAGCTCAGCCGCCGCTGGTATGTCAGGTCGCAGTGCCTGGGACAAGGCCAGGGGGTGAGGGCCTGAGAGCCAGTAGGGGATCCTGAGGCGCGATGCTCAAGAGCCCCCTTTTAAAGTGCAAGCGGCTTGCACAAAAAGGATTGATTCGCCTCATGGGGGTTGCAAGGAAAGGGACTTTTGTTGGCGTCACGCGGCGTATGAAGTGATTTTACTTATCCTTTTGCGGATCAAACCGCTGCCTGACCAAGGCCGGCCCTCCTGAGGCGGTGGCACGTCACCCAGGTGTTGCTCTAGTGCTTGGCCAATTACAAGGTACAAGGGGTGGTGCGCGCTTGCTGATCTTCTCATGATTGTTCCGTGAGAAGACAAGGCACTAAGGACCTGGTGAGGTGACGTGCGCGGGGCCGGCCCACGAGCAAGAGCTCTGTCGCTTAGATTTATCGACGCTGCATGGACGGACCCGATCACAAGTGCCGAGCCGGTAGCCCCCTCTCATGCGACGTTTAGGAGGAGAGCTGCTAACGCGCGAGGCCCGTGGGGCAGGCCCTCCCGAGGCGATGAAGCACCAAGCGTAGGGTTAACAGTCACAACAACTCATAAAAGCATAACTGATCTTGAATACCTGAACAAAATGATGCAACTGCAAGGACGGACCCTAGCAGCCTGAGGATGATGCAGCCCGAGGGGCGCCCTCAATTGAACAAACAAAAAGTAACCTGGCACCAGTGTTGCAGAAACGTTGCGGTAGTCGAAGAAGCATGCCATGGAGGTTCGCTCCTCATGAGGATCCGGGGCCTCCTGAGACGCCACCGCCAAGTGTTGGGCCTCATGAGGCACCAGCGCGAGCTGCATGAACCGCTGGTACAAGGCACCGATGTTCAACAGGCTGAATGGCATGCAGACGTAGTTGCAGGGGAAGCCCCACTTCGGCCGACGCGCGATGGCCAGAAGAGGTCCTGCGAAGCGGCCCCATTGAGGCCCGGGATGTTGACACGGACGCGCAGCTCGCCACCCGATCAGGGGTGGTAGCTGTGCTGGCGGGACGTGCGGGGCGGCGCTCGCCACACATGGCTTGTGCTTCCAGAAGTTCCTCGATCACCTTGGTGATGAATTCTCATGCTCTGGGCGCCTCATGCCGTGCTCCTTGCTTGTGGGGGAGCGCGTTGAGGCACGCATCCAAATGGTGCCCGAGCACCTCCCTCGTCACACCGGTCAGGTCAGAGGCTCTCTAGACGGAAGCCCCCGAGCCTGTCCTAAGGGAGGCACCGGGCGCGCCTTCCTATGCGGGAGGAAGAGGCACCTTGGCAACAGGCGCGACGCCTGAGGCGTCTCCGGTAGGTGCCATCTGTGCCTCAAGACGACTCTATGGGAGGAGCTGCATATTCTTCACGGGGGTGGCCTTGGAAGGCATGATGCCGCCCTCGCCATTAGACTTTTCGGCTGCTGCGGCGCGATAGGCATGCTTAAGGGAGCCGACCGCATCCATCTCATCACAAGCGACAATGATGATGCCGCTGCACCCTGGCATCTTGAGGACGTTGTAGCCATGATGAGTAGCTGCCATTAACTAGGTGAGGGCAGGGTACCCAACGATGGTATTGTACGGGAGGCTGATGTGGGCCACGTCGAAGTCGATGGGTTCAATATGATAGTTGTTGCGCTTGCCGAAGGTGACAGGGAGGCGCACTTGTCCCAGGGGGACGGTGGAGCAGCCAGTCACCCCAGAGAATGGTCTAGTGGGCATGAACTGATCATAGGGTACTTGAAGCGTCTCGACGGAGAGCACATTGAGGCCAGAGCCGCCATCAATGAGGGTCTTGGTGATGGAGACATTGCTGATGGTGGGCGTGCACAACATGGGGATCTCTCCAGCAGTGGCCGCGCACCTGAGGTGGTCCTTGGAGTCGAAAGTGATGGCATACTACGACCACCTAAGGGGACATGCAACCTCAAGCCTCAGGAGGGCTGCATTCACCTCGCGAGAGAACTGCTTGAAGATGCGGTTTGAGGCGGGTGCCTGGGCACTGCCGAAGATGCAGGCAATCGCGCGGGGCTCCTGATAGCCCCCAGCCCAGCCGTCTTGGTGGTTGTCGTCATCCCTCCTTGCTGGTGGCGGCAGGGAAGGGAGTCCAGCGTTACCCCGAGGGCGGCTTCACGAGGCTGATAGCGCCACGCGCTGTCACGAGGCTGATCGCGCCAGCCACCCTCGTGAGGCTGGTCGCGCCAGCCTTGACGGGGGTTGCGGTTGTCCTAGTGGCCTCCGCCGCGGCCTCCTCCACGGACAAAGCCATGGTCACTGCGCTCGGGGCGGCGGCCCAGGCGCTCGTCCCGGAGCGCCCTAAGCTCCTGACAGTCGTCGGTGTTGTGAGTGTGCACATTGTGGAAAACGCGGAACGAGCAGCTATCCTTGGTGGGCTCGTCGCAGTCATGGCCACGCTTCAGTTAAGGCTCGGCCGCCATCACGGTTGGGCCTTGCACTTCACTTCCTTGGTCTTGGCCTTCTTGTCTTCGAGATCTTCGTCTGGGTGCTTCAGGAGGGAGAGGTGGCCTTCCTCTGCCCTAGCGCACTTGTCCGCCAGGTTGAACATCTCCAGCGCCGTACACAGATCATCGTGGATGGTGAGCTCCTCACTCATCTTGACGTTTGTGACGCCCTCGGTGAACGCCGAGATGATGGTCTCATCCGAGGCCTTCGGAATCTTGAGGCAGACGTGGGTGAAATGTTGAATGTACTTGCGGAGAGTTTCGCCAGGGCGCTGCTTCACACGCCACAGGTCGTTGATAGTGAGAGCACGGTTGCGGGTGCCTTGGAAGTTGGCGATGAACCACTCGCGGAGCTCATCCCATGAGGAGAATGACCCCTCCGGGAGGTGCATGAGCCAGGAGCGTGCGGCAGCCTTGAGAGCCATGGGGAACCAGTTTGCCATGACCTTGTCGTTGTCATGGCCGCCTCGATGCTCAATGCGTAGAGCTAGAGGAACTCCGTCGGGTATGGACACCATCGTAGCATGGGGGCAGCTCCGGCTTGAACTTGACAGGCCAGACCACCTGGCGCAACTCGCGGGTGAAAGCACGGCAGACCGTGGCGCTCATGGGCACGGCGCACGCTGGGGGAACGTGGTCCTGGCGCCCATGCGCTGCAGCTTCCTGAACGGCTCTGTCTTGGTGCTGGCGTGGCGGTGCGGGAAGCGCATGCGCGTCGTGCTGTGGTCGCTGCACCACCTGGCAGCCGGCCTCGTCCTGGGCCGGCGCCGGCGCTACACACGGTGGGTCACGTGGCGGCGCGTCACGCCGGGGCTCGACATTATTGCTACGTAGAGGAGGTGGTGGAGGTGCTCGCCGTGCGCCATGTCGCCCGCCCGAGGAGGCGGGGGTCGGAGCGAGTGGGAGAGCGTCAGGGCCTCGCCCGCGGCGTTGACGAGCTCGGTGATGTGGCCAAGCCAGGCATCATAGCCCTCGTTTGCAGGGCGGTAGCACATCAGCTCCCGCGCCATGAGAAGCGCTGCCTGCATGTTCACCAGCCCGCGGCAAGCATGAGAGGATGATGCCGTGGCCAGGGTGAGAGAAGTAGTGGCGGTGTGGCCGTCGCGCTACACGGATGGTGGCAGAGAGGAGTCCTGCTGCTCGTGGGCAGCAGGGTCGGCGGCAGCGTTAGCTGCGACAGAAATGGAGTTGCGGGGAGCGGCGCGGCCACCGGCACTGTCACGGCGACGCGAGCCGCGCGACGCTCACCACGGACTCGACAAGCGTTGTCCATGGAGACTGCAGAGCAAGAACAGGGGTGGAATGAAAGAGCTTCGGCGCATCCCTACCTGGCGTGCCAAATGTCGGAATAGGGGCTCCACGGACCCATGAAAGGTTCGAACTCCGAGGTGCGCACGAAGAACCTCGCTAAGCCACTTCTTGTCGCTCACTATCTCACGGCGCCGCGCCGTCGTGCTCGAGCATGAAGGGAGAGGAATCGGATACGGTGGTTTACCCAGGTCCGGGCACCTTGCAGTGTAAAACCCTACTCCTGCTTTGTGGTGATTGCCTCGCGAGGAGGATGAGTATGAAACGGTACAAGGATGAACTGCCTCTCGAGGGTTCAAGAGTCGACCCTTCTCTACGGTGGAGACTAACCTATATTTATAGTGGCCTTGGTCCTCTTCCCTCATGGTTTAGGCGGGAAGAGATACCACAGTGGCCAATTTTGAAGGGGACACGAGTACCCCCTATCCTGACTAAAGGTGGTCTTCACCTGCAAAGCCTCTAGTCGTGACGCACCGTTGGGCTCGATGATGACCTCCGTCCTGCCGAGCCAGCGGTCCCGGTCTTGTTGCATTGGAACGAAAACCTTTGGGGGATTCCTTGGGAACCCGTGTACGTCCTTGCCTCCTTAGCACCAAAGAGGAAACTATCCTCTCCTACAGCCCCTGGCACCCTCCTGGTCTTGGTCGTCATGGCTCACATCATCGCGCGCCTCACGAGGTGGGTGCAAGCCTAGAGATGTCCGCTCCTCGGGAGGCCTTGTCGTCATTCGCCTCGCGAGGCGGGGCCCTTGCGAGGGTCTTGCTCATGAAGTCCTGGTGTTGGGCCGTGCCAGGCCATCGATGGAGCCAAACGCTGGGCCGTAGGTAGACGGGTCTGGGTACCCCTAATCCCAGAACCCTGACACACCTTGGGTCATGTTTGCCATTGAGTAGCTCATTGAATCAAAGTTTCTCTGCCCACATATCCCGAAAGTTTATATGCCCCCAGTCCGCGACACTCTCCGAGTTGTGAAGGACATCGATAAAGGGAAGATATGATTGATGCTACTGGTTTTGCTTCCGTGTCTGCTTCTGCTCTGAAAGTCAAGAAGGCATAAGTTGAAATCCCTCGTGAAGAAAATCCTTCATTGTATGAGATTTGTCTTTACAATTAGCAAGCCCTGGAAAGTCATATCAAGCTCGACCAGAAAGTGAAACTGGAAATGATGACTGAGATAAATATGCTTCACAATTATGCTCGCCAAACTCTCCTGCATGAGAAAGAACAAAAGAAGTGCTCCTGGACCCTTCTGCGCAAGCATTATTCTCACAAACAACTGTCTGCAAAGGGTATCAAGAAAGAATATGATTATCTGGAGTTATTTGAAGTTCCTCACATCCGAAGGCAAACCCCAGTGCTTCCTCAGCGTTCCGCCTCCATCGACCTGCTGTTTGTTGAACCAGATGATGATCTCGAAGACACAGCTGGGACATTTATCTTCAAGCCAGATGCACCCCGTGCTGCTACTCCCGTAGCTGATCCCGAAGGCCATGCTGCGTCTCCAACTCCTGCTTCGACCTCGACCATCGCTCGCTCTGCTTCGCCGAGGAGTGCGAATTCTGATTTTGAGGATTCTACGAACGAGTAGTTCCTCATATGCATTCTCTTTCCTTTTTGACAATTGCTGACAAATGGGGGGAGAAGATACTTGAGTGATAGATAAGCGGGTTATTTGCAGGGTGTTTCCATTCGCCTTTTGCTTTTCCTCGAACTATTTTCTTTTGGAACTTGAAGCACCGCCTGTGGTGTTGGAATACTTGGTCGTCATGTATCATTAATAACCCCCCCCCCGCAACGCTATTTGCTTCAAATTCTTTGTTTGCAGGTGAAATCAAAAGCTTACTTCCTTGCAACAATTACCCTCGATACTTATCTATCATGCAGGGAAAGTAAAAGCAGTTCAAGGAGTATTGGAAATCATGCTTCTCTAGAAGAGATATCTCACTCCTTGAAACTATATGTGTCTTATGGTTAGATATTCTATAATTATTATCTTTGGCTATCTAACCTTGTAGAAGAAGAAAGTTAGCTTGAGATTGGACTTCTTGCAAATCGAAAGCAAATTCTCTCTATCTGTCTATTAAACTGTTTCTCCTCGCATATCTCCATCGTATCATCCTTGTTGCAGGAAAACCTTGTTTGAAGCATATCTACTCCGAGAAATATACCTATGATTCCCTTGCTCTTATTGTCCTCGAGTATCTAACTTGCAGGGAACTTATATCTCGTGTGGATTCAAACTGTGTTCTGAGCAAATGCTCATGGCTTATCCTTCATCACAAATCATTTCAAAGTACTCACCCTATCTAACAAATCTTTTTCAAAGGTTGTGCGTGACAGGAATTACCTCAGACACTATCGAGTGCATTGAAAGAGACCACAAATGAGATTATTTGTCAATGTCACTCATACGAAGATTCACCTCGCTACCTTCTGATTTTATCTCCTATCCATTCTCCAAAGTGATGAATATCTTCGTAATTATCTTTCGTCTTGCGTTATCCTTCACATTCCATTCCATTCCATTCAGTTCTCTATCTTTTGATGTGTTCTGTTTTGTAACAATCGTCCAAAAAGGGGGAGATAGTTGCTGCAATATTTGCCCTCCTGTGTTTCGGAGATTGTTGACAGAAATAGGCATGGACTGATGTTTTTGCTAGTGCACACAGAGAGAAATAGTCCATGCAGAACCGAAGAGAATGATGTTTCCGGTGTCAAGTTCGAGGAACTTCACCAAAGAATATATGTGTTGCAGAAAAGAATGAGCTACATTTGTTGAATACATGTAGGCGAGAAGATTGATGTGAAGGAGTTAACCCCTCACAAATGTATTGCTGATGTGAAGCAATTGGTTCGGAGATTCTGTCCGAAGAAATATGACTGCAGCGAACGGAAGTCGAAGACAAAGTGAAGATGTAGTATTCATTTCGTTGTTCTTATTTCATTCATTTGAGTCATAGGACCTCCGTACTATTAAGAGGGGTATAGGTTCTCGAAGCTTAGATCCGCTGTGATGCTTAGCCCAAAATCTATGCGAGACTGAGATAAATCTCTTTATGTTTCGAATATTTAACTCTCAGTAGTAGACGTTGTTCTTCATGCTGCAGGAGATATCTTTTGAACTGAGGAGTTAGCATTACTTGCTCCGCAAGGAATGTTACCACTGTGCTGAATTTCAGACCGTTGGACTCGTGTCATTCGGCCATTGGGTGATCCACATGTCTAATTTGGTCTTTCCCTTCACTACAAAAAAGACACATCCGTGACATTTTGGGCCGAACGAATTTTTTTCCTGACATGCTTATGCCACTTCTATGACGATAATTGTGACAAAACCCGGTATCATCATAGATGTGGTGGGCTCCTACTTCTATGACAAAAAATCATGACATAAAATGGGCTTTTTGTCCTGGGCGCGCCGGAGACGCAGCTGCATGACATTCTTTGGGCCGTCCATGACGGAAAAAACGTGGTAGAAGCGAGGGCGAGGAAAATATCGGGGTGTTTCCGGTTACGGTGGGTGGTCGGTGGCCGAGCGATGCGCGTTTCTCTCGTACACATACGCGTGTGGGTGCGAGGCGTTGGGCTCTAACTGAACCCAAGCGAGGCGTTCGCCTACTGAACCCGAGCGATTGCACTACAGGCTACACGTTACTGAACCCGAGCGATCGATCGATGGCTGTTAACTGAACCCGATCGAGCAATTCCTTCGCTACTGCTGCTAACTGAAGCCGATCGAACCCTGCTGCCTCCTTCCCTTGATGAACAGTGAGCGTTGTTGGGGGGGGGGGGTTGGATGAACAGTTCCTGGTGGGGAGTTGGATGAACAGGACCCCATGGTAGTAGAGGCCGTTGCCGCTGGATGAACAGGACCCCGATCGGTCAAGCCGGTTGGGGGTGGATGAATAGGACCCCGTGGAGGGCTGGATGAACAGGACCCCGTGGAGGGCTGGTTGATTAGTAGCCGGTGGAGGGCTGGATGAATAGTAGCCCATGGAGGGGTGGTTGAACAGGCCCCCGTGGAGAGGGCTGGTTGAACATTAGCCGGTGGAGGAGCGGTGGAGGCTGGATGAACAGTGGCTGGTGGAGGCAGGAGGGGAGACGCCGTGGATGAAAAGTCACAGGTGGAGGCTGGAGGAGGTCGACGGTGATGAACAGTAGCCCGTGGGGGCAGTTGACGGTGGAGATGAACGGTATCCCGTGGAGTCCCGTTTTGCGGTACGCCACACCCCTCCCGATGAATAGGACCCCCGTTTCGACCATAGCGCTCCAACACAAGTCCGTTTCCTCCATTTTGCGGTACGCCACACCCCTCCTGATCAACAGGACTCCGTTTCGATCATAGGAGGTCCAAGAGAAGTCCGTTTCCTCTGTTTTGCGGTACACCAGACCCCTCCCGATGAACTGGATCCCGTATCGACCGTGGCCGGTCGAACACAAGGCCGTTTCCTCCGTTCTGCGGTATGCCATGCCTCGTTTCTATCGGCTGTTCCGTCCAAGCCGGTTGGCTCCCGATGAACACGACGTATTCCGTTGCCTCCCGATGAACATCACGCATTCCGTTGCCTCCCCATGAACACGACGATGACGCAGTTTCTCTGTTCCGACCCAGCCATGTACATGAGCCCTGGCCGTACGTATGCGCGAGTAGGCGTTCGAGACCCCGCCCGTATGTACGTACGTGGCCATATTTACTTTCTTGGACCCTGGCCGCTGTACGTACGTGTACACGATATTAACGGGACTGCGTGACATGCTACGTGCGCGCCTCTACTATGACACGTGCCCTCCCTTACACGGCCATGGTTCATCGCTGCAGCCTGCAGACAGACCGATCGACCAGTATGTACGTATACGTTCACCCAAAATGACAACGCTACATACGCTTCGACCAGGTGGGTCCCGACTATCAGGCACTTCCTTGCGTGAGAAGATATACCTGGTGGGTCCCAGCAGTCAGGGGGCGAATCATTTTTTTGCCCGTAATATGGACACACTTCCTTGCATGCGAAGATGTAGCTGGTGGGTCCCAGTAGTCAGGGGGGAAATGTTTTTTTTGCGAAATACGGTGGCCCGTTCGGTGGGTCCCTGCTGTCAGGTGGAGGAATCATTATTTTCCGCGTAATAAGGAGGCACTTCCTTGCTGCGGCCATGGACCTAGCTGTCAGCCTCTCCACGTACAGTACTCTTCTGATGGAAGTCGTTCATTGACCACGCCGCGCCGAGAGCACCAAGGCGGTGGACGACGGCGAGGCCTAGGAAGGGGATGAGGCGGAGCCGGGGAAGACACAGTAGTGGATGTGTCAGGACCCCGATTCTAAGTCACACCGATCTAGCCTGTAACACCTCATATCACTTTGCGGCCTCACGCACGGTATTCCCACGGGTGTCGCCTTACCATGGCCCGGGACCGTTTGCGCCTTTTGGCTCACATATATGATAGTGTCGCTAGCATCCATATGACAGAGAACCCGAGCCGACATGGCTAGTCGTGAACCCAAAGCGGCACTAACGTATGGGGACATGCATACATGAATCAACATCGAACGTGTCGGTCAGCAGCGTGTGAATCCGGGCTGTAGCACTGGGCTAACAGGACTCCGGGAACCCGGGCTGTAGCAGGCTAGGCAGGACTCCGGATGTCACCGCGTGACATTTCCCCAAGGGACAGACACAGGAATGAAGTGAATCACATGCCGGCCAGTCAGGTGTCCGGAGCAGTAGTGCTGGGCTAGCAGGACTCCGGTGAACCGGGCTGTAGCGGACTACTATGGCTCATGGAAGCACAAGACTACATTTCCCCATAAGAGAGGCTACCAAGGATAAACAACTAGGTTGTCGGATCCCACACATACCAAGCATTTCAATCATACACGCAATATGCTCGATATGTGTAAATACAACATGGCATCACAACATAACTCTACGACTCAAGTACTTATTCATTAGGCTCCGAAGAGCCAGATATTACAAACATGGGACTCTCGACCCAGCATTCAGAGCATACAAGTCAAACACATGCGGAAGCTTAACATGTCTGAGTACAGAAAACTATAAATGAAAAAGGCTGAGAAGCCTGACTATCTACTAGATCCTGCCGAGGGCACAAGATCGAAGCTGAGATAACAAGCTAAACGTCGAAGTCCACACGGAACTACTAGCGAGACTGAAGTCTCTCTACAAAAACATAAATTAAGCAAACGTGAGTACAAATGTACCCAGCAAGACTTACATCAGAACTAGCTACATATGCATCGGTATCAACAAAGGGGGTGGTGGAGTTTAACTGCAGCAAGCCAGCTTTGACTCGGTGGCTATCCTAGCTACGACTGCAAGTAACTCTTTTGAGGTGGCGCACACGAGTCCACATATTCATCATATCAATACTCCACTATGGATCCGCTCCCGTCTCCCTATGAGAACGCCATCCATAGCACTCACGCTTATCTTGCGCATTTTAGAGTATCCACTTTCACTTGTCTATGAACTGTTATAGGCAACCCAGAAGTCCTTTACCGCGGACACGGCTATTCGAATAGATCATATTAACCCTGCAGGGGTGTACTTCGTCACACATGCTCTCACCACTTACCGCCGTTTACACAGCATGTACTCGACAACCTTCAAGCGGAAGCCCAGCGAGGGTGTCGGCCACAGCCTACCTAAACGCTCAAGTCTCTAGTCCAGGTTTATTGCCTATTCAGGTTCCATCCGCAGGGAGTCCGGCCGAGGTTTCCACATACGGCCCCGAACGATGTGTGCATGGTTCCCGAGACACCAAACGGGCGACTCGGTACACCGGGCCACGAGCCTACCGCATCACAGCCCACCCCTCGGGTCAGCGCTGCGCACGGCCTCCAGCATACTACAAACACCAGAAACTACTTGCAACTCCTAGACAGAGGACAAGGGTGATTAAGAAGCCGAGAGGGTCCATTGGTTTCGGGCCCAATGCGTGGTAGTAACTGTTTCATGGATCACAAACACAGAACTCAGTTCCCGAGGATGGCTTCAATGAGACAACCCACCATGTACTCCTACATGGCCTCTCACCCCTACCTTTACCAAATCGTGTTCACACACTTAGCTCACACACAGTAGGACATGTTCATCACTGCTCCAATTCATCCCCGATGAATCAGACCCGACTCAACTCTAAGCAGTAGCAGGCATGAAAAACAAGCATGAATGAGTAGGCACATCAGGGCTCAAACAACTCCTACTCATGCTAGTGGGTTTCATCTATTTACTGTGGCAATGACAGGTCATGCAGAGGATAAGGGGTTCAACTACCGCAGCAAGTAACAGATGAATCGTTGTTGTCCTAATGCAGTAAAAGAGAGCAGGAGCGAGAGAGTGGGATTGTATCGGAATGAACAAGGGGGTTTGCTTGCCTGGCACTTCCGAAGATCATATAGCTCTTCATCAGTGTCATAGAACTCATCGTCGGAACCACGTCTATCGAGAGGGGACAACCACCGCCAAACAAGGAAGAACACAATCAATGCAACGCAACAATTATGATGCATGCTAAGACATGGCAATATGAATGTGTTTTGGCTAATGCAACTACAAACAGATGGGTTCGGGTCATTTTGAACCAAAGGTTCAATCCCAAACTCAAATTATGAATTTAAATAGTGCCTTATCATGTTTTGAACTAAACAGCAAGGTTAAGTTGTTTAGACATACATGAAACCAGTACAGATGGATAGATTGGATTTTTCTGATCATTTTTCATATATAAATCTTTTCAATCTGAGTTATAGATTATTTTCTATGATTTTTTAGAAGTTTGCTACATTTCCTGGAATTTCCTGTATAAAAATAATGCCAGTAATTAAATTAATGCGTCAGGGTGACGTCAGCTGGTCAGCGGGGTCGTCCAGGTCAAACCTGACGTGTGGGGTCCACACGTCAGTGTCACTGTTAGTAAACTAACTAATTTAGAATTAATTAAAAGTTAATCCAGGTTAATTAGCAGGCGGGCCCCACTTGTCATTGACTCAGGGGAGGGGGTCAGCCTGGGTCAAACGGGGTCAACTCGCCGGCGTTTAGCCGCCGGCGAGGCCAGACGAGGCGGCGAGCCACGGGTTTGCCCTACAGGGCGCCGTTTGGCGCGAGGAGCACAGCTACGGGATGCGGACGATCGTCCGCATCCAACCGTGGGGGTGGCGCGGCCGAGGAGTGGCCGGAGTGGCGCCGGCGACGAGCTCGGCGACGGCGCGTGCGGGTGAGCTACGTGCAGTTGCTACGGAGCTCGAGAGCGAGAACGAGAAGGGGGAGAAGGTAGCAGAGCTCACTGCGGTCACGTAGAAGCAAACGGCGCGGTCGGGGACGGGCTGACGACGTCGGGAGGTTGCCGGCGACCTCGGAGCAGAGGCGGCGAAGTCGAGGGTGCAGGGGGCGATGCAGGCCGTTCGGCGTTGCCTGACTCGGCTGAGAGGACGAGGGCGTCGAGACGGAGCTGCTGGACAGCACGGGAAGGCGAGGGGAGCACGGTGGCTGCGAGGTTCACGCCGGCTCGAGCTCGGCAGCGTCGGCCATGGCGAAGGCGAGGCGAGGGAGAGGTGCAGGGGGTGAATGAGGTGTCGGGGCGGTCGAGCGGGCGACGTGGGCGTCGTCCAGATCCTCCAGAGGCGCGGGCGGCAAGCAGGTGACGCCGTGGCGCGCGCGGCAGCGTCGCGGTGTCCCTCCTCTGCCTACTGGCAGAGGTGGGGGATGACTGGCACGGCCGGGTGGGCGGGGCCTCTGCTGGACCGCGGGTGGGCGCCAGGTAAGTGGCCTCTGGCCTTTCTCTCTTTTTTTATTTGTTTATGTTTTCTAATATTTTGTAGTCTTTAGGGCTTTATTAAAAATACTTAGACACTTCCAAAAATCATGAAACTACTCATGATCACTATTGGGAATATATCCTACAGTAAACATTTTAGTTTATGATTATTTGAGCATTTAAAATATTTAATAGCATTTAAATGCCCAAATGCAAATAGAGTATGATTTAATCCAGAGCCCAAATATGTCATGGAAAAATGTGCATCACCTCTGGTTACTGTTTCCAGCATTTTCCAAGAATGATGAACATTTTTGAAAGCCATTTGGATTTACTGGAATATTTTGGTTGAACCTAGTGAATTCCTTTAATGCTAGGGTTTAGGCAATCCCCATTTCAAGTTTCTTTCAAAGTTTAAACATGATGCACACATGAAGTTAGCCTAGTGCAATGTCAGAAGCTAGGGATGTGACAACTCACCCCCACTAAACAAGAATCTTGTCCCGAGATTCAAGTCGTGAGGTAAGAAGACAGAGGGACAGAAGCTAACACAGTCTTCACGATCCAGATATCTTTTTCGAGGATGTTGATTCATTGCATCCCCTTGATCTCAACGTTTTGCTTTGAGAACTACATCCAACATGACAACGAGTAGAAATGGAGAATTTTTAGAAGAATCAATCTTCCTGAGGTTCGAGCAACTTAGGATCATCTTAATGATCACAAGATCAACTCACGGAATGGGACATAGAAACATCTCTGGAGCTGAGAGGCAAAACATGCATCAGGAGGGACGGAAGAAACAATTTGACGAGGGTTTCAAAGTAGCAAGGAAAATTGCCATGATTCGATAACGGGGCACCTTGGGGAAGGTGACTCGTAGAATTATTACCTTAAGTGGCAAAAAGAATTACTTTTGATATAGAGATCATTGAAACTCTTTATACCAGCTTAAGGCAAATCACAACAATCGTTTGGCGGAGTTCGAAGGAATGACATACTCGGACTAGAATGGATGATGTGAACTACCTTGTTGAAGACAATGCAAGGGATGATTTGCTTGCGCGTGCTCTCAAGAACTTGAGCATTTCCATATTCATCAAGGTTTTACCAATATCCGTGTCGAGGATCCTGGCAACACAACATACTACCATGATGAATAGTGATGGATGATGCAGATGCAAAGGAAGATAACACCTTCTAGGATTTCACCTTAGCGAGGCCAAGGGGACGAAATCTGAATGATCGACCGAGAGACATTTAGCACTCCGCTTCTAATGTTCTCCTTGATGTGCTAGTGCAACCCATTTATTAAAATGGTTTGGTACGTAGAACATCAAGTAAAAGGTCGGACTTCAGGAGCACAAGAATCCATAAGGAATATCTACGGAAGTAGAATCTTACGAAATCCTTATGGAGAGGTGGCCGACTTCCTCAATCAAGATACTATAATAATAGGTCTTCCGGTTGGGTGTGTTGGCCACGACATCCACTCTACCGGTTACTGAGAGACCAATATTATAGCACTTGGGAAACATTCCAACCATCACATCTGCCCGAGATTCAGATCTGGTTGGTGGCAGGATATTCCAGACTCATCGAGTCTAGGAAGAAAAATGAAGGTTTGCAACACAAATCGACGAGATGACGTTGCGAGATTCTCAGGGGATGAACTACGATAGCAAGCTCCAAAACATGAGCTGGTTCTGCTACAACATGTGAACACGCTGTCCCAGACAAGCATGACCACATAGTAGTCTTAGAATAAAACACTACCGAGTTCTGATTAGGAACCATCATTGCGGAGAGCGAAGTCATGCGCATGTACTTTTGGGTCCTTAAGGAATAGCACTTAAGAACTTCTTTTCCTTGAACAAATCAATCAGTGGCTTGGTGTGCTAGGGATTCATATAGAATGAAGGTTGCAAGTCTCCAGACCAAAGAATACTTCGCACATATGCATGACTGACTTGGGATGATTCCAGAGGAAGCGAAACAAACTTTCTCAAGTTCACGGCGGCAACTTGCATCATATGCACGTGAACTAGAGGAAGTCACTTCTTCCATCAAAACATAAACTTCATGATCTAACACGAGGAAGATGCTTTCAAAATTTTCCAACACTAACTTAGATGTTCAACCAAATCATGCAGGAGATAAGGATGTTGTCGATGGGCTCAACAACAAACCATCTAGGCTTCCATATAGATGGAATTCCACAATTAAGTGAACACGGTGATAGCATTGGTCAGACCAAAAGATGTAATGGTGTATGCTCGAGGAATCAACCACGAGTAAGACAACATTACGAACATCGTTGGTTCTGATTTGATTTGATGATAGCCCATACTCAAATCAAAGTTTGGTTAAGATGATAGGTCCATTAATTGATCACGAGGACCAATCGATGAAGAAATCATCTTTCTACAACACACAACACAAGATATCCCTTTGGAAATGAACTAAGTTAGACAAGTTTTTATCTTCCAACTCTCCAAGTTGTTGTTTAGCTTGACCAACTAGCTGAGGGATATCCAACACAGATTCTTGGAGAATGGGTGGTTTGGAGGAAAACCAACATGATCACGAACTCAACATAGCGGTCAGGTGACAACCTGGTAATACATCCGAGAAGATATTCGGAACATCACGAACCACCGATATGTTACTAAGCTCGAGAACGATCTTGCTTTTCAGAGCAAGACGATATGACCGAATAAGAAAGGACTGACACTATCCTAACTCATTGATCGAAAAGTGCACCGGGAATAAGGACTGGGTAGCACGATCAACCTTAGGATGTGATTCAGTAACCAACACGCTAAGGATGAAATTATTGTCCTTTAACTACCAAGCAACAGAGTTGCTAGGAGTATAGATTTCACACATCATAGTTCACCTGTCGGCATTCCGGTTGTGACAACACGGAACCGAGGAATGAGCAATGATGGCGAGAAGTATCACTGCGTTAAGAATTCATGAGAGATGGTGCAATTCTCATGACAATTCTGACATAAAGGGGGTAATACTCCGAGGTAGAACAGAACAAAAGCTGGATTGGCATTTTGATCTGCGGAATACAACTACTTTGACCAATCCAAGAAATGGATAAGGTACTGGAGTTTGTTTCTCCTAGTCATTCCGGAATAGAATGGCTTGACGGACCACAAGAATAATAGGCATTGATAACACGAATGCACAACTAGTCCTGACTATCAATTGATAGACGAAGGTCGGAATACGACTGAAGAGGGACAACTCAAAGGAACATATAACTTTCTGAGTTGTGGATGCATAGATTAGTATGTCGAACCAAGTTCAACAAGTTTCTTCTAGATAACCCATGCAGAAAGGTAGGACTGGCAGAGTCACAATATGAAAGGAGTACTCCTCAAGGGCACCCTGGTTGTGATCTTTTGGTTCAAAAGAACTCCTGCCAAGAATGGTTCATGGTATTTGGAAGAACGATATACCACGGACCTCGAAGACTATCACAAAGGTTACTAATATCCTAAAGGAACGAGCAAACACTAGCTACACGAATTAAGTAGAGTGAATCTTGGGTTCAAGAACCCAGAAATAGAATGCCTACTAACTAAATGGCATCACGGGATGCTTTCGAGAATAATGGCCAGAATCCGCACACTGGGAATGCAAAGCATTGCTAGATTACTAAGTGGTTCTCTTAGACGACTGGGGTCATAATAATAGCTCCAACATATATGACGAGGTAACGGAGTACCTCAACACACTGGTTAGTGTGATTAATCTGGCCCAAGGAACGTCGGGAACGGAAAGAAGGGATTTGCAAATGCATCAGACTATTTAGAGACCCGGGATGACTCAGACAGCATAATGGCTGTAAATGCTCAAAAAGATTTAAGACATCCTGCAAAATGGTGGCGTAACCACTCGATCATCACAATATCAAGAATTTGAGGCCAGCTATGGATACACGGAAGTAGTAGGAACTGAAATGAAGCTTAAATCCAACAGTCCTATGAGTCTACGGATTAGTAACACGTGATCCTAATAGAAAGATGAGAAGCCTAGTTCTTAATCCCCGTAGAAGAGAAGAGGGTGACTCAGATCAGAAGGGCATAAGGTAAAGGAGTAAAAAGAGGCTTACGTTCCCTCCCACAATCAATTCCCTCATATAACTAAAGCATTTCTAGACTCAACTTCGACCAGTTTGGCTTCGTAAACCTACATGCAGTCAGGCTCTGATACCAAAGCTGTCAAGACCCCGATTCTAAGTCACACCGATCTAGCCCGTAACACCTCATATCACTTTGCGGCCTCACGCACGGTATTCCCACGGGTGTCGCCTTACCATGGCCCGGGACCGTTTGCGCCTTTTGGCTCACGTATATGATAGTGTCGCTAGCATCCATATGACAGAGAACCCGGGCCGACATGGCTAGTCGTGAACCCAAAGCGGCACTAACGTATGGGGACAAGCATACACGAATCAACATCGAACGTGTCGGTCAGCAGCTTGTGAATCCGGGTGTAGCACTGGGCTAACAGGACTCCGGGAACCCGGGCTGTAGCAGGCTAGGCAGGACTCCGGATGTCACCGCATGACATTTCCCCGAAGGGACAGACACAGGAACGAAGTGAATCTCATGCCGGCCAGTCAGGTGTCTGGAGCAGTAGTGCTGGGCTAGCAGGACTCCGGTGAACCGGGCTGTAGCGGACTACTATGGCTCATGGAAGCACAAGACTACATTTCCCCATAAGAGAGGCTACCAAGGATAAACAACTAGGTTGTCGGATCCCACACATACCAAGCATTTCAATCATACACGGAATATGCTCGATATGTGTAAATACAACATGGCATCACAACATAACTCTACGACTCAAGTACTTATTCATTAGGCTCCGAAGACCCAGATATTACAAACATGGGTCTCTCGACCCAGCATTCAGAGCATACAAGTCAAACACATGCGGAAGCTTAACATGTCTGAGTACAGACAACTATAAATGAAAAAGGCTGAGAAGCCTGACTATCTACTAGATCCTGCCGAGGGCACAAGATCGTAGCTGAGGTAACAAGCTAAACGTTGAAGTCCATGCGGAACTACTAGCGAGACTGAAGTCTCTCTGCAAAAACATAAATTAAGCAAACGTGAGTACAAATGTACCCAGCAAGACTTACATCAGAACTAGCTACATATGCATCGGTATCAACAAAGGGGGTGGTGGAGTTTAACTGCAGCAAGCCAGCTTTGACTCGGTGGCTATCCTAGCTACGACTGCAAGTAACTCTTTTGAGGTGGCGCACACGAGTCCACATATTCACCATATCAATACTCCACTATGGATCCGCTCCCGTCCCCCTACGAGAACACCATCCATAGCACTCATGCTTATCTTGCGCATTTTAGAGTATCCACTTTCACTTGTCTATGAACTGTTATAGGCAACCCAGAAGTCCTTTACCGCGGACACGACTATTCAAATAGATCATATTAACCCTGCAGGGGTGTAGTTCGTCACATACGCTCTCACCACTTACCGCCGTTTACACAGCATGTACTCGGCAACCTTCAAGCGGAAGCCCAGCGAGGGTGTCGGCCACAGCCTACCTAAACGCTCAAGTCTCTAGTCCAGGTTTATCGCCTATTCAGGTTCCATCCGCAGGGAGTCCGGCTGAGGTTTCCACATACGGCCCCGAACGATGTGTGCAGGGTTCCCGAGGCACCAAACGGGCGACTCGGTAAACCGGGCCACGAGCCTACCGCATCACAGCCCACCCCTCGGGTCAGCGCTGCGCACAGCCTCCAGCATACTACAAACACCAGAAACTACTTGCAACTCCTAGACAGAGGACAAGGGTGATTAAGAAGCCGAGAGGGTCCATTGGTTTCGGGCCCAATGCGTGGTAGTAACTGTTTCATGGATCACAAACACAGAACTCAGTTCCTGAGGATGCCTTCAATGAGACAACCCACCATGTACTCCTACATGGCCTCTCACCGCTACCTTTACCAAATCGTGTTCACACACTTAGCTCACATACAGTAGGACATGTTCATCACTGCTCCCATTCATCCCCGATGAATCAGACCCGACTCAACTCTAAGCAGTAGCAGGCATGACAAACAAGCATGAATGAGTAGGCACATCAGGGCTCAAACAACTCCTACTCATGCTAGTGGGTTTCATCTATTTACTGTGGCAATGACAGGTCATGCAGAGGATAAGGGGTTCAACTACCGCAGCAAGTAACAGATGAATCGTTGTTGTCCTAATGCAGTAAAAGAGAGCAGGAGCGAGAGAGTGGGATTGTATCGGAATGAACAAGGGGGTTTGCTTGCCTGGCACTTTCGAAGATCATATAGCTCTTCATCAGTGTCATCGAACTCATCGTCAGAACCACATCTATCGAGAGGGGACAACCACCGGCAAACAAGGAAGAACACAATCAATGCAATGCAACAATTATGATGCATGCTAAGACATGGCAATATGAATGTGTTTTGGCTAATGCAACTACAAACAGATGGGTTTGGGTCATTTTGAACCAAAGGTTCAATCCCAAACTCAAATTATGAATTTAAATAGTGCCTTATCATGTTTTGAACTAAACAGCAAGGTTAAGTTGTTTAGACATGCATGAAACCAGTACAGATTGATAGATTGGATTTTTCTGATCATTTTTCATATATAAATCTTTTCAATCTGAGTTATAGATTATTTTCTATGATTTTTAGAAGTTTGCTACATTTTCTGGAATTTCCTGTATAAAAATAATTCCAGTAATTAAATTAATGCGTCAGGGTGACGTCAGCTGGTCAGCGGGGTCGTCCAGGTCAAACCTGACATGTGGGGTCCACACGTCAGTGTCACTGTTAGTAAACTAACTAATTTAGAATTAATTAAAAGTTAATCCAGGTTAATTAGCCGGTGGGCCCCACTTGTCATTGACTCAGGGGAGGGGTCAGCCTGGGTCAAACGGGGTCAACTCGCCGGCATTTAGCCGCCGGCGAGGCCAGACGCGACGGCGAGCCACGGGTTTGCCCTATGGGGCGCCGTTTGGCGCGCGGAGCACAGCTACGGGATGCGGACGCTCGTCCGCATCCAACCGTGGGGGTGGCGCGGCCGGGGAGTGGCCGGAGTGGCGCCGACGACGAGCTCGGCGGCGGCGCGTGCGGGTGAGCTATGTGCAGTTGCTATGGAGCTCGAGAGCGAGAACGAGAAGGGGGAGAAGGTAGCGGAGCTCACTGCGGTCACGTAGAAGCAAACGGCGCGGTCGGGGACGGGCTGACAACGTCGGGAGGTCGCCGGCGATCTCGGAGCAGAGGCGGCGAAGTCGAGGGTGCAGGGGGCGATGCAGGCCGTTCGGCGTTGCCTGACTCGGC
Organism: Aegilops tauschii subsp. strangulata; assembly: GCF_002575655.3. Lineage (NCBI taxonomy): Eukaryota > Viridiplantae > Streptophyta > Magnoliopsida > Poales > Poaceae > Aegilops > Aegilops tauschii. The sequence goes on from NC_053038.3 coordinate 207,383,703, forward strand.
TGAGAGGACGAGGGCGTCGAGACGGAGCTACTGGACAGCACGGGAAGGCGAGGGGAGCACGGTGGCTCCGAGGTTCACACCGGCGCGAGCTCGGCAGCGTCGGCCATGGCGGAGGCGAGGCGAGGGAGAGGTGCAAGGAGCGAATGAGGTGTCGGGGCGGTCGAGCGGGCGACGTGGGCGTCGTCCAGATCCTCCAGAGGCGCGGGCGGCAAGCAGGTGACGCCGTGGCGCGCGCGGCAGCGTCGCGGTGTCCCTCCTCTGCCTACTGGCAGAGGTGGGGGATGACTGGCACGGCCGGGTGGGCTGGGCCTCTGCTGGGCCGCGGGTGGGCGCCAGGTAAGTGGCCTCTGGCCTTTCTCTCTCTTTTTTTATTTGTTTCTGTTTTCTAATATTCTGTAGTCTTTAGGGCTTTATTAAAAATACTTAGACACTTCCAAAAATCTTGAAACTACTCATGATCACTATTGGGAATATATCCTACAGTAAACATTTTAGTTTATGATTATTTGAGCATTTAAAATATTTAATAGCATTTAAATGCCCAAATGAAAATAGAGTATGATTTAATCCAGAGCCCAAATATGTCATGGAAAAATGTGCATCACCTCTGGTTACTGTTTCCAGCATTTTCCAAGAATGATGAACATTTTTGAAAGCCATTTGGATTTACTGGAAATATTTTGGTTGAACCTAGTGAATTCCTTTAATGCTAGGGTTTAGGCAATCCCCATTTCAAGTTTCTTTCAAAGTTTAAACATGATGCACACATGAAGTTAGCCTAGTGCAATGTCAGAAGCTAGGGATGTGACAGGATGCCCATGCGGAGAGGACTACGAGGGTTCACTGGTTCAGCTGCGGTGTGAGGCTACCGTCGCCGCAGAATAACAGGGGGTGTGGGTGAGTAGATGGATGGCCTGGCCAGCAGTGGGAGTAGTAGGGGGCGGTGAGGCTTCCGCGGCAGCACAGCCGGCCACAGGAGGCAGGAGCAGGCGGCACGACCGTCACTACTTTGGGCGGCTGGAGTAAGAAGACCAGAGGTTGAAGAAGCACTACGGCCGTTGGATGGACATCGTACGGTCACTGGAGCTAGAATCGTTCATATTGACTAAGTTGACAAAGCCCTCTGTCCGCGTCAACTTAGTAGGCCCACAAGTCAGCCTCCCATATGGTGGGTCCCAGCTAGCAGGGGGAGTATTCATTTTTTTGTGCGTAATAAGGATGCACTTCCTTGCGTGCGAAGATATAACTGGTGGGTCCGAGCTGTCAGCGGCAGGAACGTTTTTTCATGAAATACAGAGGCCCTTTCGGTGGGTCTCAGATGTCAGGTGGAGGAATCATTATTTTGCACGTAATACCCTCGTAGACCGACAGCGGAAGCGTTATCACAACGCGGTTGATGTAGTCGTACGTCTTCACGATCCGACCGATCAAGTACCGAACGTACGGCACCTCCAAGCTCTACACACGTTCAGCTCGATGACGTCCCTCGAACTCCGATCCAGCCGAGTGTTGAGGGAGAGTTTCGTCAGCACGACGGCGTGGTGACGATGATGATGTTCCACCGACGCAGGGCTTCGCCTAAGCTCCGCAACGGTATTATCGAGGTGTAATATGGTGGAGGGGGCACCGCACACGGCTAAAATATCGTATATCAAGTGTGTCTAGAGGTGCCCCCCTGCCCCCGTATATAAAGGAGCAAGGGGGAGGCCGGCTGCCCTTAGCGCGCCAAAGAGAGGGGGGGAGTCCTCCTCCTAGTAGGAGTAGGACTCCCCTTTCCTAGTCCTACTAGGAAAAGAAGGGGGGAAGGAAAGAGAGGGAGAGGGAGAGGGAAAGGGGGCTGCACCCCCCTCTCCTAGTCCAACTAGGACTCCTCCTGGGAGGGGGCGCGCCACGTCCTGGCTGCTGCCTTCTCTCTCCCCTCAAGGCCCACTAAGGCCCAATACTTCCCCGGGGGGTTCCGGTAACCCTCCGGCACTCCGGTTTAATCCGAAACTTCTCCGGAACACTTCCGGTGTCCGAATATAGTCGTCCAATATATCAATCTTTATGTCTTGACCATTTCGGGACTCCTCGTCATGTCCGTGATCACATCCAGGACTCCGAACAACCTTCGGTACATCAAAACATATAAACTCATAATATAACTGTCATCGTAACTTTAAGCGTGCGGACCCTTCGGGTTCGAGAACTATGTAGACATGACCGAGACACCTCTCTGGTCAATAACCAATAGCGGGACCTGGATGCCCATATTGGCTCCCACATATTCTACGAAGATCTTTATCGGTCAGACCGCATAACAACATACGTTGTTCCCTTTGTCATCGGTATGTTACTTGCCCGAGATTCGATCGTCGGTATCTCGATACCTAGTTCAATCTCGTTACCGGCAAGTCTCTTTACTCGTTCCGTAATACATCATCCCGCAACTAACTCATTAGTCACAATGCTTGCAAGGCTTATAGTGATGTGCATTACCGAGTGGGCCCAGAGATACCTCTCCGACAATCGGAGTGACAAATCCTAATCTCGAAATACGCCAACCCAACAAGTACCTTTGGAGACACCTGTAGAGCACCTTTATAATCACCCATTTACGTTGTGACGTTTGGTAGCACACAAAGTGTTCCTCCGGTAAACGGGAGTTGCATAATCTCATAGTCATAGGAACATGTATAAGTCATGAAGAAAGCAATAGCAACATACTAAACGATCGGGTGCTAAGCTAACGTAATGGGTCATGTCAATCACGTCATTCTCCTAATGAGGTGATCCCGTTAATCAAATGACAACTCATTTCTATGGCTAGGAAACATAACCATCTTTGATTAACGAGCTAGTCTGGTAGAGGCATACTAGTGACACTCTGTTTGTCTATGTATTCACACATGTATTATGTTTCCGGTTAATACAATTCTAGCATGAATAATAAGCATTTATCATGATATAAGGAAATATATAATACTTTATTATTGCCTCTAGGGCATATTTCCTTCAGTCTCCCACTTGCACTAGAGTCAATAATCTAGATTACATAGTAATGATTCTCACACCCATGGAGTCTTGGTGCTGATCATGTTTTGCTCGTGGAAGAGGCTTAGTCAACGGGTCTACAACATTCAGATCCGTATGTATCTTGCAAACTTCTATGTCTCCCACCTGGACTAAATCCCGGATGGAATTGAAGCGTCTTCTGATGTGCTTGGTTCTCTTGTGAAATCTGGATTCCTTTGCTAAGGCAATTGCACCAGTATTGTCACAAAAGATTTTCATTGGTCCTGATGTACTAGGTATGACACCTAGATCGGATATGAACTCCTTCATCCAGACTCCTTCATTTGCTGCTTCCGAAGCAGCTATGTATTCCGCTTCACACGTAGATCCCGCCACGACACTTTGCTTAGAACTGCACCAACTGACAGCTGCACCGTTCAATGTAAATACGTATCCGGTTTGCGATTTCGAATCATCCGGATCAGTGTCAAAGCTTGCATCAACGTAACCTCTTACGATGAGCTCTTTGTCACCTCCATAAACGAGAAACATATCCTTAGTCCTTTTCAGGTATTTCAGGATGTTCTTGACCGCTGTCCAGTGATCCACTCCTGGATTACTTTGGTACCTTCCTGCTAAACTTATAGCAAGGGACACATCAGGTCTGGTACACAGCATTGCATACATGATAGAGCCTATGGCTGAAGCATAGGGAACATCTTTCATCTTCTCTCTATCTTCTGCAGTGGTCGGGCATTGAGTCTTACTCAATCTCACACCTTGTAGTATAGGCAAGAACCCTTTCTTTGCTTGATCCATTTTGAACTTCTTCAAAACTTTGTCAAGGTATGTGCTTTGTGAAAGTCCAATTAAGCGTCTTGATCTATCTCTATAGATCTTAATGCCTAATATATATGCAGCTTCACCGAGGTCTTTCATTGAAAAACTCTTATTCAAGTATCCCTTTATGCTATCCAGAAATTCTATATCATTTCCAATCAGTAATATGTCATCCACATATAATATCAGAAATGCTATCGAGCTCCCACTCACTTTCTTGTAAATACAGGCTTCTCCAAAAGTCTGTATAAAACCAAATGCTTTGATCACACTATCAAAGCATTTATTCCAACTCCGAGAGGCTTGCACCAGTCCATAAATGGATCGCTGGAGCTTGCACACTTTGTTAGCTCCCTTTGGATCGACAAAACCTTTCGGTTGCATCATATACAACTCTTCTTCCAGAAATCCATTCAGGAATGCTGTTTTGACATCCATTTGCCAAATTTCATAATCATAAAATGCGGCAATTGCTAACATGATTCGGACAGACTTAAGCATCACTACGGGTGAGAAGGTCTCATCGTAGTCAATCCCTTGAACTTGCCAAAAACCTTTCGCAACAAGTCGAGCTTTATAGACAGTAACATTACCATCAGCGTCAGTCTTCTTCTTGAAGATCCATTTATTTTAAATGGCTTGCCGACCATCGAGCAAGTCAACCAAAGTCCATACTTTGTTCTCATACATGGATCCCATCTCGGATTTCATGGCTTCAAGCCATTTTGCGGAATCTGGGCTCACCATCGCTTCTTCATAGTTCGTAGGTTCGTCATGGTCTAGTAACATGACCTCCAGAACAGGATTACCGTACCACTCTGGTGCGGATCTTGATCTAGTTAACCTACGAGGTTCAGTAATAACTTGATCTGAAGTTTCATGATCATTATCATTAACTTCCTCACTACTTGGTGTAGGTGTCGCAGAAACTGATTTCTGCGATGATCTACTTTCCAATAAGGGAGCAGGTACAGTTACCTCATCAAGTTCTACTTTCCTCCCACTCACATCTTTCGAGAGAAACTCCTTCCCTAGAAAGGATCCATTCCTAGCAACGAATATCTTGCGTTCGGATCTGTGATAGAAGGTATACCCAGCAGTCTCTTTTGGGTATCCTATGAAGACACATTTGTCCGATTTAGGTTCGAGCTTATCAGGTTGAAGTTTCTTCACATAAGCATCGCAACCCCAAACTTTAAGATACGACAACTTTGGTTTCTTGCCAAACCATAGTTCATAAGGCGTCGTCTCAACGGATTTCGATGGTGTCCTATTTAGAGTGAATGCAGCCGTCTCTAAAGCATAACCCCAAAACGATAGCGGTAAATCAGTAAGAGACATCATAGATCACACCATATCTAATAAAGTACGATTACGACGTTCGGACACACCATTACGCTGTGGTGTTCCGGGTGGCGTGAGTTGCGAAACTATTCCGCATTGTTTCAAATGTAGACCAAACTCGTAACTCAAATATTCTCCTCCACGATCAGATCGTAAGAATTTTATTTTCTTGTTACGATGATTTTCAACTTCACTCTGAAATTCTTTGAACTTTTCAAATGTTTCAGACTTATGTTTCATTAAGTAGATATACCCATATCTGCTCAAATCATCTGTGAAGGTGAGAAAATAACGATATCCGCCATGAGCCTCAATATTCATCGGACCACATACATCTGTATGTATGATTTCCAACAAATCTGTTGCTCTCTCCATAGTTCCGGAGAACGGTGTTTTGGTCATCTTGCCCATGAGGCACGGTTCGCAAGTACCAAGTGATTCAAAATCAAGTGATTCCAAAATTCCATCAGTATGGAGTTTCTTCATGCGCTTTACACCGATATGACCTAAACGGCAGTGCCACAAATAAGTTGCACTGTCATTATTAACTCTGCATCTTTTGGCTTCGACATTATGAATATGTGTATCACTACTATCGAGATTCATTAAAAATAGACCACTCTTCAAGGGTGCATGACCATAAAAGATATTATTCATATAAATAGAACAACCATTATTCTCTGATTTAAATGAATAACCGTCTCGCATTAAACAAGATCCAGATATAATGTTCATGCTCAACGCTGGCACCAAATAACAATTATTTAGGTCTAAAACTAATCCCGAAGGTAGGTGTAGATGTAGCGTGCCGACGGCGATCACATCGACTTTGGAACCATTTCCCACGCGCATCGTCACCTCGTCCTTAGCCAATCTTCGCTTAATCCGTATCCCCTGTTTCGAGTTGCAAATATTAGCAACATAACCAGTATCAAATACCCAGGTGCTACTGCGAGTATTAGTAAGCTACACATCAATAACATGTATATCACATATACCTTTGTTAACCTTTCCATCCTTCTTATCCGCCAAATACTTGGGGCAGTTCCGCTTTGAGTGACCAGTCAGCTTACAGTAGAAGCACTCAGTTTCAGGCTTAGGTCCAGATTTGGATTTCTTCTCCTGAACAGCAACTTGCTTGCTGTTCTTCTTGAAGTTCCTTTTCTTCTTCCCTTTGCCCTTTTTCTTGAAACTAGTGGTTTTACTGACCATCAACACTTGATGCTCCTTTTTGATTTCTACCTCCGCTGCCTTTAGCATTGCGAAGAGCTCGGGAATTGTCTTATCCATCCCTTGCATGTTCATGATGAAGCTCTTGTAGCTTGGTGGCAGTGATTGAAGAATTCTATCAATGACGCAATCATCCGGAAGTTGAACTCCCAGTTGAATCAAGTGATTATTATACCCAGACATTCTGAGTATATGCTCACTGACAGAACTATTCTCTTCCATCTTGCAGCTATAGAATTTATTGGAGACTTCATATCTCTCAATCCGGGCATTTGCTTGAAATATTAACTTCAACTCCTGGAACATCTCATATGCTCCATGACGTTCAAAACGTCGTTGAAGACCCGGTTCTAAGCCGTAAAGCATGGCACACTGAACTATTTAGTAGTCATCAGCTTTGCTCTGCCAGACGTTCATAACTTCTGGCGTCGCTCTTGCAGGAGGCCTGGCACCTAGCGGTGCTTCTAGGACGTAATTCTTCTGTGCAGCAATGAGGATAATCCTCAAGTTACGGACCCAGTCCGTGTAATTGCTACCATCATCTTTCAACTTAGCTTTCTCAAGGAACGCATTAAAATTCAACGGAACAACAGCACGGGCCATATATCTACAATTAACATAGACAAGCAAGATACTATCAGGTACTAAGTTCATGATAAATTTAAGTTCAATTAATCATATTACTTAAGAACTCCCACTTAGATAGACATCCCTCTAATCATCTAAGTGATTACGTGATCCAAAGCAACTAAACCATGTCCGATTAACACGTGAGATGGAGTAGTTTCAATGGTGAACATCACTATGTTGATCATATCTACTATATGATTCACGCTCGACCTTTCGGTCTCTGTGTTCCGAGGCCATATCTGTATATGCTAGGCTCGTCAAGTTTAACCTGAGTATTCCGCGTGTGCAACTGTTTTGCACCCGTTGTATTTGAACGTAGAGCCTATCACACCCGATTAACACGTGGTGTCTCAGCACGAAGAACTTTCGCAACGGTGCATACTCAAGGAGAACACTTTTATCTTGAAATTTTAGTGAGAGATCATCTTATAATGCTACCGTCAATCAAAGCAAGATAAGATGCATAAAGGATTAACATCACATGCAATCAATATAAGTGATATGATATGGCCATCATCATCTTGTGCTTGCAATCTCCATCTCCGAAGCACCGTGCTTGTGATCTTCATCTCCGAAGCACCGTCATGATCACCATCGTTACCGGCGCACCGTGTTCGTGATCTCCATCTCCGAAGCACCGTCATGATCACCATCCTTACCGGCGCACCGTGTTCGTGATCTCCATCTCCGAAGCACCGTGTTCGTGATCTCCATCTCTGAAGCACCGTCATGATCACCATTGTTACCGACGCGACACCTTGATCTCCATCGTAGTATCGTTGTCGTCTCGCCAACTAATTGCTTTTACGACTATCGCTACCGCTTAGTGATAAAGTAAAACTATTACATGGTGATTGCATCTCATACAATAAAGCGACAACCATATGGCTCCTGCCAGTTGCCGATAACTCGGTGACAAAACATGATCATCTCATACAACAAATTATATCACATCATGTCTTGACCATATCACATCACAACATGCCCTGCAAAAACAAGTTAGACGTCCTCTACTTTGTTGTTGCAAGTTTTACGTGGCTGCTACGGGCTTAGCAAGAACCGTTCTTACCTACCCATCAAAACCACAACGATAGTTTGTCAAGTTGGTGCTGTTTTAACCTTCGCAAGGACCGGGCGTAGCCACACTCGGTTCAACTAAAGTGAGAGAGACAGACACCCGCCAGTCACCTTTAAGCAACGAGTGCTCCGAACGGTGAAACCAGTCTTGCGTAAGCGTACGCGTAATGTCGGTCCGGGCCGCTTCATCTCACAATACCGCTGAACCAAAGTATGACATGCAGGTAAGCAGTATGACTTATATCGCCCACAACTCACTTGTGTTCTACTCGTGCATAGCATCAACGCATAAAACCTGGCTCGGATGCCACTGTTGGGGAACGTAGTAATTTCAAAAAAATTCCTACGCACACGCAAGATCATGGTGATGCATAGCAACGAGAGGGGAGAGTGTTGTCCACGTACCCTCGTAGACCGACAGCGGAAGCGTTATCACAACGCGGTTGATGTAGTCGTACGTCTTCACGATCCGACCGATCAAGTACCGAACGTACGGCACCTCCAAGCTCTACACACGTTCAGCTCGATGACGTCCCTCGAACTCCGATCCAGCCGAGTGTTGAGGGAGAGTTTCGTCAGCACGACGGCGTGGTGACGATGATGATGTTCCACCGACGCAGGGCTTCGCCTAAGCTCCGCAACGGTATTATCGAGGTGTAATATGGTGGAGGGGGGCACCGCACACGGCTAAAATATCGTATATCAAGTGTGTCTAGAGGTGCCCCCCTGCCCCCATATATAAAGGAGCAATGGGGAGGCCGGCTGCCCTTGGCGCGCCAAAGAGAGGGGGGGAGTCCTCCTCCTAGTAGGAGTAGGACTCCCCTTTCCTAGTCCTACTAGGAAAAGAAGGGGGGAAGGAAAGAGAGGGAGAGGGAGAGGGAAAGGGGGCTGCACCCCCCTCTCCTAGTCCAACTAGGACTCCTCCTGGGAGGGGGCGCGCCACGTCCTGGCTGCTGCCTTCTCTCTCCCCTCAAGGCCCACTAAGGCCCAATACTTCCCCGGGGGGTTCCGGTAACCCTCCGGCACTCCGGTTTAATCCGAAACTTCTCCGGAACACTTCCGGTGTCCGAATATAGTCGTCCAATATATCAATCTTTATGTCTCGACCATTTCGAGACACCTCGTCATGTCCGTGATCACATCCGGGACTCCGAACAACCTTCGGTACATCAAAACATATAAACTCATAATATAACTGTCATCGTAACTTTAAGCGTGCGGACCCTTCGGGTTCGAGAACTATGTAGACATGACCGAGACACCTCTCCGGTCAATAACCAATAGCGGGACCTGGATGCCCATATTGGCTCCCACATATTCTACGAAGATCTTTATCGGTCAGACCGCATAACAACATACGTTGTTCCCTTTGTCATCGGTATGTTACTTGCCCGAGATTCGATCGTCGGTATCTCGATACCTAGTTCAATCTCGTTACCGGCAAGTCTCTTTACTCGTTCCGTAATACATCATCCCGCAACTAACTCATTAGTCACAATGCTTGCAAGGCTTATAGTGATGTGCATTACCGAGTGGGCCCAGAGATACCTCTCCGACAATCGGAGTGACAAATCCTAATCTCGAAATACGCCAACCCAACAAGTACCTTTGGAGACACCTGTAGAGCACCTTTATAATCACCCATTTACGTTGTGACGTTTGGTAGCACACAAAGTGTTCCTCCGGTAAACGGGAGTTGCATAATCTCATAGTCATAGGAACATGTATAAGTCATGAAGAAAGCAATAGCAACATACTAAACGATCGGGTGCTAAGCTAACGTAATGGGTCATGTCAATCACGTCATTCTCCTAATGAGGTGATCCCGTTAATCAAATGACAACTCATGTCTATGGCTAGGAAACATAACCATCTTTGATTAACGAGCTAGTCTAGTAGAGGCATACTAGTGACACTCTGTTTGTCTATGTATTCACACATGTATTATGTTTCCGGTTAATACAATTCTAGCATGAATAATAAGCATTTATCATGATATAAGGAAATATATAATACTTTATTATTGCCTCTAGGGCATATTTCCTTCATATATACATACCTAGAGCTGGAGAGAATATGCAAGGGTGTGTGTCTTAAAAGAAGGATCCAGATAGATGGGTGTTTGTGCGGTTCTGTGTGTGTTTGTGAGCGCGTTTTTGTGTGAGAGGGAGTGTGTGTATGTGGAGTACAGAGACCACTAATTATGTAAACCTAGTATAAGGGAAGGGGGAATGGTGTGACATGTGTGTCAAAGAGAGACAAAGGCATGTGTAGTAGCGGGATAGCATCGGTGCGGGCGGGGAGCAGACTATTTGGAAGAGACATCGAGTGTGTGTGGGAGAGGGGTGTGGGAGCGAGCGAGAGCGAGAGCGAGAGAGAGAGAGAGAGAGAGAGAGAGAGAGAGAGAGATGAAGAGAGGGGGAGAGAGAGGTGTCGTTTGTGTCCATAAGTGGCGTATAGATAGGGAGACAATGTTGATGTTGTTCGAAATTGGCCTATGTATGGAGACGCAAGGGAAGCGAGTCATCGTGTGTGTGATAGGTACTTCATGAGAGATCAAGAATAGATGGTGTAGGGAACAACGTGCGAGATTGAGAACGATGATACATTAGGGAGCTATGTAAAGAGTCACGACATATATGTATACAGGGAAGGAGCTGGGGCAGGTCCGCGTGTGGGAGAGATAGAAAGAGGAGAGTGGTGCACAAGGAGACAAAGTGTGCTTATTTACAGTGGGGGTGGTGTGTGAGGTGAGTGTGCGAGAACCACATAACTAGGGAGATAGACGTTTGGGGGCGACGTTTTGTGTGTATGGGAAAGCTACACTCTACATAGTGCGTGTGCTTGTGAAAGAGAGATGCCGGGAGACCTAGAGAGTGGGGGAAGAGATGTGTGCATGCCCGAGAGACAAAGTGATAAGAGACCTATATTGGGGTCCGGACTTTAGAAGAGAGGGGAGTGTTAATGTGCTCGTGTGTTCGTGTCTGGGGGAGAGAACGACTTGTGTGTGTGTGTGGGCGGGAGGCGACGTGTAGAAAGAGTGAGGTGTCTATATTTGAGGGACTTTAGCGTAATTGAGATATATATGGTCAATAGTGTGTGCACTCATGGTTGATCAATTTGTTTCACATTTTGGACTATGAGATAACGATGCTTTTGAACATGCGTGATATACCTTGATGTACTAGAATTACAAACCTAAGATTGGAATTTTGGAATTCGACTCCATCATTAGCTTTTGTAATTCATTTAAACGGAGGTACATTTTTTAAGCCGTGATTTCAGATTCATATATCAAACCTAGAGATATACACATACAGGCATGTTCAAACTTCATAATCATCCACTTTATTCATACACATACACATTTTTGATTTTGTCATCATATTTAGGATAAACACGTTTGGAATTTCATTTGAATTGGACCGTATGATGGTATTTGCTTGTACTAGCTCAATGATACATATTTGAATTGAATGGACAATCTAAGTTTCGAGTTGGAGACATTGGTTTTCAAAACTTGCACTTTTTTGCGTGCAAAACAAATAAATTCTCGGCCATGATATCATAGTCGGCCGTACAAGAGCAGGACACTTATAATTTCAAGCGCCAAAAGCTTTCAAACTTCCCGCTCACATCGAAATATCTCGCGCCCGAAAGTTTAGCCCTGCGATATTCCTATTTTATCCCTGCCACATGAACAGAAAAGGGCTGCTTCGGTAACTCCATTGTTTTCCCCTCTTTGCCCCCAACATTCTTCCCTAGAGCCCCTCCCCTTCCCCTCCCCAACCCCCAACCACGGCAAGCTGCCAAATCTAGTCCTAGGCCGCAGCGGTGGACCTCACACCCCGCCGGATCTACCTTCCGCACCTTGGAACCCCCAACTGCCAACTCACCACTTCACCGGAGCCGCTTCAGCGACAGGCTTGTCCATCGCTCCAGATCTCCTTGACCGCCATCATGGTCCATCGCACAGTATCTGCTTAACCGGCGCCCTCGTCCACCACACTGTAGGCCCTTCACTGACTCACTCGTCTGCCCCATCGCTGGCCCTTCATACAAGCCCTCATCCGCCGCAACAGATCTGCCTCACCAAAAGCACTGTACACCGCGCCCGCCGGAACCTTCGTCCACTGCACCGAATCCGCTCCACGGACGCCATATTCAACTCCACCGGCCCTGCTTTACTGATGCCGCAGCCTCATCAGGTTATTTCCATTTGTGCTCCTTCGGTTTTTCTCTTCTTTATCGTGCAACTGTTCACTTACCACAGATGAGCTTTCTTGTATGTCGACAGGCGCCGCAACTGAAGCACCGGAGCCGCTTCAGCGACGGCGATAGCCGGCCCAAACTCAACCGCAACACGAGAACCATCGACGATCCTTAGCTATCAAGTATGACAACGATACCCATACGCCGCCGAGAATCAGGTACGATTATCCAACGACCGGCGCCTACGTTCACTTTCTTAGCATAAGCACCGCACCTTTGAATTTCTTCAGGGCGTCATTCAATCTTTCATGAGACTCGTTATTCTGCTTGCACATGTAGGCCATACTTCTGGCAGTGAACATGTTACATGTGCTAAATTACATACCAGTGCACATATAGTTAATATGCTTTAGTTTTGTCCTAAGTATTACTGTACTTCCTAGATATCACTGCCTACTATTTTACTTCTTGCATGCTATATTTATGATAATGGTGTTGTTCTGATGCCACCTGTTGGTTCCATCAGACTGCTTCATGTTCTCTATGCTTAATTACACATTAGCAAACTAGCATGTGGTTCCGCTGCTTTTTGTTTGTTTTACCCTACATTTTCTGATGCTAGCTATTACATCACTGATCCGAGCCTCTGTTCATTACTTTTTTGTGTGTTCTTGATCTTCCCAAGTTGCATGACTAATTTGATGCTTCTTTTAATTATGGAGCTGCGAACCCCATCAAGCAAAATATTTGTTCTTTTGGGGCTGGCACCTCGAACAAGCATAAAAATAGAGTGAAGCAGATATATTGTCATGTAAGCACAAACCCTTCTTTCATTAGTTTAGTTGAACCATTGATGATCAATTCGAACCAATGCATGTGATTAAAATTAATTTTACCTAAATAGAGGGTGAAGAATAAACTACAACAACTAGATTTGCAACCACGGGATGTTGACGATATCTTCAAAGAATATTGCAACAGCAGCGAGGCTTCACAACAACATATGGTAAGCCAGTGTGTTTTAGTACATGTGAAATGTAATGCGTGTGGGCTGCTTTATTGGCTTGTGCCCTCAACCTGTAATCCTATAGAATTACAAATAGTGTAGTTGTCTGCTTTGCTGTATTGCTTGATTTGAATGCTGGTTTGTTACCTGTTAGGCTATACCTGAGTTGGCCAATATGTTAGCAGTGCCTGTTGTACTATCATAAAGAAATGCATGCCTAGTTCATTTGAGTCCTTAACTTTTCCTCTCAACTTCATCACAAGACTGTCTTCGTAGTTTATATGAGGCCACACTGTTAAGTGCTTTCTCAGATTATTTCAACTGCTTAGATACCTTGGAAACTTAAATATAGCGGTGGTTGTCGGTGTCAAAACCGGCGGATCTCGGGTAGGGGGTCCCGAACTGTGCGTCTAAGGCGGATGGTAACAGGAGACATGGGACACAATGTTTACCAAGGTTCGGGCCCTCTCGATGGAGGTAATACCCTACTTCCTGCTTGATTGATCTTGATGATATGAGTATTACAAGAGTTGATCTACCACGAGACCGTAGAGGCTAAACCCTAGAAGCTAGCCTATGGTATGATTGTTGTTGTCCTACAGACTAAACCCTCTGGTTTATATAGACACCGGAGGGGGCTAGGGTTACACAGAGTCGGTTACAAGGGAGGAGATCTACATATCCGTATCGCCAAGCTTGCCTTCCACACCAAGGAGAGTCCCATCCGGAAACGGGACGAAGTCTTCAATCTTGTATCTTCATAGTCCAACAGTCCGACTAAAGTATATAGTCCGGCCATCTGAGGACCCCCTAATCCAGGACTCCCTCAGTAGCCCCTGAACCAGGCTTCAATGACGATGAGTCCGGCGCGCAGATTTGTCTTCGGCATTGCAAGGCGGGTTCTTCCTCCGAATACTCCATAGAAGATCTTGAACACAAGGACAGTGTCCGGCTCTGCAAAACAAGTTCCACATACCACCGTAGAGAGAATAATATTTCCACAAATCTAATATGCTGACACGTTTGGCAGCATGACATCATACCATGGCCCGGTCATTATTCGAACCGTTTTTCTCAACCAGCTACTGTACGTATTGCGAGGCGGGTTTCTTGGCACGTCTTGTCGAAGCAAAGATCGTGTTCCCTTATCACGGGATTCTCATCAATACGGATGTGGGTAACCCAACCGCGCCATCAATTACGGCGCTTGGGGAATAAGAGAGTTTTACTAGGCAGGTGGGGAGGCGTATAGTTTCCTCCGCCCCTATAAAGGGAGAAGGATTCCTCTTTTTACCCACGCCTTCTTCCTCCTTGCTCATCCATTCTTGCGCACTCGAGCTCCAGCACCCAAGTTCGCGTCTTTCCCCTCAAACCACTCCAAGCATGTCCGGAGCGGGAGGTAAGTGGATGGTCTCCTCCGTCACGGAGGAGAACATCACAAAGCTACGGGGAGCCGGATATCTGGCCGCGGACATCCACACCGGCTGCCAGATGCGGGGCAGATCATCCCTATGCCCGAACCCCATGAGAGGGTGGTTTTCCTTACCCACTTTGTCCGCGGACTGGGATTTCCCCTCCACCCGTTTGCCCGCGGGCTCATGTTCTACTACGGGCTGGATTTTCACGATCTGCCCCCCAATTTCATCCTCAACATCTCGGCGTTTATCGTCATGTGCGAGGCCTTCCTCCGCATCAGGCCCCACTTCGGCCTGTGGCTGAAGACCTTCAATGTTAAACCGAAGGTGGTGGTCGGCCAGCAAGCGGAGTGCGGAGGCGCCATGGTGGGCAAAATGCCTAATGTCACCTGGCTCGAAGGCTCCTATGTGGAGACCATAAAGGGGTGGCAATCGGGATGGTTCTACATCACTGAGCCGCGCGACACCAACTGGGTGGCGGCCCCCAAATTCTGATCCGGAATCCCCACGCGGCTGACCTCCTGGAAGGAGAAGGGCATGTCCTGGGGTTCATCGGTGGAGCTGACCGGACTCCAGAAATGCATCAGAAACATGATGAGCAAGAAAATCAAGCTTGTCAACGTGGTCCAGGTCATGCTCTTCCGCCGGATCCTCCCGTGTCAACGACTGGCATTCAATTTGTGGGAGTTTGACCCGGCCGAGCACCAGACGCTGCGAGAGCTCTTCAACACGATGCACAAGGACGTCTGGAAGGTGCTGTTCAAGGGCGCCGAGGTACCTCCTCCCCTTACCGAGGACCACGGACTCGGCGCAAAGCGCCATGCCAATCCGGTAAGTTTTTTACATCTCACAGGATGTTTATTTTCCCCAGTTTAATCATGTGCGGGATCTAAGCCTCCATGCCATTAACAGGACTGGGTAGAGACAGCAGAGCAGATCGATTGCCCAGCCCCCCTGCCTGAGGATCCAGCAGATGCTCTCCTAAGGGAGATGCTGGTTCCGGCGCCTTACGAGGTGCCGGTGAAGAAGGACAAGAAGAAGGACACGGGGACCCGAAAGGGTCTCCGGCGCAAGGTTATATCGGACTCATCGTCCGAAAACTACGAGGTGCACTCCTCCCACGAAAACGAGGAGGAGGAAGAGGAAAGTTCTCCCCCCCCAGCCCGGGGAGACAAGAAAAGGAAGGCCGCCCCATCCGGGGAGGCCGAAGGGTCCAAGAAGGGAAGGACCCTCCTCCCGGACTGCTCCACGACGGCCGCCTACAGTGACGACGAGTGGTTGCCCAGGGACAAGCCCCTAGCGAAGTCGTAAGTATCCGAATACCATAGAAATTCATGGTATGTTTTATTGCACTGCTTCTCATCACGCCGAACATGATTATGCAGTCCGTCCCGAGCCCATATCGACGTATGTTCGTCGGATGGTTCTTTGGACCCGTCGGATATGAATAGCGATTCACTTCCGACCGCTTCCACCCCTCGCCCTACGGACAACATCGAGGTGTTGTCTCAAAGGGCACCGAACCGAGGGGAGGTAGTCCCGGAGGCGCCTCGAGGCGACATTCCGGACCCTGGGCGCAAAGGGACCAAGACTCCCATGGGCTCCGAATTCGGCCTCCAGGCGAACACTGCGCCGGAACCTCCAGTGGTTCGGACTCTGTCAGGTGACCCCCCCGTTAAGAGGGGCAAGCCGCCCGTGCCGGTGACCTCTGTCCATCCAGAGGCACCGGACAACTTGCTGGAAGCACTTCGCGGCGCTTCCATCAACGAAGAGCACCGCACTATCATGAGTGCGGTGATCGAGAAGGTTCAGTCCGCCAAAAGCGGACTAACTGAAGCTTGTGCCAGCCTCCTAACAGGCTTTCAGGTAAGTAATCAAATTATAGGAAAATATTACTGCATAGACAGTAGCCCCTGATGCTCTGTTTGGCGTTCACGAAGAAAGGCCGAATAGAGGATCAAATAATGACTCAGGAGTCTAATCAGAATATGTCTATGTGCATATGCAGGCTTCACTGCTGGCCGCTGCTGCACGTACTGCGGAGGTCGCTGCACTGAAGCAGGACCTTGAGCGGTCCAAGGAAGAGCTCGGCCTTACCAAGAGGCAGCTCGAAGAGAACAAAGGTAAGCGATACCCTGTCTATATATTAAAAAGAAATTTGGTTGTAAAATAATAGGATCATCATGAATTTGCCAGGGGCCACGACCGAAGTGGCGACCCTGAAGAAGGCGCTGTCCGAGGCCGAAGACAAAGCGACCAAGGAGCGCATCGAGCGAGAAAAGCAAGAAGCCCAGGTAGGCGAGGTGCAGCAAGAGCTCCAGGCTCTCGCCAAAAAACATGAGTCCTTGGAGCTTGACTCTAAGACGCGAGAGTCCGAGCTTGCGAAGCCCCTCGAAAGCGCACAAAACGCCAAGGCTGAAGCCCACAAGGTCCTCCAGGAGATTGAGGCGGTTAAGAAGATAGCAGCGGGTAAGGCATTCATTATGCAAAGCAAGCATGTGAAGGAAACTTTCCTTTTACTTACCCGAGTTCGGAGCTTTCTAGGAGCGTTCGCAGATGATGCGGAGCATCCTACGATCATCCCCATGGACCTACCATCGTCTCATCAAGAGCTAAGAGGACCCATGACACGAGCACGAGCTAGAGCTCTCGAGAACAAGGTGACTTCCTTCCTTAGTGATATCACATATGATCCACTTGAGACATGGCTACTACCTAAGTCCGATATGCTATGCATGATTAGGTGTGAAGAGGAACCTCCCGAGGATGCACGTGAAGACGGACAAGCCGCCAAGTTCACGGATGAAGAGAAGCGCCGGAAGGAGAAGAAGACAGCTCCAGGGCCCGGACATCCGGCCCCAGCCCCGGACATCCGGCCGCTGGAGACATCCACTACAGCCACATCCCAGCCGCCCAACATCTACAGGCCCCGGACATCCGGCCCAAGCCCGGAAATCCGGCGCCACGCACCATAACCTACAGAAGCTTGCGCCGTGAGCCCGGACATCCGGCTCCTCCCGAAGCCCCGGACATCCGGCCCCCTTCGCCCGGACATCCGGCCCCGCCTATCCAGAGAGCACAGGACGCAGCCACGACAGCCCAGACATCCGGCCCCCAGCCCGGAAATCTGGCACCTCCTAAAGGCCCGGACATCCGGCCCGACGCCCAGACATCCGACTCCACCTGTCTGCGCACAGTAAAGGGCCGAGGCCCATGTACCTCTTCGCCCCCCTAGACTATATATACTCCATCCCCTTCCTCTTTCTAGGGTCAGCATTGGTTTAGCTCATATGTGAGATAGAGCATTGCTCATCCATATGGATCTACTCAACGAGAGAGACCGCGGCCCCTCTACGGAGACGATCCACCTTGGATTCAAGACCTCCTCACGGAGAAGACCCCCATCAAGACCTCCGCATGGAGAAGAACCGGTTACCTTTGTATCGTCCTTTGTTGGACTTGGATCTTGTATCTTACCTTTGTGTTCATCGATCTAGTGCATGTGTGATCTATTCTTGTTGGTTGAGTGATTTCTCTCGTGTTCCCCTCGTGTTTCCCTCGTGTTTCCCTCGTGTTTCCCCTCATGTTCATCGCGTTCTTCGTAGGGATCCGCTCCTTTCATGAAAGATCGGCAATCTAGGGTTCCACCCTACATCATCTTGGTATCATGAGCCACGTTGATCACGATTTCGGAGCCCCCTCTTTTTGTTTTCTAGCTTGACTTTGTTGTTTTTCGTCCTAATCTGAAAATTGCCCCACAAAATAGCCCCAATTTTTTTTTGTGATTTGTTGGTGTGATGAAGTTTTGTTGGATTTGATCCGCGGATTTCGTGTGTTGCAGGTAGATCTAGCTTTTCCCCATATTTCCCCCAAATTCCATCCACAAAATCTTCCAAATTTTGCCCCGGATTTGACCTCTCCACGCGGTGTTCTTCGGATCCCGAGCCCGGACATCCGGCCCGACCAGCCCGGACATCCGGCCCCTGTCAGCAACTCTTCCACCCCCCACTCCGTTTACTGCCTAACTTTCATCCAATTTTGTCCCGGTGCCCAAATACACTTTCGCATACCACCACCACTTCCGCATAGCACCACCATAGCCTTTCCCGCTACCAACTCCGACAATTTTGACCCATTTTTGCTTTGAGAATTTGAGTTGTGGTTTCCGTGTCCTATTGTGTTTCGGCTATCTAGGTACGGTTCGGCATCAACATCACCACCGCTCATCTTCGCCAAGGACTACTACGAACGGCTACATCACTTTGGTATCACTTTCATCTTCATATCATCTTGGTATCGTCATATCATCATACTCTCTTGCATTTGCATTGATAACCCCATACTTTTGCGTAGCTTACCATTGAGACTAAGCCTTTGAGTATTGCCGGCAACGTGACTTGTGCACATTAGTGTTCATACTTCCCATAGCATACATACCATCATTGTGTTGCATATCTTGGTATCATCTCTTGTGTCACAAAGTTGTCTTCGCATACACAATTGCTATCTTGGTCCGTGAAGCATTGCATGAGAAAAGAGCTCAAACAACAAAGAGCCAAGCAAGCTTTTAAGCAAAAGAAGAAAGATAAGCAAAGAGCTTATAAGCAAGAACCATAGCATCATACAACATTAAGATTGTCATACTCGATCATCTTGGATCAACGCATAGGAACATCATACATATAGCATACTTGGGATAGAAGTCGTTGCATTTTTGCTTAGTAGGTTGTGCACAAGTTCGTATCCGCCTATTGTGCAATCGTGCTAGCGTCTCTCTAGTGTTGTGTAACAAGAGCATCTTGGTGGATTCCACATTTTAGCTCATCCTTGGTTGCCCAACCCCACTTATCTATTTGCGTGTGTGTTTCCATGTACCATATCTTGCTATTGGTCTACTTGTTGCATTTGCAAATTTGTGAATCTTTTCCAACATTATTGAGTCTCACTTACAATCGCATCAAATTTTGTGCCACCATCCTAACCAAGATCCACCATAAGCTTTTACTTGTGTAGGTGTGAGAACCGACAAGAATTGGTACCAATTGTGCTATTTCATTGCTACACATTGGAGTGATATTTGATCCATTTTCAACATCGGTCAAGGTACATTTGGTATTGGTTCTTCTCTTTCTCCCACTCACATATCTTTGTTTGGAATGATGGATAGGCCAAGTACTTCTACCAATCCACTCTTCTTGGAGCAAGACGACGACATGTCATCCTACGTCACCAAGACTCAACTATTTGGTGCACACCGAGCTTTGCATCAAGAACAACTTGCTTTGGGCGACCGCATCGACAATCTCGCCACCGACCTACGACAATCCGAGCAACGTACAAGAGACTACTTCGACACATCCATGAGTTCCCTCAAAGAAGATATCCGAACCATGATGGTCCGCTCTTCTACAACTTCGTCCTCGTCAAGACGGAGCCGCTCAAGTCGACACTCCGACGACACTTTCTCCGGTTCAAGTACACCGACATCAAACACTCTTCGTCGTGCCGCGCGTCAAGACCGTCAAGCTAACCGCAATCCTCTGCACGACACCGACTCTCAAGAGCATCGACATTGTCAAAACCAAGCTGCTTTCGCACAAGCACAAGAACGGCAACGCCAACAACAACAAGAACAAGAGGAGCGAGCGCGACAAAATCAAGATGCACAAGACGCCGAGGCGCAATGTCAAGAACAACAACTACGTGAAGCTCAAGCACTTGAGGCGCAACGTGCCCTTCAAGATTCAAGTCGTGCCGTAGCCAATCGAGGTCGACAAGCTTGACTACATCAAGAAACACTTCGCGACGAAGCTCAAGAAAGGATTTACCAAGCACGTGTGCATCGACAAGCTCCTCGTCAAGATAGACAAGCTCCTCCTCAAGCGAGACAAGAACGTCAAGTCCATCGAGAGCAAGAAGACAATGGCCCACGTCCTCGCCAAGAGCAACATGAGGTCGACAACCCTCTTCGCCAAGAGCAACATGAGGAAGACAACCCTCCTCGCCAAGAGCAACATGAGATTGCCAATCCTCACCGACATGGGCGTCACCATCCCCGACCCCAACACAATGAAGAGCAACGATATGGAAAGCTAAAGTTCACCATGCCCAAGTTTACTGGAAGCAATGACCCCGAAGAGTACATATCATGGGCATTGAAGGTTGACAAAATCTGCCGCTTGCACAACTACGAAGAAGAGAAGAAGATCGCAATGGCATCCCTTGAATTCCAAGACTACGTCCTCATTTGGTGGGAACAAGTCATTGAGCGCCGAGCGGCAAGAGGTGAACCACCCATCACCACTTGGGCACAAATGAAGGATGTCATGAGAGCACGATTCGTGCCAAACTACTACAACCGCGACCTCTTCAAGAAACTCCAACAACTCAAGCAAGGAACCAAGAGCGTTGAAGAGTACTACAAGGAAATGGAGATTGCCATGATACGAGCCAATGTCAAAGAAGATGATGAGCAAACTATGGCACGTTTCTTGAATGGACTCAATCACCCTATCAAGAAGATTGCCGACTTCCAACCATACTCGAACCTCATCGAGCTAGTGCATCAAGCTACCAAAGCGGAACGGCAAGTACAAGATGACTTCAAGTATGCCAAGTTCTCATCCAAGTCCTATGGCCTCTCCAACAATCAAGCTTCGACGACTCCAACACCTTCGACCAAGCCATCTACAAGCAACGGTGACAAGTCAAGTTACAAGAAAACTTCGACAAGCTCAAGTCGTCCTTCTACTACAAGCAACTTCAAGGCGAAAGCTTCATCATCATCTACTCCAACCGATGAGACCATCAAGACAAGTTCCATCAAATGTTTCACATGCGGAGGCCGTGGCCACAAGTCCTTCGAGTGCACAGACAAGCGCACCATGATCCTCAATGACGACGGAACCTACGACTCCATGAGTGAAGGAGAAATGGAAGCCCTTGAGCAAGTGGCCATGCACCGACAAGTGAACAATGAAGAAGAAGATGATCACATCTTTTGTGACAAAGACTCAAGTCCCGCTCTTGTTGTCTCCAAGGTCTTGACTCTCCAACATCAACAAGACGAAGATCAAAGATGCCATATCTTCCACACAAAGGCCGGCATCAATGGACGGTTCGTCAAGGTCATCATCGATGGAGGGAGTTGCCATAACTTGGCAAGTGAAGAACTATGCTCCAAACTCCAATTGGTCAAGATGAAGCACCCGCACCCCTACAAGGTTCAATGGCTAAGCGACACCGACACCATCCAAGTCGAGCATAGGGTACAAGTCTCTTTCAAGATCGGCGCCTATGAAGACACTTTGGAGTGTGTTGTCCTTCCGATGACCGTTTGCCACCTCCTTCTTGGACGGCCATGGCAATTTGACCGAGGTGTCATTGACAATGGGCGTACAAATCAATATAGCTTCAAGATGAAAGGGAAAGAGTTTGTGCTACGTCCTATGTCTCCAAGCCAAGTGCTCGCCGACAAGCAAAACACCCATCGTGGAGAGAATAGTGAGAGAGCGACCCACCAAAAAGAGAGTGAGCGCCACAAGCCCAAATTGAGTGCCTCCACGATGAGCGACAAGAAAAACTTAGTCCTATTTGCCACCAAACGTGAGATGAGAGAAGTGTGTGAGAACCCATCAAGTGTCCTACACTATGTCCTATTGTGCAAGGACGAGGCACCAAAAACTAACAACTCCCACGATCTACCTTTGGTGTTATCTTCTTTATTGCAGGAATTCCAAGATGTTTTCCCCGATGAGCTACCTCCGGGTCTACCTCCACTACGAGGCATTGAGCACCGCATCAACCTCATCCCCGGAGCACCTCTACCTAACAAGGCCCCATACCGCGACAACCCCGAAGAAACCAAAGAAATACAAAGGCAAGTAAAGCATCTCATAGACCATGGACATGTGCGTGAAAGTTTGAGTCCTTGTGCCGTACCGGTCATTCTTGTGCCAAAACGGGACGATAGTTTTCGCATGTGTTCCGATTGTAGACCTATCAATGCTATCACCGTTCGATATAGGTACCCCATTCCACGCCTTGATGATAGCTTGATGAACTTGTCGGCACCACTATCTTTTCAAAAATTGATCTTAAAAGTGGTTACTATCAAATCCGCATACAAGAGGGTGATGAATGGAAAACCGTTTTCAAAACCAAGTTTGGTCTATATGAGTGGTTAGTCATGCCTATGGGTTTATCGGAAGCACCCGGTACTTTCATGCGTCTTATGCATTACGTGTTTCGCCCTTACATTGGTGAATTTGTTGTTGTCTACTTTGATGATATCCTTGTGTTTAGCAAATTTCTCAAAGAGCATGTCACCGACCTTCGCACCATGCTACAAACTCTTCGAAAAGATCAACTTTATGCTAATATGGAAAAATGCCTATTTGGTGTTGATAAGCTTGTTTTCTTGGGTTTCGTAGTATCTTCTAAGGGTGTTCATGTTGATGAATCTAAGATCAATGCTATTAAAACTTGGCCCCAACCAACCAATTTGCAACAAGTGCGTAGTTTTCTTGGTTTAGCCGGTTTCTACCGTAGATTTGTGAAGGATTTTAGCACCATTGCTTCACCTTTGCATGCTTTGAGTAAGAAAAATGCACCGTTTGTTTGGGGAACATCCCAAGATATCGCTTTCAATGAGCTTAAGAATTTGCTTACTCATGCTCCCATGCTTGCATTACCCAACTTTGACAAACCTTTCGAAATTCATTGCGATGCTAGTGGTAATGGCATAGGAGGTGTGTTAACACAAGAGAAGCGCCCAATTGCTTATTTTAGTGAGAAACTTTCCGGAGCGCAACTAAATTACCCCATCTATGCCAAAGAGCTATATGCTTTACTGCGAGTTTTGCATGAATGGGAACATTACCTACGCCCTCATGAGTTCATCATCCATACCGACCACAAAACGCTTAAATACCTTAAGGGTCAAACTAAGTTGAACAAGCGTCATGCTAAGTGGAGTGAATTTATTGAGTATTTTCCTTATGTCATCAAGTATATTAAGGTAAGGAAAATTTTGTGGCGGATGCACTTTCCCGTATATGCATGCTTGTTACTCAACTTGAGTTAAATGTCATTGGCTTTGAGCATATAAAAGACTTGTATGAGCATGATCCTACATTTGCTATTCCTTATGCCAAGTGTTTGACGCATACTTCTTGGGATCGATACTACATCAAAGATGGATATCTTATGAGAGCTAACAAACTTTGCATCCCCGAGTCCTCTCTTCGCTTGTTGCTTTTGCAGGAATCTCATGGAGGCGGACTCATGGGACACTTTGGACGCGACAAGACATTTGCTACGCTCTCCAAGAACTACTTTTGGCCCAAGATGTTTCGCGACGTCAATCGCTTCACCAACCGATGCTCTACATGTCGCAAAGCTAAGTCTAAAGCCCAATCTAATGGCCTCTATATGCCACTTCCAATTCCATATCACCCATGGGAAGATATTAGCATGGACTTTGTGCTTGGTTTGCCTAGAACTCGAAATGGCAAGGATTCCGTTTTTGTTGTTGTGGACCGATTCTCCAAAATGGCACATTTCATTCCTTGCAACAAGATAGACGATGCTTCACATGTTGCAAATTTGTTTTGTAGGGAAATCTTGCGCCTTCATGGAGTGCCAAAGACGATTGTCTCGGACCGCGACGTCAAGTTCTTGAGTTACTTTTGGAAGACCTTGTGCGCCAAGCTCGGAATCAAGCTTTTGTTCTCTTCGGCATACCATCCACAAACCGACGGCCAAACGGAGGTGACAAACCGCACGCTCTCCACTCTACTACGCGTGTTGATAAAGAAGAACATCAAGGAGTGGGAGGAGTTCCTACCTATCGCCGTGTACGCCTACAATCGTGTTAGACATTCGACTACCGGCAAGTCCCCCTTCGAGGTTGTCTATGGCTTCAACCCATTGTCACCATTGGACATTCTACCTCTACCGCTACAAGAGCGCACAAACATGGACGCGAGTGCCCGAGTCAACTTCCTCAAGAAGATGCATGAAGATACAAGGAACACCATCGAGCAACAAGTACAACGACTCGCGACCAAGCTCAACGTCAACAAGTAACCCATGATGTTCAATGTTGGAGATCTTGTGTGGCTACACCTTTGCAAGGATCGCTTCCCCAATGAACGCAAGTCCAAACTACTACCCCGAGCGGATGGACCCTTCAAGGTGCTTGCATGCTACAACAACAACGCATACAAGATCGACATCCCACGCGACAAGTACTCCGTGAGCGACATCTTCAACATCAAAGATCTCTCCCCGTACCATGGTGATGAGGATTTCGATCCGAGGTCGGATCTTTCCCAAGGGAGGGGAGATGATGCGGAGCATCCTACGATCATCCCCATGGACCTACCATCGTCTCATCAAGAGCCAAGAGGACCCATGGCACGAGCACGTGCTAGAGCTCTCGAGAACGAGGTGACTTCCTTCCTTAGTGATATCACATATGATCCACTCGAGACATGGCTACTAGCTAAGTCCGATATGCTATGCATGATTAGGTGTCAAGTGGAACCTCCCGAGGATGCACGTGAAGACGGACAAGCCGCCAAGTTCACAGATGAAGAGAAGCGCCGGAAGGAGAAGAATACAGCTCCAGGGCCCGGACATCCGGACCCAGCCCCGGACATCCGGCCGCTGGAGGCATCCACTACAGCCACATCCCAGCCGCCCAACATCTACAGGCCCTGGACATCCGTCCCCAGCCTGGACATCCGGCCCAAGCCCGGACATCCGGCCAGAAGCCCGAAAATCCGGCGCCACGCACCAGAACCTACAGAAGCTTGCGTCGTCAGCCCGGACATCCGGCCCCCTAGCCCGGACATCCGGCTCCTCCCGAAGCCCCGGACATCTGGCCCCCTTCGCACGGACATCCGGTCCCACCTATCCAGAGAGCACAGGACGCAGCCACGACAGCCCGGACATCCGGCCCCCAGCCCGGACATCCGGCACCTCCTGAAGGCCCGAACATCCGGCCCGACGCCCGGACATCCGGCTCCACCTATCTGCGCACAGTAAAGGGCCGAGGCCCATGTACCTCTTCGCCCCCTAGACTATATATACTCCATCCCCTTCCTCTTTCTAGGGTCAGCATTGGTTTAGCTCATATGTGAGATAGAGCATTGCTCATCCATACGGATCTACTCCACGAGAGAGACCGCGGCCCCTCTACGGAGACGATCCACCTTGGATTCAAGACCTCCTCACAGAGAAGACCCCCATCAAGACCTCCTCACGGAGAAGAACCGTTTACCTTTGTATCATCCTTTGTTGGACTTGGATCTTGTATCTTACCTTTGTGTTCATCGATCTAGCGCATGTGTGATCTATTCTTGTTGGTTGAGTGATTTCTCTCGTGTTCCCCTCGTGTTTCCCTCGTGTTTCCCCTCGTGTTCATCGCGTTCTTTGTAGGGATCCGCTCCTTTCATGAAAGATTGGCCATCTAGGGTTCCACCCTACATCAGCTGATCTTCCCCGCAGTGTGTTGGATGCCGCGGACTTTTACCGGGCTGAGGAGGGGAGCTCGACGGAGAAGTTGTTCTGGTCTCAGTATACTGGGACTGAACACCCAATGCCCTTGAGCGACCAGCTGAAGCAACTGGTCGAGCTCCACAAGGCGGCCGAACAGGCCATGAAGGGTCTTATAGTCCGGATGTGGCCTGGCGATCCCCTGCCTGACAGCTACTTCGGTCTGGTGAGGCGGCTTGTGAATGCCTGCCCACGGCTTGAAGTCATAAAGCGGTCCGTCTGCATCGAGGGTGCGTGCAGGGCTTTTGCCCGGGCGGAGGTGCACTGGGCGAAGCTGGACGCCGTAAAGCTGATGAAGGAGGGGCCACCGGAAGGCAAGGAGCATCGCCACCCCGAAATGTATTATGACAGCGTCCTGAAGGGTTCCCGCCTTGTGGCGGAGGAATGTGCTAAAGATGTAATATTTGAATGAACGTACTCATGTGATCCTGTAATGTGAAACGAGTTCATTTGCGCTATGCAACGCTTGTTGATTTAAAATATTACCTTCTGTGCGGCCGTTTATTAAATCTGAGGGTTGGCTACTTGTCGGATTCTGCCCCCATGTAACTAGTACTGGGGTGTTCGGGATAAACCTAAACACTCTTTATCCCAATTTTGGGTCCTTCGAAGGAGGTGTTCAGCACAGCGAACCAGGCAATTGGACTATAAAGCTTTATCACCCTCACTTAGCCATAGAAGTCTACAATTTTAAATTTTGGCGAAGCCCCTAGTATTCGGAAGGCCGAATTTGGGGCGCTATATACGCCTAAGTCGGGCAAGGCCGACTCCTCGCCTGAAGCGGAAAAAGTCTTGAAGGACTTGAGACCTCTCGAACAGCGACCAGCTCTCGCCTCATCATGACAGTCAATTTTCGGCTTTCTCTACTGAGGTGCTCGTCCGGAAGAACCGGGACACAATCGCAGTAGTTCTCCCAGCGCTACCTTAGCCGATTTTGCGGAACGTAAGGTACCAAAACATGGGAGCCGAGCAAACCCAACTATTGACCCAAGACATGATTCGGAGCTGATGCATATAATTCTATAAGTTCGGGTTGCCGCACTGTCGAAAGTGTTCGGACTTCTCACGCCGTATTATGGGGTATACTGAAGCCCCTGGCGTACTAGTCGTACTAGAATGTACGGGTGCCATCTGTCGTAATTAAGCAGACAAGAGAAAGAAAAAAGGAAGGGGTAATGCAATAAACGCTACACATTGTTATTAAATAGTACGTCAAAGCGTACGAATACAAGTAGTGCAATAAGCAGAAAAGAGGACTATTTGACATGTCCTATCCAGGGGCAAGCTGCGTATGGGTATTTAAAACAGGTATTTCGATCGTTATTAGAGACCACCTGGGGATTCCCTTGTACGTCTTAGCTTCTTGCCTCCTTTGTATTTCCTTCCCGTAATGCGTCCAGCAATCAGACTGCCGAAAAGGGCTTCCAGAGAGTAAGGTCCTGAAAGAGAGAAAATTATAAAGGTATACAACCCCTGGGGCCATTGAGCCGCATTGTGGGACGTGTCCTGGCCGTGCCTCCGCCTATGCCCATGGTATTTGTAGTGCGTAATTGTGTACACGTGGCATAAATTTCGTCGCTTGATTGGGACTAGGACGGAGGCCGAATTTCTAGGTGAGCTCTGAACGTGCCAGGCGATCCTGTTGCAGGTTACTCCGGAATCGCTTGAAGGTGTCCGGGGGCTTTATCGCCGAATTGGCGCTTTGCCCTAAAAGGCTGCTTTGTGCTTCTGCTGCGAGGGCCGCGGTGTGCTCCTCCGTGCGGAGCGAGCGTTATGTGTTTCCATTGACTGTTATAACCCCCTAGGTCCTGGCATCTTGAGCTTGAGGTATGCGTAATGCGGTACCGCATTGAATCTTGCAAATGCGGTTCACCCGAGCAGTGCGTGATAGCCACTGCGGAACAGGACGATATCGAAGATTAACTCCTCGCTTCGAAAGTTGTCCGGAGATCCGAAGACCACTTCCAGTGTGATTGAGCCCGTGCAATGGGCCTCTACACCTGGGATGACGCCTTTAAAGGTGGTTTTGGTGGATTTGATCCTCAAGGGGTCTATACCCATTTTGCGCACTGTATCCTGATAGAGCAGGTTCAGGCTGCTGCCGCCGTCCATAAGGACTCGAGTGAGGTGAAATCCGTCAATGATGGGGTCTAGGACCAATGCGGCAGATCCGCCATGATGGATACTAGTGGGGTGGTCCCTGCCATCGAAGGTGATCGGACAAGAGGACCATGGGTTGAACTTTGGGGCGACAGGCTCCATCGCATAGACGTCCCTTAATGCACGCTTCCGTTCCCTCTTGGGAATGTGGGTTGCGTATATCATGTTCACCGTCTTCACTTGTGGGGGGAACCTCTTCTGTCCTCCCGTGTTCGGCGGCCGGGGCTCCTCCTCGTCATCGCTATGCAGCCCCTTGTCCTTGTTTTCGGCATTCAACTTGCCGGCCTGCTTGAACACCCAGCATTCTCTGTTGGTGTGATTGGCTGGCTTATCGGGGGTGCCGTGGATTTGACACGAGCGATCGAGTATGCAGTCCAAACTGGACGGGCCCGGAGTACTTCTTTTGAATGGCTTTTTCCGCTGACCGGGTTTAGAACCACTGAATCCGGCATTGACTGTCGTATCTTCGGCGTTATCGCCGTTGTTGCGGCGCTTATGTCTGTTACGACATGGTCTGCCGTTATTATCTTTGGTATCTGAAGTGCCCGGATTCCTTGATGTGTTGTTGCTGCGAGCCAGCCAGCTATCCTCGCCCGCGCAAAAGCGGGTCATGAGTGTCATGAGGGCTACCATAGACTTCGGCCTCTCCTGGCCGAGGTGTCGGGCGAGCCACTCGTCACGGATGTTATGCTTGAATGCCGCTAAGGCCTCTGCATCCGGACAGTCGACAATTTGGTTTATCTTAGTTAGGAACCTGGTCCAGAATTTCCTGGCCGATTCCCCTGGCTTCTGAATTATATGGCTCAAGTCATCAGCATCTGGTGGCCGCACATAAGTACCCTAGAAGTTGTCAAGGAATGCATCTTCCAAATCCTCCCAACTGCCAATGGAGTCTGCTGGCAAGCTATTCAGCCAATGCCGAGCTGGTCCTTTGACTTTTAGTGGGAGGTACTTGATGGCATGTAGATCATCACCGCGAGCCATGTGGATGTGGAGGAGGAAGTCCTCGATCCATACCGCGGGGTCTGTTGTACCATCATATGATTCAATATTTACGGGTTTAAAATCCTCTGGGAATTCGTGATCCATTACTTCATCAGTGAAGCATAGGGGGTGTGCGACGCCTCTGTGCCGGGCTATATCACGACGCAGTTCATACGAGTCTTGTCTGCTGTATTCGGCCCGGCCGGATTTGCTTTTGGTATATCTGGTGTGACGATCATCGTCTCGCGTTGGGGCGCGACCCCGTGATCCGTTGATCGATCTTGTATGCCTTGCTTTGTTTTCCAATACGTCTCGCAGGTTCCGCGTGTTGCCCCGGGACTTGGTGTTTTTGGTTGAACGATGGCGGGGTGCGGTCTGGACTTCGGGCTGATACGCCTCTCTGTCTCGGCCACGAGATGGCCGATCAGCCGCATCATATGCTGGTGATGTTGGTTTTAATGCTTCCTCCTCAAGTCGGGGTAGCAACCTGCGCTTTGGGTAACTCTTGGAGGAGCGTTCGAGTTTGTATTCCTCGTCCGCAAGGACTTTGGTCCATCTGTCTGCTAGCAAATCTTGATCAGCTCGAAACTGTTGTTGCTTTTTCTTCAGGCTATTTTCTGTGGCTATAAGCCGGCGCTTGAAGCGCTCCTGCTCGACGGGATCCTCAGGCACGATAAATTCTTCGTCGCCGAGGCTCACCTCGTCTTTGGAGAGAGGCATGTAATTGTCATCCTCCGTTTCTCCATCTGCTGCCTGTTCTGGAGGGCTAGCTTGTTCATCCTCCCGCTCTAAATCTGGCTGGAGGGGATTGTCGTCGTCTTCGGCACTATCCGGAGTGTTATTGCCTCTTGTGCCGGTATCACTACTTTTTCTATGGCGGGACTTAGAGGGCGCCGCTGACGTCGATGCTTGGGTTTCTTCTTGGAGGGGTCATCCTCCGCTATCTTATCGCCATCGCCTTCTTTGGGGTTATCCACCATGTATATATCATATGATGAGGTGGCGGTCCAGCGCCCTGTGGGCGGTGGTTCCTGTTCGTCTCCTGCATCGTCGTCCATACCGTCGATGTCTTTGGAGTCGAAGTCGAGCATGTCGATTAAATCGTCGACAGTGGCTACTAAGTGGGTGGTGGGTGGGGAGCGAATTTCTTCGTCGTCCGCATCCCATTCTAGCCGGACATAGTTCGGCCAAGGTTCTCCTGACAAGGAGAGAGACCTTAATGAATTTAGCACATCGCCAAGGAGGCGAGTGCTGAAAG
Organism: Aegilops tauschii subsp. strangulata; assembly: GCF_002575655.3. Taxonomy (NCBI): domain Eukaryota; kingdom Viridiplantae; phylum Streptophyta; class Magnoliopsida; order Poales; family Poaceae; genus Aegilops; species Aegilops tauschii. Next base: position 207,414,415 of record NC_053038.3, read on the forward strand.
ATATCCGCGGAGGTAAACTCCATGATCGGTGCCCAATCGGATTCGATAGGCACGGACGCAGGCGGCTCGGAGCCCGTGGCCGGGGACGAATCCAATGGTTCGGCAACACGGCTCTCCTAAGGGGTGAAGTCAGTATTCGGCTCTATCGCCACTGAGAGTGCGGCCTCCATGGCGGGGTCTATCCACCCATCCTCGGATGGCGCAATTTGTTCCGGATTAAGGCCGGAGTAGTTGCAGGTGTGATCTCCCGAACACTGTCCGACGGCAGAGCTAAATCATGCTCGTCGTGATCGTGCGGCGCACCTGACATGGGCTCGAATCTGTCGAAGATCAAGTCTCCGTGGATGTCGGCAGTGTAGTTCAAGTTTCCAAATCTGACCTGATGGCCAGGGGCGTAGCTTTCGATCTGCTCCAGATGGCCAAGCAAATTGGCCCG